>NC_092712.1:240160151-240489791 GCF_047496885.1 Scyliorhinus torazame
AATAACTCCATCAGATGTTTTAAGAGGTCCTTCCATGTCTGGTTGAAAATTAGCAGATCGTCGATGTATACCGCACAATTGGGTAATCCTGAAACGACTTTGTTAGTTAACCATTGAAATGTGGCTGGAGCATTTTTCATGCCAAAAGGCATAACTTTGAATTGGTATATACCATCTGGAGTCACAAAAGCTGAAATCTCCTTCGCCCTTTCGGATAAAGGTACCTCCCTGTAACCTTTAAGTAAGTCCAACTTGGAAATAAAAGCGGACTGTCCCACTTTCTCCAAACGTGGGATCGGATAAGAGTCCGTTCTTGTAACTGCATTAACCTTTCTATAGTCCACACACAACCGTTGGGTACCATCTAGTTTAGGTCCCATCACTATGGGTAAGCTCCATTGGCTGCAACCCACTTCAATTATGTCATTGTTAAGCATACTCTCAATCTCTTTGTTAACCTGTGCCAATTTTAAAGGGTTAAGTCTGTATGGATGTTGTTTGATTGGAAGAGCATTTCCCACATCTACATCAGGTATAACCATTTTAGTACTTTCTAATTTATCTTCACAAACTTGCCCATGTGATATCAATAACTCTTTCAGGTCAGTCCGTTTTGCCTCTGGAAGGTAACTCAATAATTTATCCCAATTTTTAAGAACATCCTCATTTTCCAATTTAATTTGAGGTATGTCAAATTCACAGTCATCTGGATTTGGTTCAGCACTTTGAGTTAGAATCATTAAAACCTCCTCCTTTTTCTCTCCTTCCCTTTCAAAGTACCTTTAAGCATATTCACATGACACACTCGGTGAGTCTTCCTTCGATCTGGTGTTTTTACCACATAATTCACCTCACTTAATTTCCTTTCAATCAGATAAGGTCCACAAAACCTAGATTTTAAAGGCTCACCTACCATTGGTAACAATACTAAAACTTTATCTCCACTGGTAAAACTACGAACTTTGGATTTCTTGTCCGCTACCCGTTTCATCACATTTTATGTAACTTTTAAATGTTCAATTCACCTGCTCTATTTAATCGTTCCCTAAAATTTGACACGTAATCCAATAATGTAATTTCCGATTTCTCACTCACCAATTTTTCCTTAATCAATTTAAGTGGTCCTCTTACCTCATGACCAAAATTAGATCAAAAGGACTAAATTTGGTTGACTCATTAGGAGCATCCCTAATTTCAAACAGAACAAATAGAACATAGAACATAGAACAATACAGCGCAGTACAGGCCCTTCGGCCCACGATGTTGCACCGAAACAAAAGCCATCTAACCTACACTATGCCATTATCATCCATATGTTTATCCAATAAACTTTTAAATGCCCTCAATGTTGGCGAGTTCACTACTGTAGCAGGTAGGGCATTCCACGGCCTCACTACTCTTTGCGTAAAGAACCTACCTCTGACCTCTGTCCTATATCTATTACCCCTCAGTTTAAAGTTATGTCCCCTCGTGCCAGCCATATCCATCCGCGGGAGAAGGCTCTCACTGTCCACCCTATCCAACCCCCTGATCATTTTGTATGCCTCTATTAAGTCTCCTCAGAACCTTCTTCTCTCCAACGAAAACAACCTCAAGTCCATCAGCCTTTCCTCATAAGATTTTCCCTCCATACCAGGCAACATCCTGGTAAATCTCCTCTGCACCCGCTCCAAAGCCTCCACGTCCTTCCTATAATGCGGTGACCAGAACTGTACGCAATACTCCAAATGCGGGACTTCCGGGTGCGGCGATGACCAGCTGAGTCGCACGTTTCGGCAGCTCCCTGTGAAACGGACTTTTGGGCTCTTGATAGGAGCCCCAACGGCAATTTTGACGGCTAAAAACACTGTGCGATAAACCAGAAGGGAATCCCCCCTGGATACGGATGGAAAAAGGAGGAGAGAGTGGCCAGATTGCAGTGGATCCTTTAGAACAGCGGCAAGGAAGGCAAGCAAAAACCAAGATGGCGTCGGAAGGTGGCAGTTTAACATGGGGCCCTGAACAACAAGAGTTCTTGAAATGCTGTGTGGAAGAGATCAAAAAGGAAATGAAGAAAGAGCTGTTGGCCCCGATACTACAGGCGATCGAAGGGCTAAAGGAGGAACAAAAGACCCAGGAGCGGGAGCTTCGGGTCGTGAAGGCAAAGGCAGCCGAGAATGAGGACGATATACAGGGCCTGGTGGTGAAGACGGAGACGCAGGAGGCACATCAGAAACGATGTGTGGAAAGGTTGGAGGCACTGGAAAACAACGCAAGGAGGAACAACCTGAGGATTCTTGGTCTTCCTGAAGGTGTGGAGGGAGCGGACGTCGGGGCATATGTGAGCACGATGCTGCACTCGTTAATGGGAGCGGAGGCCCCGGCGGGTCCGTTGGAGGATGAGGGAGCATACCGAGTGATGGCGCGAGGACCGAGAGCAGGAGAAATTCCCAGAGCCATAGTGGTGAGATTCCTCCGTTTTAAGGATAGAGAAATGGTCCTTAGATGGGCGAAGAAAACTCGGAGCAGTAAATGGGAGAACGCGGTGATCCGCGTTTATCAAGACTGGAGTGCGGAGGTGGCGAGAAGGAGGGCGAGCCATAATCGGGCCAAGGCGGTGCTTCATAAAAAGAAGATAAAATTTGGAACGCTGCAACCGGCAAGACTGTGGGTCACATATCGAGGGAGGCACCACTACTTTGAGACGGCGGATGAAGCGTGGACTTTTATTGTGGAAGAAAAACTGGAATGAGCGGGTTATTAAAAAGAACGTTCGAACAAAGTGGTGGGGCGAATGTGGGGGGCAAAGAGGGGTTTTATGTACTAATCCTGCGATGTGGTAACTTTTCTCTCTCCCACAGGTGGTGATGGGGGGAGGAGGGGAGGTGGAGGAGATGGGGCATTGGCCATTGGGGGCGGGGCCAAGGGAGAAGCGCGGGCTTGGTTCCCGCGCAATGATAATCATGGCGGGAATAGAGAAGCAGGAAGGAGGGGGCGTCGCACGGTGCGAGCCGAGGTCACGGGGGGAAGCCGAGGTCAGCCAGAGTTTGCTGACTTCTGGGAGCAACATGGGGGGAGTAATTACGCTAGCGGGGGATCTAGCGGGGGGGGGTGGGAGGGGGGAATTACTGGGTTGCTGCTGCTGGGGAGAGGGGGGAGCTGGTATGGGAGAGGATGGGCGGGGGGGCACCGCCTGGGGGAGATACAGCTGCGTGGGAACTGGGTGAGGAGCTGGAAAAAGGTGATGGCTAATCGACAAGGGGGGGGGGTAGGAAGCCCCCCAACTCGGCTGATCACGTCGAACGTGAGAGGGCTGAACGGGCCGATAAAGAGGGCATGGGTACTCGCACACCTTCAGAAACTTAAGGCAGATGTGGTTATGTTACAGGAAACGCACCTGAAACTGATAGACCAGGTTAGGCTACGCAAAGGATGGGTGGGGCAGGTGTTCCATTCGGGGCTAGATGCGAAAAACAGGGGGGTGGCTATATTAGTGGGGAAGCGGGTAATGTTCGAGGCAAAGACTATAGTGGCGGATAACGGGGGCAGATACGTGATGGTGAGTGGCAAACTACAGGGGGAGACGGTGGTTTTGGTAAACGTATATGCCCCGAACTGGGATGATGCCAATTTTATGAGGCGGATGCTAGGACGCATTCCGGACCTAGAGATGGGAAAGCTGATAATGGGGGGAGATTTTAATACGGTGTTGGAACCAGGGCTGGATAGGTCGAAGTCCAGGACTGGAAGGAGGCCGGCAGCAGCCAAGGTGCTTAAAGATTTTATGGAGCAGATGGGAGGTGTAGACCCGTGGAGATTTAGCAGACCTAGGAGTAAGGAGTTCTCGTTTTTCTCCTATGTCCATAAAGTCTACTCGCGAATAGACTTTTTTGTGCTGGGTAGGGCATTGATCCCGAAGGTGAGGGGAACGGAGTATACGGCTATAGCCATTTCGGATCACGCTCCACACTGGGTGGACTTGGAGATAGGGGAGGAAACAGGAGGGCGCCCACCCTGGAGAATGGACATGGGATTAATGGCAGATGAGGGGGTGTGTCTAAGGCTGAGGGGGTGCATTGAAAAGTACTTGGAACTCAATGATAATGGGGAGGTCCAGGTGGGAATGGTCTGGGAGGCGTTGAAGGCGGTGGTTAGAGGGGAGCTGATATCAATAAGGGCACATAAAGGGAAGCAGGAGAGTAAGGAACGGGAGCGGTTGCTGCAAGAACTTTTGAGGGTGGACAGACAATATGCGGAAGCACCGGAGGAGGGACTGTACAGGGAAAGGCAAAGGCTACATGTAGAATTTGACTTGCTGACTACAGGCACTGCAGAGGCACAATGGAGGAAGGCACAGGGTGTACAGTACGAATATGGGGAGAAGGCGAGCAGGTTGCTGGCACACCAATTGAGGAAAAGGGGAGCAGCGAGGGAAATAGGGGGAGTGAGGGATGAGGAAGGAGAGATGGAGCGGGGAGCGGAGAGAGTGAATGGAGTGTTCAAGACATTTTATAAAAAATTATATGAAGCTCAACCCCCGGATGGGGGGGAGAGAATGATGGGCTTCTTGGATCGGCTGAAATTTCCCAAGGTGGAAGAGCAGGAAAAGGTGGGACTGGGAGCACAGATCGAGGTAGAAGAAGTGGTGAAAGGAATTAGGAGCATGCAGGCGGGAAAGGCCCCGGGACCGGATGGATTCCCAGTCAAATTCTATAGAAAATATGTGGACTTGCTCGCCCCGGTACTGACGAGGACCTTTAATGAGGCAAAGGGAAGGGGACAACTGCCCCCGACTATGTCTGAAGCAACGATATCGCTTCTCTTAAAGAAGGAAAAGGACCCGCTACAATGCGGGTCCTATAGACCTATTTCCCTCCTAAATGTAGATGCCAAGGTCCTGGCCAAGGTAATGGCAATGAGAATAGAGGAATGTGTCCCGGGGGTGGTCCACGAGGACCAAACTGGGTTTGTGAAGGGGAGACAGCTGAACACGAATATACGGAGGTTGTTAGGGGTAATGATGGTGGCCCCACCAGAGGGAGAAACGGAGATAGTAGTGGCGATGGATGCCGAGAAAGCATTTGATAGAGTGGAGTGGGATTATTTGTGGGAGGTGTTGAGGAGATTTGGTTTTGGAGAGGGGTATGTTAGATGGGTGCAGCTGTTGTATAGGGCCCCAGTGGCGAGCGTGGTCACGAATGGACGGGGATCTGCATATTTTCGGCTCCATAGAGGGACAAGGCAGGGATGCCCTCTGTCCCCATTATTGTTTGCACTGGCGATTGAGCCCCTGGCGATAGCGTTGAGGGGTTCCAAGAAGTGGAGGGGAGCACTTAGTGGAGGAGAAGAGCACCGGGTATCTTTGTATGCGGACGATTTGCTACTATACGTGGCGGACCCGGCGGAGGGGATGCCAGAAATAATGCGGATATTTGGGGAGTTTGGGGATTTTTCAGGGTATAAATTGAACATGGGGAAAAGTGAGTTGTTTGTGGTGCATCCAGGGGAGCAGAGTAGAGAAATAGAGGACCTACCGCTGAAGAAGGTAACAAGGGACTTTCGTTACCTGGGGATCCAGATAGCTAAGAATTGGGGCACATTGCACAGGTTAAATTTAACGCGGTTGGTGGAACAGATGGAGGAGGATTTCAAGAGATGGGATATGGTATCCCTGTCAATGGCAGGGAGGGTGCAGGCGGTTAAGATGGTGGTCCTCCCGAGATTCCTCTTTGTGTTTCAGTGCCTCCCGGTGGTGATCACGAAGGCTTTTTTTAAAAGGATTGAAAAGAGCATCATGGGTTTTGTGTGGGCCGGGAAGACCCCGAGAGTGAGGAAGGGATTCTTACAGCGTAGCAGGGATAGGGGGGGGGCTGGCACTACCGAGCCTAAGTGAGTATTATTGGGCCGCTAATATTTCAATGGTGAGTAAGTGGATGGGAGAGGAGGAGGGAGCGGCGTGGAAGAGATTAGAGAGGGCGTCCTGTAGGGGGACTAGCCTACAGGCTATGGTGACAGCCCCATTGCCGTTCTCACCGAGGAACTACACCACAAGCCCGGTGGTGGTGGCTACACTGAAGATTTGGGGACAGTGGAGACGGCATCGGGGAAAGACTGGAGCCTTGGGGGGGTCCCCGATAAGAAACAACCATAGGTTTGCCCCGGGGGGAATGGATGGGGGATATGGAATGTGGCAAAGAGCAGGAATAACGCAACTGAAAGATCTGTTTGTGGATGGGAAGTTTGTGGATTGGTCTGGGAGCGCTGACCGAGAAATATGGGTTGCCCCAAGGGAATGCATTCAGGTATATGCAACTGAGGGCTTTTGCGAGGCAACAGGTGAGGGAATTTCCTGCAGCTCCCGACACAAGAGGTGCAGGACAGAGTGATCTCAAAGACATGGGTGGGGGATGGTAAGGTGTCAGATATATATAGGGAAATGAGGGACGAAGGGGAGACTATGGTAGATGAACTAAAAGGGAAATGGGAAGAAGAGCTGGGGGAGGAGATCGAGGAGGGGCTGTGGGCAGATGCCCTAAGCAGGGTAAACTCGTCGTCCTCGTGTGCCAGGCTAAGCCTGATTCAGTTTAAGGTATTACACAGGGCACATATGACTGGAGCACGGCTCAGTAAATTTTTTGGGGTGGAGGATAGGTGTGCGAGGTGCTCGAGAAGCCCAGCGAATCATACCCATATGTTTTGGTCATGCCCGGCACTACAGAGGTTTTGGATGGGGGTGACAAAGGTGCTTTCAAAAGTAGTAGGAGTCCGGGTCGAACCAAGCTGGGGGTTGGCTATATTTGGGGTTGCACAAGAGCCGGGAGTGCAGGAGGCGAGAGAGGCCGATGTTTTGGCCTTTGCGTCCCTAGTAGCCCGGCGCAGGATATTGCTAATGTGGAAAGAAGCCAAGCCCCCGGGGGTGGAGACCTGGATAAATGACATGGCGGGGTTTATAAAGCTAGAGCGGATTAAGTTCGTCCTAAGGGGGTCGGCTCAAGGGTTCACCAGGCGGTGGCAACCATTCGTCGAATACCTCGCAGAAAGATAGACGGAATGGGAAAAAGAAGGCAGCAGCAGCAGCCCAGGATCGGGGGGGGGGGGGGGGGTGGGGGAGGAGGAACCAGAAGGACTCTCAGGGTTGTTAATATATACTGTATAGTATGTATAGGTCGTTGCTACAGATAATTATATATTGGACTGTTAAATTATATTTTTGGAGAGTGTTACTTGTGACAAGGCAGTTGCCAATTAGGGCTAGTTTTCATTTTTGTTATTTATTATTTATTCATTTTTTGTTGATAAAATAGGTCATTGTTATTTGTGTTGTTATAATATTGTGTAAAGGATGCACAATGTACTGTGTTGGTTGACCAAAAATTTTCAATAAAATATTTAATAAAAAAACAAAAATACTCCAAATGCGGCCGTACCAGAGTTCTGTACAGCTGCAACATGACCTCCCGACTCCGGAACTCAATCCCTCTACCAATAAAGGCCAACACTCCATAGGCCTTCTTCACAACCCTATCAACCTGGGTGGCAACTTACAGGGATCTATGTACATGGACACCTCGATCCCTCTGCTCATCCACACTTTCAAGGACTTTACCATTAGCCAAATATTCCGCATTCCTGTTATTCCTTCCAAAGTGAATCACCTCACACTTCTCTACATTAAACTCCATTTGCCACCTCTCAGCCCAGCTCTGCAGCTTATCTATATCCCTCTGTAACCTGCTACATCCTTCCACACTATCGACAACACCACCGACTTTAGTATCGTCTGCAAATTTACTCACCCACCCTTCTGCGCCTTCCTCTAGGTCATTGATAAAAATGACAAACAGCAACGGCCCCAGAACAGATACTTGTGGTACTCCACTTTGACTGTACTCCATTCTGAACATTTCCCATCAACCACCACCCTCTGTCTTCTTTCAGCTAGCCAATTTCTGATCCACATCTCTAAATCACCCTCAATCCCCAGCCTCCGTATTTTTTGCAATAGCCTACCGTGGGGAACCTTATCAAACGCTTTGCTGAAATCCATATACACCACATCAACTGCTCTACCCTCGTCTACCTGTTCAGTTACCTTCTCAAAGAACTCGATAAGGTTTGTGAGGCATGACCTACCCTTCACAAAGCCATGCTGACTATCCCTGATCATATTATTCCTATCTAGATGATTATAAATCTTGTCTCTTAAAGTCCCCTCCAAGACTTTACCCACTACAGACGTGAGGCTCACCGGTCTATAGTTGCCGGGGTTGTCTCTGCTCCCCTTTTTGAACAAAGAGACCACATTTGCTGTCCTCCAGTCCTCTGGCACTATTCCTGTAGCCAATGATGACATATAAATCAAAGCCAAAGGCCCAGCAATCTCTTCCCTGGCCTCCCAGAGAATCCTAGGATAAATCCCATCAGGTCCCGGGGACTTATCTATTTTCAGCCTGTCCAGAATTGCCAACACCTCTTCCCTACGTACCTCAATGCCATCTATTCTATTAGCCTGGGGCTCAGCATTCTCCTCCACAACATTATCTTTTTCCTGAGTGAATACTGACGAAAAATATTCATTTAGTATCTCGCCTATCTCTTCAGACTCCACACACAATTTCCCATCCCTGTCCTTGACTGGTCCTACTCTTTCCCTAGTCATTCGCTTATTCCTGACATACCTATAGAAAGCTTTTGGGTTTTCCTTGATCCTTCCTGCCAAATACTTCTCATGTCCCCTCCTTGCTCGTCTTAGCTCTCTCTTTAGATCCTTCCTCGCCAACTTGTAACTATCCATCGCCCCAACCGAATCTTCACACCTCATCTTCACATAGGCCTCCTTCTTCCTCTTAACAAGAGATTCCACTTCCTTGGTAAACCACGGTTCCCTCGCTCGACGCCTTCCTCCCTGTCTGACCGGTACATACTTATCAAGAACACGCAGTAGCTGATCCTTGAACAAGCCCCACTTATCCAGTGTGCCCAACACTTGCAGCCTACTTCTCCACCTTATCCCCCCCAAGTCACGTCTAATGGCATCATAATTGCCCTTCCCCCAGCTATAACTCTTGCCCTGCGGTGTATACTCATCCCTTTCCATCATTAACGTAAACATCACCGAATTGTGGTCACTGTCCCCAAAGTGCTCTCCTACCTCCAAATCCAACACCTGGCCTGGTTCATTACCCAAAACCAAATCCAACGTGGCCTCGCCTCTTGTTGGCCTGTCAACATATTGTTTCAGGAAACCCTCCTGCACACACTGTACAAAAAACGACCCATCTATTGTACTCGAACTATATCTTTTCCAGTCAATATTTGGAAAGTTAAAGTCTCCCATAATAACTACCCTGTTACTTTCGCTCATATCCAGAATCATCTTCGCCATCCTTTCCTCTACATCCCTAGAACTATTAGGAGGCCTATAAAAAACTCCCAACAGGGTGACCTCTCCTTTCCTGTTTCTAACTTCAGCCCATACTACCTCGGAAGAAGAGTCCCCATCTAGCATCCTCTCCGCCACCGTAATACTGCTCTTGACTAGCAGCGCCACACCGCCCCTTCTTTTGCCTCCTTCTCTGAGCTTACTAAAACACCTAAACCCCAGAACCTGCAACATCCATTCCTGTCCCTGCTCTATCCATGTCTCCGAAATGGCCACAACATCGAAGTCCCAAGTACCAACCCATGCTGCCAGTTCCCCTGCCTTGTTTCGTATACTCCTGGCATTGAAGTAGACACACTTCAAACCACCTACCTGAACACTGGCCCCCTCCTGCGACGTCAAATCTGAGCTCCTGACCTCTATACTCTCATTCTCCCTTACCCTAAAACTACAATCCAGGTTCCCATGCCCCTGCTGCATTAGTTTAAACCCCCCCAAAGAGCACTAACAAATCTCCCCCCCCAGGATATTTGTGCCCCTCAGGTTCAGATGTAGACCATCCTGTCTGTAGAGGTCCCACCTTCCCCAGAAAGAGCCCCAGTTATTCAAAAATCTGAATCCCTCCCGCCTGCACCATCCCTGTAGCCACGTGTTTAAATGCTCTCTCTCCCTATTCCTCATCTCACTATCACGTGGCACGGGCAACAACCCAGAGATAACAACTCTATCTAGTTGTTCTAGTTCTGAGCTTCCATCCTAGCTCCTTGAAAGCCTGCCTGACATCCTTGTCCCCTTTCCTACCTATGTCGTTAGTGCCAATGTGGACCACGACTTGGGGCTGCCCCCCCTCCCCCCTAAGGACCCGGAAAACACGATCCAAGACATCACGTACCCTTGCACCTGGGAGGCAACATACCAAACGCGAGTCTCTCACGCTCCCACAAAATCTCCTATCTGTGCCCCTGACTATAGAGTCCCCAATTACTAATGCTCTGCTCCTCTCCCCCCTTCCCTTCTGTGCAACAGGGACAGACTCCGTGCCAGAGGCCTGTACCCCATGGCTTACCCCTGGTAAGTCGTCCCCCCCACAAGTATCCAAAGCGGTATACTTGTTTCTCAGGGGAACGACCGCAGGGGATCCCTGCACTGACTGCTTTTTCCCAGTCCCTCTTACAGTTACCCATCTATCTCCAATCTTTGGTGTAACTAATTCCCTGAAGCTGCTATCTATGACCCCTTCTGCCTCCCGAATGATCCGAAGTTCTTCCAACTCCAGCTCCAGTTCCCTAACTCGGTCTTGGAGGAGCTGGAGATGGCAGCACTTCCTGCAGGTAAAATCAGCAGGGACACTAACTGCATCCCTCACCTCAAACATCCTGCAGGAGGAACATTGCACTCCCTTCCCTGCCATTCCTCTAACCTTCTACCAAGATCTGGCTAACAACTAACTTAAATTTTTATAAAAAATAATAATAATATAATAATATATGGTACTTACCTCAGACCAATGGGTTTTATTATTAGGTTAGAGGAGGAGGGTGGGTGGGAGACACTACACGTGTAGTGTCTCGGGTTTCCTCTCCACCAGAATTTATTGGTGAGGGTCTTCCCAGACGTCCGCGGGTCGACTTCCTGTTCCCGCCTAAAAAATTAATTTTTTTAAAAAAGAAAAATTCTCAGCTCCTGCTGAAATTGACTAACCAGCCAGCTCCACTCCCGCCGAAATCGACTGGCCTGCCCCTGCAAAGACAAGTGCTTTTAAAGGTTGACTTACCTCCCAGCAACCTCCTTCCGCAATGCTCCCGCTGAAACTGACTCACCAGCTGTTCTCACGCCGAAATCGACTGGCCTGCCCCTGCAAAGACAAGTGCTTTTAAAGGTTGACTTACCTCCCAGCAACCTCCTTCCGCAATGCTCCCGCTGAAACTGACTCACCAGCTGTTCTCACGCCCAAATCGACTGGCCTGCCCTTGCAAAGACAAGTGCTTTTAAAGGTTGACTTACCTCCCAGCAACCTCCTTCCGCAATGCTCCCGCTGAAACTGACTCACCAGCTGTTCTCACGCCGAAATCGACTAGATAAATAGAATTCCTTTATCCCAATCCTCTGGATAATCTTGACAATAAGCCCTCAACATTGTCTTTAAAGTATGATGCCACCTTTTTAACGCTCCCTGCGATTCTGGATGGTATGCAATTGATTGAAATTGTTTTATTCCTAAGCCATCCATAACTTCTTCGAATAATGTTGAGGTAAAATTTGTTCCTTGATCCGATTCTATTTCTGTGAGTAGTCCATATCTCGTAAAGAAGTTAAGTAATTCCTCCACAATCTTTTTAGCTGTAATATTACATACTGAAATGGCCTCTGGAAACCTAGCAGACACATCCATTATAGTCAAAAGATATTGATTCCCACTTTTTGTTTTCGGAAGCGGTCCTACGCAATCAATTAGGACCCTTGTGAAAGGTTCCTCAAATGCTGGAATGGGTTTTAAGGGCGCTGGTTTTATCACTGCTTGAGGTTTCTCTATCACTTGACATGTGTGACATGATTGACAAAATTTAACTACATCTTTATGTAGTCCAGGCCAATAAAAATGTTTTTGGATTTTAGCTTGAGTTTTCCTTATTCCCAAATGACCTCCTACTGGTGCCTCATGTGCAACTCGCAACACCTTCTTTCTATACCCTACCGGCAATACTACTTGATGAACTTCTACCCACTTTTCATCCGCCTGCATAGAACATAGAACATAGAACATAGAAAATACAGCACAGAACAGGCCCTTCGGCCCACGATGTTGTGCCGAACCTTTGTCCTAGATTAATCATAGATTATCATTGAATTTACAGTGCAGAAGGAGGCCATTCGGCCCCTTGAGTCTGCACCGGGTCTTGGAAAGAGCACCCTACCCAAACTCAACACCTCCACCCAACACCAAGGGCAATTTGGACATTAAGGGCAATTTATCATTGGCCAATTCACCTAACCCGCACATCTTTGGACTGTGGGAGGAAACCGGAGCACCCGGAGGAAACCCACGCAGACACGGGGAGGACGTGCAGACTCCGCACAGACAATGACCCAATCCGGAATCGAACCTGGGACCATGGAGCTGTGAAGCAATTGTGCTATGCACAATGCTACCGTGCTGCCCTTAAGAACAAATAAATCTACACTATATCATTTTACCGTAATCCATGTACCTATCCAATAGCTGCTTGAAGGTCCCTAATGTTTCCGACTCAACTACTTCCACAGGCAGTGCATTCCATGCCCCCACTACTCTCTGGGTAAAGAACCTACCGCTGATATCCCTCCTATATCTTCCACCTTTCACCTTAAATTTATGTCCCCTTGTAATGGTTTGTTCCACCCGGGGAAAAAGATAGACTGTCTACTCTATCTATTCCCCTGATCATCTTATAAACCTCTATCAAGTCGCCCCTCATCCTTCTCCGTTCTAATGAGAAAAGGCCTAGCACCATCAACCTTTCCTCGTAAGACCTACTCTCCATTCCAGGCAACATCCTGGTAAATCTTCTTTGCACCTTTTCCAGAGCTTCCACATCCTTCCTAAAATGAGGCGACCAGAACTGTACACAGTACTCCAAATGTGGCCTTACCAAAGTTTTGTACAGCTGCATCATCACCTCACGGCTCTTAAATTCAATCATATATAAAGGTCTCCATTTTCTCATCAAGACATCACTTTTATGGTAATAACACTCTGGTATACACTCAGATTCCTCTTCCGTGTACGCTTTCTGATACATCCGTTTTATTTCTACATCTTTGCATTGTAACTCCGCCAATTTTCCTGAACTAAATATATTTGCCTCATCCTCCACCTGTTCTTGTTCTTTTTCACCCATCTGATCAAAAATCGTTTCTGATAATTGCACTTCAACTTCATCTTCACTCTTTCTCCAGGTGCTCCAGTTTCCTCCCACAGTCCAAAGATGTGCAGGTTGGGTGGATTTGCATGATCAACGCGAGGGGTAACAGGGATAGGGCAGGGGAGTGGGCCTAGATAGAGTCCTCTTTTGGAATGTCGATGCAGACTCAAACAGCTGAATGGCCTCTTTCTGCACTGTTGGGATTTTATGTGCAACCACCTCTAGTGGGTCTGTCCTGCTGGTGGGAAAGGACATACCAAGGATGGTGATGTCGGAGATATTGGGCAAAACTCTCTTGTCCTTTCCACCAGTGAGTCTTCCGGTCACACCGAAGTCGACCCCACCTTGGGTTGCCCGATGGGAGCAGGGGTGAGGAATGTAAATCGTTATTGACTTTAGCGGGACTGGAAGATCCCACAGGCAGTTGATGCCGTGCTGCCTCAATCATGGGAAAATCCGCACAGGGTGGGGCCTGGAGAATTCCGCCCATTCTCTATAATGTATGATTCAGTGAGTATGACTATGTCAGGGGGTTGTTTGGCTAGCCTGTGAGACAGCTCTGCTAATTTTGGCACAAACCCCCAAATGTTAGCTAGGAGGGCTTTGCAGGTTCGATAGGCTGGGTGTGTCCTTATCATTTCTGGTTCCAAGGATGATGCTGGATTATGCATCCAGTTTCATTCCCTTTTGATGTTGTAATGGTTTTGTACAACTGAGGGACTTGTTAGCAATTTCAGAGGGCATTTCAGAGTCAACCACATTTATGTGGGTCTGGAGATGCATCTAGACCAGATCAGGTTATTGATTAATTGAATTCAAATTCCATCAGCTGTAATGGTGGGATTTGAATCCTTGTTCCCCCCAATCATTAGCCTGGCTTGTTGATTACAGGTCCGCTGGTATTGCCACAAAGTTACTGCCTCCCATGTAGTATTTTTCATTAAACTTGAAAAGTGAGTGAGTATTGGGAGGCAACATCACAAATTCACCGAATTGCAGTAGGAGGCCATTCGGACCATCATGGCTGCAAATGCTCCCCAAATGAGCAGTGCCGTTCACCTGCCTTTTCCCCGTACCATTTCACATTGTTTCTATTCAAATAATCATCTAATGCTCTCTTGAATGCCTTGACTGATCCTGTCTCCACCACACTTCCAGGCAGCCCATGGCAACCACTCATTGTGCAAAAAATAATTTTTCTCACATCACATTTGCTTCTTTTGCAACTCACTTTAAATCACTGCCTTCTCTTTCTCGGTCCTTTCGTGAGCAGGAATAGTTTCTCCCTACCCACTCTGTCAGCACCCTCATGATTTTGATCTCCTCCATCAAATCCCCTTAGCCTTCTTCTCTCCAAGGAGAACAGTCCTAACCTGTCAATTCTATCCTCATAACTGACGTTTCTCATCCCTGGAACCATTCTCGTAAACCTCTTCTGCACTCTCCCCAATGCATTCACATCCTGTAGTCTGGCGCCCAGAACTGTACACAATACTCCAGTTGAGGTATAGTCAGTAAGTTCAGTATAACTTCCTTGCTCTTGTGATCTATGCTCCTAATAATAAAGCCCAGGATACCGTATGCTTTACTAACTGCACTCTCCACCTGTCCTGCTGCCTACAATGATTTATGCACAGGTATACCCAGGTCCCTCTGCTCCTGCGGGCACCTTGGCACTGCCCAGCAGACATCTTGGCATTGCCAATGTGCCTGGATGGCACTGCCAAGCCATAAGGAGCACTGCCTGGTGCCAGAGTGGCAGTGCAAGAGTGCCCAAGTGCCACGGTAGCACTGTTATGGGTCGGGGGCAAGGAAGGGGGCATGCCCATGAAATGAGGGTGGTGGGGGGGTTCAAGGGTGGGGGAGTGCAGGGCAGGCAAGTAGCGGCCTCCATAGGTTGGAGGGGTGATGGGTGGGAGTACTGGAAGGGTGCTGTAAGGGGATTTGGGGGGGTCCTGTAGAGGGGGACTCTCAAGGACCCCATAGCGGGTTGTCCCCACTAGGGGGCTGTGGGATAGTGTCCATGTGTGTGGGGGGTGACCCACACACTCACTTAGAGGTCGGGGCATCCTTTAAAAATGGCGGCCCATCTCTGAGTTCAGCTCCCGGTGCTAAAAAAAATTTGAAGTGTGAGTTGAACCGGTAAGAATCTTCCCAAGGCCCAAAAAGATGACTAAGTGTAATTGAATAGCGGTGGGGAACTCGCCGGCAGAGCCGGCGGGAAACCCCCTGAAAAACCCGCCACAAATTAACTTAGGAATTTTGTGGGAGAATCACACCCCGTACTCCTTCATTTCTCGACAATGACGAAGAGAAAAAAACTTTTGGAGGAGAATCATGCAATTGACTGTGCCAAAGGCTGCAGGGTTGCTGAGGAGGTCATGGTCACAGAGAAGCATTCCGAACTTTGATTTAGATTGTCTCGTGTGGGAAAGATGGGCATGAACATATAATTTTTAAAAGCTGCAGTTCATTGTACTTGTCATGTTGAAAAGTCTCAGTGTTTTGGAAGTGTGGAAACTGTTATAATTTGCAGTTTTCCACTCAACATTTTTCACATCTTAACTTAACTTATGAAAAGAGATGTTGAACAGAGGGGAATTGCTGAGTATAGAAGCAGAGTATAGGGAAAATCATGTTGTTAGAGAAAATGAAAGGCTGGGTACACCCTTTATAGATCAACATTGGAAGAGTCCATGGAGCAGACTGACAATGGTGATCTTGGTTGTGGGTTGGCATGTTCCAAGGAGAAATCTACAAAGCAAGATGAATATGCTTCATTGTGTAAATAATAAACTCGTTGCCAGTTGTACTGATTCCAAAAATATGGAGTAAATTAAGTAAAGAGCAAAAAGAGTAGGCACTTCTATTTTATCAGGGCATTTTGAAAATAACTTTGAAAGAAAACAAAGTCCATTTATAAGTAGTTTGTTAATGACAGCACAATATGAATTGTATGTATTTCAGACATGTGGGCCAAGTTTACATTGTAATTGGGGCGTTTCATACACACTTTGTCAAAGCACTAAAGAATGGGCTGTGGGAATTTCAGTGCAGGAAGTCACGCAGATAGTTATTGTTTTGTAAATATAGAACATGAACAATTGCAATATCAAATCAAGCTATAGCATTGTGTAGTGTAGGAGCATGATAGGCAAACTTTTACTGGCCCTGGCTGATGGGCTTGGAGACAGTGCTGGGGTGGGGGGGGGGTGTACAGTGGTTGAGCTGTCAGCAAAACAGGGAAGTTAAGATGGCAGCAGGCTGATCTTCTGCTACAACATTGGGACTGTTGGAAGCTGGATGTGCTGCAGTGGAAATGTCATCCACCAAAAGATACTGCATAATCATAGAATCATAGAACCCCTGCAGTGCAGAAGGAGGCCATTTGGCTCATCGAGTCTGCACCGGCTCTTGCTCCGATGGAGCACCGTGCATAGGCCCAATCCGTCCCCCTCTCCTATGCCCTAACCCCACCTAACCTTTGGCCAATCCTCCTAATCTGCACATGGTTGGACTGTGGGAGGATACCGGATCACCCGGAGGAAACACACGCAGACACGGGGAGAACTCCACATCGACAGTCGCCCAAGGTCAGAATCAAACCGGGTCCCTGGCTCTGCGAGGCAGCAGTACTAACCAATGTGCCATTGTGCCATTGTGCCACCCTTAAGAAGATTGCACAGAGCTGTTGATGGTGATCACTTTCATATTGGTAAGATGGGCTCCAAGGACTGTGGAAACCCGTGTCAAGTTGGCAATAGACACCTTTAGAACAAAGAATATTACAGCACAGGAACAGGCCCTTCGTTCCACCAAGCCTGCGCCGATTCAGATTCTGTATCCTTCCATTCCCCATCCATTCATGTGATGATCAAGATACATTTAAATGTTGCTAACAGGCCTGCCTTCACCACCTCCACTGACAATGCCCTCCAGGCACCCATCACCCTCTGCGTGAAAAATCTTCCCGCACATCTCCCCTAAACCTTCCCCCTCTCATCTTGAACCTGTGCCCCCTTGTAATCGAGTCTTCCACACTGGGAAAAGCTTTTGATTATTCACTATGTCTATATCTCTCTCAATTTTGTAGACCTCAATCAGGTCTCCCCTCAGCCTCCACCTTTCCAATGAAAACTCCTTGATTAAGTGTAGGCTTTCTGCCAGGCTTCCCAGTGCACCATGTGGTTGTTTATGTACACCCATCACCTTTCTTTTGTAGCCTGGCCCACTGAAGTCCTCATCTGAGTCTGCAGTGACCATGTCCTCCAGAGAGCTGGCAGCTGCAGGATCCTCTCCGCCCTGCCCTGTTCTTGTGCACTTGCCCTGGTATCTCACCACATGCAAATCCACCTCTATCCTAGCCTTAAATTATTTGCCATTATTTGTGGTTGTAAGATTGAATGAAACTGTCTCATTGTCTTCACTTTCTTCTGTCACTTTATTCACTGGCTTGGGAGGTTACAGTTCTCGGGTATCTGGAAGGAGAAATGGACAAATGGTCGACTGTGGTGAGGGAGAGGAAAAATTAAAAAATCTATGCTTCCATCCCTCTGCAGCTTTCAAGTCAGAGAAGATTGAGGGATGCAGGCGAAATAGCTTGGGAGAAGAGAATTAGGTATGCAGATGGCCTCATCATTTATCGCTTCAGCCTCGCAGTGACCACACAGCCTTGGTGATGACCCTTGCCATGATAGTCAGCACTGTTTCCTCCATGGAGTTTAAAAAATGCAGGCATATGTGACTTCTTCCTCTTTGTTGCAACTGCTGCCTCCTATTGGCACACCTGCAAGAACAGGATAAGCGTGCATGTCAGTAAGTGTTCTGGCTGTCATGCTTGAAGAGCTCTTAATGTTTAATCATAGAATGTACAATGCAGAAGGAGACCATTCAGCCCATCGGGTATATACCAGCCCAGAAAGAGCACCCTATCCCCATAACCCAGCAACCCCACCTAACTTTTGGACGCTACGGGGCAATTTAGCGTGACCAATCCATCTAATCCGCACATCTTTGGACTGTGGGAGGAAACCAGAGCACCGGGAGGAAACCCATGCAGACACTGGGAGAACGTGCAGACTCTGCACAGACAGAGACCCAAGCCGGGTCCCTGGTGCTGTGAAGCAACAGCGCTAACCACTGTGCTACCGTGCCGCCCTAATGTCTGTGAGTTGTGATGGAAGGCCTTGCAACAGTACTAAATATGTGAGGGTCAGATAAAGAGATTGTTGATAGATGGGTGATGGAGTGTAGTGGATTGAGCATTGACTGGGGATTGTTGATAAGATGGACCATTGGAAGATTTGCTCATTCACCTTGATAACTAATTTCTGCACTACTTCCATGTTTTTGGAACAGCACTCTTGAATTGATCTTCGCCACACTTTCTTCCCACTACTGTACTTTCTGAGCACATGTCTGGAGGGCTGTCTGTCTCTTGGTGGATAAAAGGCGTTCCTCTTTCTCCTCATGCCTTCCAACATTATTTTGAGTGCAATTTTAAGTATCCACACACTCGATTCCCCTATTTCCCTGCAACCAAAATGTATTTGCCCCCTAATAGGTGCCAGTTGCCTTTAATTAATGCCAGCCACTTGCAGTATTACACACTACCATCTAGGTGGTACTGTCAGAGTGCATGGATGGCCACTGCCAAGGTATCAGGATGGCCATGCCAAGGTGTTCAGGTACCAGGTGGAGAGCCAGGTTACCATCTGCCCTGTCCCCGATGACCCGGGAGCCTCAACTGCCCAGCGAGACCCCCTGAGGTGCCATCAGGACTGGTTCATGACTTTGTGAACCGGTACCAAACGGTGCCCAGTTGAAGCTTCGCTGACACGGCCGGTGAAATACGGGAACCTAATGAATGGAGGGAGCACGTATTTAAATGTGTCTAATGGCCCATTTAAATATGCATGCCTGGATCTCGCCCAGTGAGAGTGAGATCCAGATTGCGACACACCACAAAATTTCATTGAATCTCACAAGACGTTTTGAGCATTGCGAATCTCGATGCAGGCCTCTCGCAAGATTCAATGGCCTCGTCCCAAAATGAAGTCGGGCATGACAAGGCCACTGAATTGCACCCCTTGTCTCTTTGGCGCTGGTTTTTGATCATCTAAATGTATCTTTGTCTCTGCTTGTAGATCCTTTCTCAGGGTAGTGTCTCCTTCTTCTTTATGCCCCTCATCCCTCTCTGGCTTCCCAGTACATGGCCCTCCGCTTTTCCCGTACTGGTCACTGTTCCTCATCTACAATGACCTTGATATCTGAGAGTGTAGCACCGATATGCCTCTTCATCCTTCCTCGTTATTAGGTGGAGTCCAAAGCTGTGCCCCTGCTCTGATACTCACATGGTGCCAGGCAATGCCAGGATGGTAGGGACCTTCAGAACTAAGAATTTTCTAAATTCTTCCTCCTCCACTGATCTGTAATGGAAATTTAATTACAAAGAGATAAGCTGTTTGAACTTTAACAACCATTTTTACTTACCTTTTAAATTCTACCCGCCACTAACCTCCATGCAGTAAGTCTGAAGCCAGATGATGGCTACCTATGTCCGCTTCCCTGAAAATGAAAAAAACCTACCTTGGACAGGCTGTTATGATACAACGTAGCATTTAATTTGTTTTTTAACTGGAAAGAGCCTGTTCTCGGGCCAGCTCCATTCCTGCCCTCGGGAAAATAGCTCAGGGCGGAAATGGAGGCAGGACTTCTTTTATTCCCGCAGCCATTTTATTCCCAATTCCTCCTCCATTTCGCTCAGAACCAGGAAAATCCAGTCCATTTACTTAAAAGAAGTGGCAAAAATTCATGATATGCATTTGTACATCTAGCTTTTAGATAAACAAAGGGCAGAATTTTCCCAAAAATTCACAGAGTGCTGGCTCAGGCGAGATAAGCTGTGTGAAACTTGCTGGATTCACAGGTGCCGCTTTTTGGCAGATTCTGTGCAGTTTTAAAGTGCTGGCATGGATTACACAGCCATCTAGGGATGCAGGTATCTAGACTTACCGGCAAAGCTGCGATTCCGAGATCGGGGCCCTTTTTAAAGGTAAAGGCCCCCTTCCACCCTCATCCCAGACATCGGGATTCCCGGAAGACAAGTGGAACACTCCCATCTTCCAACACAGAGGACCAACCTTCTCCCCACCACTCAATGGTTGGATCAAACCCCCATCCTAGCTGGCATCGGGGCACCACCTCCCATTCTAAGTCTACATTGCCCCCTTCCACTATCACCCCGCCTAAATATTGGGAACCCTCCCAATGGGGTTCCTAGAACCGTGCCCCTGCTGCCTGATAATGTCAATCTGCCAGGGGAACATGCCAGGGAGCTGTGCCGGGGCATTGCCTGGCAATGTCCCTCACCACCCGGGTATGCTCACCTCCATGTCCCCGGTTAAATAAGGACACTGGAAGTCCAGACTGAGTAAAAATAACAACAAAGTTTTATTCACAAACTATATGTACATCTCCCGGTAGACCCCTACCAAGTTCCTGTTCGGTGACTTGCTGGCTAACCTTATATACACTGGGACTTGAGATACTCCACCCCTAGCAGGGGAGCTCATCCTCCGCAAGGAGCATGAGAAAGACAAGCATTCCCACCCCGTAGCTCCCGTGCGGGATATGCACCCGGCATGGTTACCATGACTGGTTTCGGTTTTGAGAGAGCAGGAGTGATTACCACCAGAGTTGCATCACGCCAGTGGGGGAGGGGGGGGGGGCGCTATCTGATGGCTCCAGAAGCAATTGCATTAAGCCTGTTTTGAATATTAAAATGCATTCAAATTCAAGGTAATCAGGTTCACACCTTCCCTGAGCGTGAAGCTGACCACATCTCTGGTGGGGGGTAAGGAAGATCTCTGTCATGACCTTCTGGTGAGAGTTAGCGGCCATAACGGGATTTGCACCCACTATGAACGGGCGCTGAAAACTTTGCTGATAAGCTTTATTTGCAGATACCATAGGGCGATACGGCCACCTGACATGATTCATCGAGTCAGAGAAACCATTAAGTCCATAAGCAGAAGCTGTTTGAAATAATCTTTAAAGAATGTGTGGTGGTGTGTTTTCCCAACCCCTCACGTTTTGTGTTCCACAGCAAACTCGAATTAGGATTAACTCAGAAGGTTAGTTTATTTCACACATGCAATACCCGTGAATGGAGTCTTCAAAATATCACAGTCCACACAGTAAAGGGAGAGATGGAGTAAAGGAGGTTTACAGTACTATAACCACAGAAAAATGAATATTGGTTCACATGAGTTCCAAAGTCAGAGTCCAATGAGAAATCCTTTCATTTAAACATTTGAGTTAGGCTGGCTGGAGACCGTACGGACTGATGTCGCAGGATGAGGTTGGCATGCAGCAATTGAGGTGGTTCTCGAGGCATTAGTCTGAAATCTTCTAGCAGAGTCAGGTTAGATAGGTTGGTTGTTCTGCCTGCAGAAGCTTGCCTCTTTGCCTCTTACCAGTGGAATGTTAAAATGCAGACTGGCTGTGAAAACCAAAGATGTACTATTAAACTGTCAGAAGGCCAGAGGCTTGGGTTATGTGATTTTACTTCTCCACATTGACTTTAAAAGGCATGTTTCAACACCTGGAATTGGCTTTGGTTTTAGAAGTGATAATGTCTCAGACATTAGTTGTTGAAAGGGGTGCCATTTATGTTGAAGAGGTGTTTGGGAAGCCACTGTCTCAGCAGACCCATTGACTCCGCTACAAGGACCTCTGTAGATCTCTTTGTAATTGGTCTGAACAGTCCCAGCTATAATGTGAGCCTGTTGGTAGCTTTTCTAGGTGTCACGACATGTGATATTTCAGAAACTGAGAAAACAATTATTTTGTCCTTGAAACTCCTGGGGACAGCTCCCAGACAGAGAATCAACTCTGGGTCAGGTGACTTGTAGCAGCCATCTTAATTTTCTTTGTTCAGCACAAAACGTCCAGTTTAAAAATAGCAAGAAGGTTAAAGTTTTGTTGCTTTAGGATCCGCAATGTAATAGTCAGCCAATAATGAGTGAGAAAGTGTGTCGTTCTTACAGATTTTGGGTGGAATTGAATTGGATTGGTTTATTGCCACGTGCATCGGGCTACAGTGAAAAGTATTGTTCTGCGTACAGTTCAGACAGATCATTCCATACATGAAAAAAAATACATAGGGCAAACATAAAATACACAATATAAGTACATCGACACAGGGTGAAGCATACAGGACTGTAGTACTAAGTAGAGAAGAAATGTGAAGAGATCAGTTCAGTCTATAAGAGCGTCGTTTAGGAATCTGGTAACAGTGGGGAAGAAGCTGTTTTTGAATCTGTTAGTGCGTGTTCTCAGACTTTTGTATCTCCTGCCCAATGGAAGAAGTTGGAAGAGTGAATAAGCCGGGTGGGAGGGGTCTTTGTGTGATGGACTGGGCGGTGTTCACGACTCTGTAGTTTCTTACTGTCTTGGGCCGAGCAGTTGCCATACCAGGCTGTGATGCAGCCAGATAGGATGCTTTCAATGGTGCATCTGTAAAAGATGGTAAGAGTCAATGTGGACATGCCAAATTTCCTTACTTTCCTGAGAAAGTATAGGCGTTGTTGTGCTTACTTGGTGGTAGCATCGGCATGGGTGGACCAGGACAGATTGTTGGTGATATGCACATCTAGGAATTTGAAGATGTTAACCATCTCCATCTCGGCCTCGTTAATGCAGAGAGGGATGTGTACGATACTTTGCTTCCTGACGTCAATGACCAGCTCTTTAGTTTTGCTGACATTGAGGGAGAGATTGTGGTTGTTACACCACTCCACTAGGTCCTCTATCGCCCTCCTGTATTCTGACTCATCATTGTTCGAAATCTGACCCACTACGGTCGTGTCGTCAGCAAACTTGTAGATGGAGTTGGAGCCAAATGTTGCTACGTAGTCGTGTGTGTATAGCGAGAAAAGTAGGGGGCTATGTACACAGCTTTACGGGGCCCGGTATTGAAGACAATCGTGGAGGAGGTGTTGTTGTTTATTTCTACTGATTGTGGTCTATGGGTCAGAAAGTTGAGGATCCAGTTGAAGAGTGAGGAGCCAAGTCCTAGGTTTTGGCTGGGATTGTGGTATTGAAGACAATACCACAATCTGTAGACAATAAGTAGGAGTCTGATGTAGGAGTCCTTGTTGTCGAGATACTCGAGGGATGAGTGTAGGACCAGGAAGATGGCATCTTCTGTGGACAGGTTGCACTGGTATGCAAATTGCAGTGGATCTAGGCATTCTGGGAATCTTCACTATCCTAACATTTGCAGTATTACGGGCCAGTGGGAGCATAAAATATGTGGGGGAGTGAAAAATCTGTTTCCCAACTTCAGGAAACCAGACAGGATTTTCCCCTCCTGATGTTCATGGCAGGTTTATAGCAGGTTGCATCTCCCACTGAAGCTCAGCGAGTACCCAATTTACATCTCATGTATACTCATTTATACCACAATAGACCAAAATCATGTGTCCGCTTCAAATCTTCTGACATTCATCGCATGCAACCAGCAAGGGAGAATTTTAAAGCTTTTACCTGACGTCGAAGCTGGCTGAAGCACTGTGCACGGGCAGACACAGAGAAGGGGGTGTGGTGGGTTCAAGACATGAAGTGGGGTCAGAGGAGAAGAAAGGTGAAGTGGTCTAGATGAGTATAAGGAGTGGGTCTGGATCGAGTGAGGAGGGAAGTAGGGTATGAATGGGTAGAGAAGGGAGGTGGGGTGGGAAGGAAAGGCCAATTGAGTCAATGTTGGGATCCTGAGCAGAGAACTGGGGTACTGGTTATGGGAGGGAATGGCAACTGTGAGGGTTGGTGGGCACAGAAGGGTGGGAGGGTCAGGGCATGGCTATGGTGGATATAGTTTTTATTCTGGATGTCATTGAGGGGGATAAGAATGGTAACATCAATCACTGGAGTGGGGAGAGTCAGGGTGGACATAGGAACAATGACTGGAGTGGGCTCATTTGGAAGATATTGCATGTGCAAATTCATAGTGATGGGTGATGGGAGGAGGCTCAAGGATAAGCGAAGGGAGAGTGAAGGTGATATCGGCGGTGGGGGGGATGGGGTGTGTGAAGGGCGGCGATGATGGAGGGGAAGTTGGTAGGTGACGGAGGGAGGGTAAAATTAGTGGAGACAGTTTGAAATGAAACATGCACCATCCTGAGACAGAGTCAGCTTCAGTTGAACTGTAATACATTGCTGGCAGGAGGGTCATCTCAGGATGGTGGAGTTCAAGATAAGTGTACTGGACAACTAAAGGGAAACCCTAATAAACATGTGGAGAAATAATGAGAACGTTCTAATTTGCTATTTGGTGAAGGCCACATGGCAGCATGTCTAGTCCAGAGGGTTATCACAACAGCAAGATCCCAGCAACGTGGAGAGCTGTCATCGGACATTAACCCCAGAAAGATGGGGGGATGGAATGGGGCGGAATGCTTACAAGGGTCATGCAGCTGAATGGCAGCCAAGTGGTGACTGTGGCCTGCATCCTCTTGGGGGTATGAACCAACTGAACAAGTGCTCATGTGGTTATCCTTTCCATTGTGACAAGGTTTCTCCATAGAGCCTTGAAGGCAGTGAGTGCAAACGCAATCATTTGAGTGGGAGGCCTTTTGCACATGGCTCTAATTGTACTATTCAAATTGCAATAGCTCCATTTGCAGCCATGTAATGGTGGAGGAAGACCCATTCTTGGTCTGCAAGGTAACGTGCGGCAACCAATGAAGCTACTAGCAGCAGGAATGAATCCAGCAGGCTTCCAAGTAGTGCAACATAACAGACACAACATACAGGTAGTATTAAAGCTCATTCAATACTTCTTAACTTTATGTACACTGCTACTACTTCTAAGTGCTCCATAACATCCACAGCAGAGCTGGAGACAGCCTGCAGACTGTTAGACTCTGTTGTATGTGGTGACTTTGGCGAGCATCCTCTGGAGGGCAGAGGCCTGGAGGGCCCGACCAGCTTTAGGTCTCCTGCCCAGGGTCATGTGCACCCTCCTCGCCCTGAGCAGCTGGAGCTGGTCACAGGTTGGGGGGATTGGGAACGCTTGGAAGCTCTTGGAGAATCATGGATGGGTAACCCGTGGTGTCCATCTGGCGATGCTCTATCTTTGGGTGCCCGAGGGCCCCTCCCTGGCTCCTTGAGGATAAGGAGCACTTGGGGGGAGGTGAAGGTGCCCTGGTCCTCCTCTGGCATAGTCAGTGTGTTCGGACTCCCATATGAGAATCCCAACAATTTGTAAGACTGTGAGAGAAGACTGCAAAACCACAGGGGTGATAATGCTGGCCAGTAGGTGTCTTTTATGTTAAACTTTAATTTAAAAACAGAATCAATCACATTAGCAACACAATAATAGCTTTCCAGTTAACAGTAAAAACAGCTCTTACATAAAGGGGAAAAAAGCACCTTTAACTCCCTATCTACATCTGTGACTATGCATTCCAATTCAGCAACCCAATATGGTTCAGATGTCACTTAGAAATAAAGTGAACAATCCCTGTGCAGCCCTTTGAAGAGAGACCATTCCATGAACAACATGAAAATCCTTGTCTTGTCAGACTAAAATTCTCTGGCAAATTCTAAAACTACAAACATACCTGGCTCCTCCCATTAATTACATTATCTGAATCCCAAGCATGAGGCATTCTCCAGACTCCTCCCACTAAGATGTTCCATGACCTGCTTAGCTAGGACTAAATACAATCCCTCATCAATTATCTACACACCAGGGAACCTCCTAAACAAAATATTTTGGTGGAATTATTTTACACAAATGGATCTGTAAATGGAAGATGGAGAGCAGAGTTCAAGCAGCCCCTTTGCAAGCCTCTCAAAATATACTATCCTCCAGGAAAAAAGGAGGCCAGCACTCAACACCACACTGCTAAAAGCCCTACAATCTTTGTTCCCTGTGAAATTCGATGGGATCAGTAGGAGTTCCCTTCTGCAAGTAATTCCGGTTGGGATCATACTCCCCACAGTTTTTCCAAGCCACTGTAAACAATAAATTATGATAAACCTGTACAGTCATTTGTTCTTCCTCAACTAAATTATTGCATCCAGTTCTGGACACTACACTTCAGGAAGGATGCAAAAGCATTGGAAATGATGCAGAAAAGATTCACGAGAATGGTTCTGGGGATGAGGAACTTGAGTTGCGTAGATAGATTGGAAAAGCCGGGTCTGATATACTGGGACAGAGAACGTTGAGAAGGGATTTGATTGAGTTATTCAAAATCATAAAGGGTTTGGACAGAGAAAACAGGGAGAAACAATTTCCATTGGTAGAAGAACAAAGGACCAGAGGACATAAATTTATGATGATTGGCAAAATAAATAACGGCAACATGAGGAAAAGCTGTTTTACATGAGTTGTTAGAGTCCGGAATGCATAAGAGATTTAATCATGACATTCAAAAGAGAATTAGATCATTATCTGAAAAGGAAATTCAGCAGTGCTCTGGGGAAAAGGCGGGGTGGGTGGTTGGTGGTTCTAGATTGCACTTGCAGGGAGACAGCATGGACATGATGTGTCAAATGGCTGCCTTCTGTGCGATAACCATTCTCTGATTCATTAATTCTATGAAAAAGATTTCTTCCTCTTCGATTTTTTTACCGTTTGGGTAAATCCATATTGAGCATGCAGTCGGTCATGGCTGTGGAATGGCCAAATCATGTGAGTGGCTGATCATTGTTTAGATCTTCCCAACATGTTCACCACAGCTCTGTGATCTAAATGTGTTTTTGTTCCATATTTGTGTCTGGCTTTATAAAATTTCTTGTTTGCATGTAATGATCCTTCACAAAACCACTTTCAGTTGATTCATTTTAGTGACAGTTGAAAAGTTTTTATTAGGTAAGTTTCCAGTGGGGTTCCGCAGAGCTCAGTGCTGGGGCCCTTGTTATTTCTGGAAAACATTTATGATTTGGACTTGAATGTAGGGGATATGATCAAGAAGTTTGCAGACGACAAAAAAAATTGGTCAGGTGGTAGTGAGGAGCATAGCCTGAGTCTGCAGGAGGATATTAATGGACCAGTCAGGTGGGCAGAGCAGTGGAAAATGGGATTACTTTCAAAAAACAATCCCCGTTGCCTCAATGAATGAGTCTGGAGACAGTCTGAAGCTTTATCCTCCTGGCACCGGTCAGAACGCTGACAGTGCAGGTCCAATACATGGCGGTATCACCTACTTGTGACTGGCTGTATACTGGCAAACAAGGACGCAGCCACTTCATCTCCAGCAATGCTTGCTTTGGCTGGCGGGAGATTGATGCCAATTCCGGTACACTCCCAGCTGTCCCAGGAGGGTTGGCAACCTTACCCCCATTCGTGGAACTATTTTATTAAATGGTGTCATAACATTTCCAACATCCCAATTGGAATGTTTCCAGTATTCCACAGTATCTGCTTTATTAATTTTATTTAATACTCATTTCCATTGTATAGTAACAAAATAAATGAATAGCCTTGACATACAAGCAATATTATTATCATTACTCCCAGCTTACTGCTTAACAAGCTGAAAATAATCCACTGCACTTTAGACCAGGATGTAAGGAATAAAACAAAACAGCCAGAAAATGAAAAGTGTTTTGCTTCCTTTCAAAGAGCTACAATTAAGCCGTGAGGGAGAATCCTCCAGAACTTACCACCTGCATAAATCTATTGGTATTGCAAATTCTATTTCCATTGTCCTGCAGATATAACTGGATCTGTGGATCTAATGTGCAAAGATTTGAAAGACGACATTGCTAAAGGGAGAATTTATGTTTTTGTTTAACTGCTGCAGATGGTTTAAATCAGTTCTTAATTCTTTTTTTATATCGATGTAGAAGATTAAATTTATGTGGTTGAAAATGACAGTGACTGACAGTTCCTTGTAGTCCTATGAAAGCATCTTAATATAAGACAAACACCTGCCCCAATAGAAATACTGAACTGTAGGCTGTCAGGAGGGTTTGACATGTACATGATGTAAGGGTCCTTCATTTTTATTCCCTTATTTCACCTTTCTTTTATTTTTGCTGTTACATTTTTGATCCATGGATGATTCATAGACATGTATCTTTAAGGCAGCCTGTATCTTTAATTCAAGCAGAAGGAAGCAGTGGCCTGTGTCAATAATCCAAGTAGCAGAAGCCTGTGCTGGTTTGGACTGGAATTGTGGACTGACCGATACCAATGACAGAGATTGGCTGGGTCTCGGTTTGATTGATTTGGCTGGTGGCCAATGAATTGGCCCAAAAGACTGCAATGCTCGGCAACAGGTGGTGATTGGATCTGATGCCACTGGAATGTTTGTCAGAGTCCCAAGGCTTGAGTTTGGTTTCAGTTTGACTCCTGACCACTTAGAAAGAAGACCCACTCTCTCCTCTGTATTTCTCCAGAAAGGCTGTGTTTCTGAACTGGCAGAAAGCTTGGATCAATCTAGTCACAGGAAAACCATTACAGGCTGTGCAGGCAAAGACACAAATCTATTAACTCTCCCCAGAAAAGCTGGTGTGTATCTCTCTCCAGAAGGCCTGCTGCCTCTGATTATTACCTTTTCTACACTACAGAGGACTGAAGATGAACCACAAACTGAAAGCAAGGTTTGAGGAAACAAAGTCAGGGGGCAATTCTCCCATCGGGAAACTAAGTTCCGACACCAGAGTGAAAACCGGAGTGTTTCACTCCAGCGTCGGAGGCCGTTTTCAGCCCCCTATTCTCCCGCCCCCGGGGGACTAGGAGCAGCGCCGTGTCATTTACGCGCGCCGGGCCTTGGCGCCGCGTAAAAGCATCGTCGCATAAATGACGCGACCGGCACCGCGTAAATGACGTCACCTGCACATGCGTGGGTTGGCCGGCGCCAACCCGTGCATGCGTGGTTGCCGTCCTCCCCGCGGCTGCCCCGTAAGAAAATGTCGGATGGATCTTGCGGGGCAGCGGAGGAAAGGAAGTCCTCCTTCAGAGAGGCCGGCCCGCCGATCGGTGGTCACCGATCGCGGGCCAGACCCCTTTTGAGCCCCCCTCCCGGTGCAGGAGCCCCCCCACAGGCCGCCCCCCACAGCATTCCTGCGCTGTTCCCGCCGGCAGCGACCAAGTGTGGATGGCACTGGTGGGAACCTGTCGTGTTGGGCAGGCTGCTCGGCCCATCCGGGCCGGAGAATCGCCGCTCACCCATTGCCAACGGCAAGCGCCGATTTTCCCAGCGGCCAGCCGTGATTCGCGCCGCGTCGGTTTGGGGAGGGTGGGAGAATCGCGTGCGGGCGTCGGGGCGGCATGGCGGGACCCGCGCGGCGCCCAGGCGATTCTCACACCCGGCGTGGGGGGAAGAATTCCGCCCTTATGTCTTTCCAGGAAAGGTGTGAGTACTGTTATACCCTCACAACACCTACTGGGAGACAGTTTGCTCAACCCCATAGGTCTCGTGATGTTAGTACCTGCACAAGACCGACGGGATTGGAACAATCAGTCTCCCTATAGGTCTTGTGCAGGTTATAACAAGTATGGTGCTTTTAAAAACTGTAGGAAAGTCAGTAAGAGCTGTAAAAGAAAGACTGATTTACAAGTTTACTGTGAAGAAAGCCTGTGAGGAACATCATCTGAAGCAAAGATGCTTTTCTCTTTCACTAACGTTTCTTCCCCTTTTCCACCTCTCTGTTTGTTTCTCTTGTGTGTGTAGGTAGAGGGGGGACAGTTAAAGGGTATAGTAGGTATTATCTTGTCATTAACCAGTTACATTTACTGCAAATTTCATGATAGTCCTTATTATAAATAAACAGTAATTGTATTTAAACTTACAAACCTTGTGATTGTAATTATTGGGTAGCCAAGGGCCAAAGACTTTGGGTATTTTTATGAGAATTAATGGTCAATTCACTTGTGTTGTGACTGCGGGACGAGTGGTGTAAGAATTGGCTGCACACTTACCCAGGGCATCGTAACAAAAGTGTACATACCAAGTGGACAAACAAAGTGACTGAATTGACCTGTAGTTAACTCTTTCATAAGGAATATGGACCTTTCAATTTCTAGGAACTGGATGCAAGTCCACTGGTAGCCACTATGATAATGTTGGAATTTTTGGAGCAGACAAATTACTTTGGGATTTACGGTGTCACAAGAAAATTGTGCTCAAAAAATGTTTCTAGTGTAAACTATTCAAATTAACCTTGCTCTTGCTGCTTGAGCTTTAGCATGAGAAAATTGGTTCTTAATGGGTTCAAATGAACATTTAGCATCAATCCATTATGGATAAAGCACATTTATGTAAATAAGATTGATCTTTTGTGTTTTCAGATTATCTGGTCAGGCAATAGCTTATCATTTGACGTAATTTATTTAAACTTACATGCATGTTGCTTCTGCACTGTGTTTTAGAACCTGTTCCAGTAACTCACCATATAGCGGTAACAGGTATGTGAATGGCTGAACTAACACCTCCACAATGCCAGGGTACTGGTCCCTTGACGCATTCCGTAGGCGATCATCTGCCAATATTTACTTGGCATGGCTGGTTGACATCTGGTTGAAACCTGTATTTTACTTTTTTATACTCTATGGGGATAATATTTGGGCTGGCAAAATCCAACAGTGCAGGAGGAGACAATTCGGCCCATCTAGTCTGCATTGACCCTCCGAAAGAGCAGTCTACCGAGGTCAACTCCTCTGCCCACTCCGTCCTAACCCCATAACCTAACCTGTGCATTGAACAACGCTGAGCAACTAAACACATACTTTGGTTCTGTCTTCACAAATGAGGACACAAATCAAACACCAGAAATGTTTGGGAATGCAGGTTTAGTGAGAGGGAGGAACTGAAGGATATCAATATTAGTAGAGAAATGGTGTTGGGGAAATTGATGGGATTGAAGGCTGATAAATTCCCAGGGCCTAATAAACTACATCCCAGAGTACTTTAGGAAGTGGCTCAAGAAATAGTAGCTGTATCTTCTGGTCATCTTCCCGGATTCTGTAGACTCTGAAAGATTGTAGGGTCGCGAATGAAACAGTAATACTGCAGATTGGAGGGTAGCTAATGGAACTCCACTATTTAAAAAGGGAGGTAGTGGGAACGTAGGGAATTATAGACCAGTAAGCCTGACGTTGGTAGTGGGAAAAAGTCTAGAATTCATTATCAAAGATTTTATAGCAGAGCACTTAGAAAGCAGTGGCAGGACTGGACAGAGTCAGAATGGATTTATGAAGGGGAAATCAATGCTTTAAAAATCTACTGGAATTCCTCGAGGATGTAACGAGTAAAGTTGATGAGGGGGAGCCAGTGGGTGTGATATTTTTGGACTTTCAGAAGGCTTTTGACAAAGTCCTGCTTAAGATATTCGTGTGTAATATTAAAGTGCATGGGATTAGGGGTAGTGTATTGAGATGGATAGAAAACTTGTTGGCAGACAGGAAACAAAGAATAGGATTTAACAGGTCTTTTTCAAATAGGTAGGCAGTGACTAGTGGGTACCGCAGGGATCGGTGCTCGGACCCCAGCTCTTCACAGTATATAATAAAAATTTAGATGAGGGAACAAAATGTAATGGGCTGGATTCTCCGATCCTGCGGCCAGAAAGTCGCCTCCACCCCCGCACCGATCCTCTGTCCAGTGGAGGGCTAGCAGCCGCGCAGTGTAAAGCTCCCGGCTTTACCTGCGGATATGGCCAGAGAATGGCCAGGTCCGTGGCTGCGCATGCACATGGCGGCGGCCTGCGGCGGCCGCACCGTGCAACGTGGCGCTGACTGCACGTGGACCCGGCCTGCCAAAAACTGCCCTCTATAACTAGCCTCGCCACCCCCGGACCACCCCCCACTATTCACCCCTGCCCACGCTGAAGCCCCCTCCCCCCGGCCAGCGAAACAACTCCCCCCCCCCCCGACTGTGGCAGCGCTGGACTCAGTCCGCAGCCGTCACGCAAGATCCCCGAACGGTGTGAACACACGTGTCTCACGCCGTCAGGGACTCAGCCCATTGGGGGCGGAGCATCTGAGGAGGGCTCAGGTGACGTCCTGAGGCCGTCCATTCGGCGTGCGCCGTACTCTCCGAGCATGCCGTTTTTGAGGGGCGGAACATCACAAAAATGGCGCCGTCCCTGATTCCGGCGTAATTGGGGATTCTCTGGCCAATTGCCAAACACGATTTTGGCATCGCCAATCAGAGAATCCAGCCCAATATCCCCAAATTTGCAGATGGCACCAAGTTGGGTGGGAGGATGAGATGTGAGGAGGATGCAGAGATCCTTCAGTGTGATTTGGACAAGTTGAGTGAGTGGGCACATGAATGGCAGATGAAGTAGAATTTGGAGAAATGTGAGGTTATCCACTTTGCTATCAAAAACGAGCAGGAAGATTATTATCTGAATGGCCATAAATTAGGAGAGGAGATTGTGCAACGAGATCTAGGTGTCCTCGGAAACCAGTCACTGAAGGTAAGCATGCAGGTACAGCATGCGATAAAGAAGGCAAATGGTATGCTGGCCTTCATTGCAAGAGGATTCAAATACAGGAGCAGGATGTCTTACTGCAATTATACAGGGCATTGGGAAGGCCACACGGACAGTGTGTGCAGTTTTATTCTCCTTATCTGAGGAAGGATGTTCTTGTTCTAGAGGGAATGCAGCGAAGGTTTACCAGACTAATTCTTCGGATGGCGGGACTGAGGTTTGAGGAGAGAGTGTATTCACTGGATTTCAGAAGAATGAGGGGGGGATCTCATAGAAACCTATAAGATTCTAACAGGACTAGACAGGGTAGATGCAGTAAGATGTTCCCGATGGTGGGTGTTCCAGAACCAGAGGTCACAGTTTGAGGATATGGGGTAGACCACTTCGGATAGAGATGAGGAGAAATATTCTTCACCAAGAGAATGTGAGCTGTGGAATTCATTACCACAGGAAGTAGTTGAGGCCGAAACATTGTGGGCGCTATTCTCCCCCCCCCCCCACGCCGGGTGGGAGAATCGCCGGGGCGCCGCGCGAATCACGCCACACCGCCCCGACCCCCGCATGCGATTCTCCCACCCCCCAGAAACCAGCGGCGCGCGATTCGCACCGGGCCACTCGGAGCACCGGCGAGCGGTGATTCTCCGGCCCAGATGGGCCGAGTGGCCGCTACAACATGACAGGTTCCCGCCGGCGCCGTCCACCCCTGGTCGCTGCCGGCGGGAACTCTGCGGGAAAGCTGGGGGGGCGGCCTGTGTGGGCGGGAGGGGGGCTCCTTCACCGGGGTGGCCTCCGATGGGGTCTGGCCCGCGATTGGTGCCCACCGATCGGCGGGCCGGCCTCCTTCCACGCGCGGCCCCAGAACATGCTGGTGAGGGGCTGGCGTGCGTAAGACGTTCCCCGCGCATGCGCAGGATGGCACGGTCCAACTGCGCATGCGCAGGATTGGGCTGTCCCAACTGCGCATGCGCAGGTTGGCACGGCGTAAGGACGCTGGAGCAGCGTGAACCGCTCCAGCGCCATGCAGAATAGGTCGTGCCCGGGCCCTGTTCGCGCCGTCGTGTTCACAACGGCGTGAACATTTGGCTTCCATATCGGAGAATCGTCCCCTGTATGTTTTCAAGAAGCAGTTAGATATAGCACTTAGGGTGAAAGGGATCAAAGGATATGGGGGGGAAAGGGGATTAGGCTATTGAGTTAGATAATTAGCCATGATCATAATGAATAGCGTAGCAGGCTTCAAAGGCTGAATGACCTCCTCCTGCTCCTATTTTTTATGTTTCTATGCCTGGGCACTAAGGGGCAATTTAGCACTGCCAATCCACCTAAGCTGCACATCTTTGGACTGTCCATATGACAAAATCTTTAGTGCCCAGCTACATATGGGACATTGACCCCCATAAGGCAGTATTCCAGTATTTTGTTGTTTCTGATCATAAATAATGCGTACGGAAGAAGAAATCTGGGGCGAAATTCTCCATTATCGGCGGAAAGTCCGCCGATCGGCGCAAATCCCACTTGCATCACGTCATAAAAATGGGCCGATAGTCTGCAGCCCGAAATGGGCTAGCAGCGACGTAACGGGATCCGCGCTTGCGCAGTGGTTCACGCCGTGCAGCGTCATACGCGCTGCACGGCGTGACGGCTCATAAGGCCGCGCAGCTCCCCCCCACCCGACCGGAACAGCCGACCGCAACACCCGACTTGATGGCTGGCCGTCGCTCAGCCCCGAGGTTCGAGTCACGCGATGTGGAGGCATTCCTGGACGCGGTGGAGCAGAGGAGGGACGCCCTGTATCCCGGGCACTGCCGCAGAGTTGCCCCACGCCACAGCCGGCGTCTGTGGAGGGAAGTGGCAGAGGCCGTCACCGCTGTGGCCCTGACACCACGGACAGGCACCCAGTGCCACAAGAAGGTGAACGACCTCGTCAGAGCAGGCAGGGTGAGCCTCCCCATATCCCCCCCTCCCCCAAATCCCCCCTCCCCCAAATCCCCCCTCCCCCATATCCCCCCTCCCCCATATCCCCCCCTCCCCCATATCCCCCCTCCCCCATATCCCCCCTCCCCCATATCCCCCCTCCCCATATCCCCCCTCCCCCATATCCCCCCTCCCCCATATCTCCCCTCCCCATATCCCCCCCTCCCCCATATCCCCCCAGCCCCCATATCCCCCCCCTCCCCCTCCCCCATATCCCCCCTCCCCATATCCCCCCCATTTCCCCCCCATATCCCCCCTCCCCCATATCCCCCCTCCCCCATATCCCCCCTCCCCCATATCCCCCCTCCCCCATATCCCCCCCTCCCCCATATCCCCCCTTCCCCATATCCCCCCTCCCCCATATCCCCCTCCCCCATATCCCCCTCCCCCATATCCCCCCTTCCCCATATCCCCCCCTCCCCCATATCCCCAAGTGAATCCAGCCCTAACCTTAACCTCTGCAATGCACGCGCAACCGATGGCGTGCATTCATATACCTGCCTAACACTGTTGCCTTTTACCCCTGCCACCACCCCCCCCCCCCCCACAGGAGAAGCGCGCACACAACAATAGGGAGCATGTGAGGACTGGAGGAGGCCCCGCTGATGAGAGGCCACTGACCGTACACGAGGAAAGGGCCCTGGAACTGGCTGGCGGACCTGAGGACCGGGAGGTTGCTGATGCAGAGGTCGGGGGCCCACGAGCAAGTGAGCCATCAACAGCCCGTCCCCATATCCCCCCTCCCCTATATCCCCCTCCCCCGTATCACCTGATCACTGCCTGATGTCTAACCATGCATGCTTCATTGTGTATCGCAAGACCAAACGTCCAGGCACCCATCCCCGCAGATGCACACCGCCCGCAGGATGCCCCTCGGAGACCACAGGAGACGGAGAGACCCGCACCCTCCAGCATGCGACGCCCGCAGGATGCCCCTCGGAGACCACGGGAGACGGAGAGACCCGGACCCTCCAGCATGCGACGCCCGCAGGATGCCCCTCGGAGACCACAGGAGACGGAGAGACCCGCACCCTCCAGCATGCGACGCCCGCAGGATGCCCCTCGGAGACCACAGGAGACGGAGAGACCCGCACCCTCCAGCATGCGACGCCCGCAGGATGCCCCTCGCACACCACGGGAGACGGAGAGACCCGGACCCTCCAGCATGCGACGCCCGCAGGATGCCCCTCGCACACCACGGGAGACGGAGAGACCCGGACCCTCCAGCATGCGACGCCCGCAGGATGCCCCTCGGAGACCACAGGAGATGGAGAGACCCGCACCCTCCAGCATGCGACGCCCGCAGGATGCCCCTCGCACACCACGGGAGACGGAGAGACCCGGACCCTCCAGCATGCGACGCCCGCAGGATGCCCCTCGGAGACCACAGGAGACGGAGAGACCCGCACCCTCCAGCATGCGACGCCCGCAGGATGCCCCTCGCACACCACGGGAGACGGAGAGACCTGGAGCAACAGGGAGACGTCACCCCCGTCACGTGCGGGAGCGACCACCCAGCGATGAGGGGGGCAGCCACAGGCCCCCGTCACATCCGAGCCAGGACACCACTACCCAGGACACCACTATCCAGGACACCCCTACCCGGGACACCACTACCCAGGACACCCCTACCCGGAACACCACTACCCAGGACACCCCTACCCGGGACAGCACTACCCAGGACACCCCTACCCGGGAAGACGAAATACCGGACAGTGACTCAGAGTGGATGGGTGGAGACGAACCCCCACCCCAAAGTGCCATGGAGTCAGAGTGGGACGAAGAGCACGACACAACGCCGCTGCTGTCACCAACACCCTCCACCATCGCAGGAACACTCATCACGGTTGGGCACTTTAGTGATGAGGCGTCTGGTACACTCACTGGTGCGCACAACACAGCCGTCCCGGTACAGCAGGTGGAGGTAGGAGCAGCAGAGGGACCGGGTGGTCGGAGGGCAGCCCAGGCCAAGCGAACATCTGCCGCCCAGATGGATCCCAGGTTCCTGCAGTTACCACACCCACACATAGATCCGATGCAACCACCGACACGGAGACGAGCGAATAGGGTGACGGGTGGCTTGCTCCATGGCTGCAAACCTGCAGGAGCTGGGAGTGGTCCCGGTCATGCGTGCCACCCAGGCTGACACCGCACGGGTGGCGTCCGCGGTGGAGGCAATGGGTGCGACGGTGTCAGACATGGGGAACGGTTTGCGAGGCCTGGGGCCTTCCGTGCAGGCGGCGTCTGTGGCCCAGGAAATGGCTGCCCTCTCACAGGAGGCCATGAGCCAGTGCCAGCGCCAGATGGCAGAGGCGCTCAACGCCATAGCCCAGTCTCAGCAGGCCATGGCCCAGTCTCAGCAGGCCATAGCCCAGCCTCTGCAGGCCATGGCCCAGTCTCAGCAGGCCATGGCCCAGTCTCAGCAGGCCATCGCTGAGGGCATCGGCGCCAGTGGCCATGTGCGAGCCGGCGTCGCACTGTCACAGACAGGGTTTGACAACCCCCTGGGCTCCATGGCTGCAAACCTGCAGACCCCTGTCGATACCAGCACGGGCCTCCAGGACTGGCAGCGCCAGATGTCGGGGGCGCGTCGGATGGCCAGTCCGTTCGCATCCTCCACCCATGTAGAGGCCTGGGGGCCATCGGGCACCCCGAGGGAGGAGGAGGTGGTGTGGTCCGTCCCGGCTCCCTCTGTAGGGGAGGTCCCGGTACACCGCGACACCTCGGACTCCCCCCCTTCCGTCCCAGGTGCATCGGGTGGGCAACGGGCAGGACAGGCTGGCAGCTCGCCATCCCAGTCGCCCGGGCCGCAGCCTGGCCCATCTAGGCCAGGACGCCCCAGGAAACGGCCGCCAAAGGGATCCAGCGTCAGAGGGCAGGAATCACAGGAGTCCACCTCCAGTTCTGCTGTACCGTCTGGGGAACCACGTAGACGTAGTCAAAGGGCCCGTAAGGCCAAACAATTAGACACTGAGTAAGTTGGCACGGGTGCAGGGCACAGATGAGTTTTAGGGGCTAGGGCACGTGCATGAACTCCTTTGGTTATTAAAATCAATGTTACACCTACCGAAGCTGCCTTTGTGCTCTGTCCAAAGTGTGCGGGCGTGTCATGTACGTTGAGCGCAAGTGTGTGTGTGACGGGTGGTCTTACCTCAGCCCCAGGTGAGTCTGCCCCCTTCCCCCTGGGCCGCCATCAACATCCCCCGGGCAGAGGACAGGACCGTGCGCTGCAGTGTCACAGCCGCATGCAGGGATGGTCCGGGTGGATGGTGGTACTGTGGCCATGGGTCAGACATAGTCCAACGATGTAGAGCCAGGAGCTCATCGGAGGCGGGTTGTCATCATCCTCCATGGCCTGCGATAGACACGCGTCCACCCGCAACTGGGTGAGCCCGGCCCGTTGTGCCGCCGGTGGATCGGCAATTGGGGGGGGGGGGTGGTGTGCATGCGGGTGGGGTGTGTGGGGTTGGGGAGGGGGGTGAGGGTGCTGGGTGGGTGGATGGGTGGGGGGTGTGGGTGGTCGGCTGTTGCCATGGTGTGCGGTCTGTGGCCATACTACCCGATTCCCACGCCCATCTAGTCAGTGAAGCGGGCGTCTATCAGTCTGTCCCGTGCCCGCTGGGCCAGCCGGTAACGGTGGACAGCCACCTGCCTGTGTCTACCCCGTCTGCCCTGACCATTGCCCCCATCCCCCTCATCTGGGGAGGACTGCGCCTCTTCCTGCTGCTCCTCCACTCCGCCCTCCTCTGCCTGCGGCACATCGCCCCGCTGCTGGGCTATGTTGTGCAGGACGCAGCACACCACAATGATGCGGCCGACCCTATCTGACCGATACTGGAGGGCGCCCCCAGAGAGGTCCAGGCACCTGAAACGCATCTTCAGCACGCCAAAGCACCTCTCGATCACTCCCCTTGTCGCTACATGGGCATCATTGTAGCGGTTCTCCGCCTCATTGCGTGGCCTCCGTATAGGCGTCATCAGCCACGATCGCAATGGGTAGCCCCTGTCGCCCAGCAACCAGCCCCTCAGCCGGGGATGGCGCCCCTCGTACATGCCGGGGATGGATGACCGCGACAACACGAATGAGTCGTGTACACTGCCTGGGTGACGGGCGCAGACGTGCAGGATCATCATGCGGTGGTCGCAGACCACCTGTACGTTCATCGAATAGGTCCCCTTCCTATTAGTGAACACGGCCCTGTTCTCTGCAGGTGGCCGCACCGCGACGTGCATCCCATCGATCGCGCCCTGGAACATGGGGAACCCGGCAACGGCAGAGAAGCCCACGGCCCGGGCATCTTGGCTGGCCCGGTCCACGGGGAAGCGGATGTAGCGGTGCGCCATGGCATAAAGGGCATCTGTCACTGCCCGGATGCACCGATGCACCGATGTCTGCGATATGCCGGACAGGTCCCCACTCGGTGCCTGGAATGACCCCGTTGCATAAAAGTTCAGGGCCACCGTAACCTTGACGGACACGGGGAGAGGGTGTCCCCCGCCAGTGCCACACGGTGACAGGTGTGCCAGCAGGTGGCAGATGTGTGCCACGGTTTCCCGGCTCATCCGGAGTCTCCTCCTGCATTCCCGGCCCGTGAGGTCCTGGTATGACTGCCGGGGCCGGTACACACGGGGCGCCCTCGGGTGCCTCCGTTGCCGTGGGGCCGCGACGTCCTCCTCCCCCTCCTCGTCCTGTCGGTCAGGTGTCCCTCCAGCCTGGGCGGCTGCCGCCTGCCCCTCTGCGGCAGCCTGCGCCGCCTCTCTGGCACGCTCCTCCTCCTCCTCCTCCTCCTCATCCAGGGCAACATAGACATGAGCGGCTGCCACCACGGCGGCCAACATCGCAGGATGGTCTGAAAGCATGACGGCCTGGTGGGGGGAAGGGGAACGACGACATGTCATCATTGCCCATATCCCCTCCTCCCCCCAGCCAGGTGGCATGGACCGCATGGGTCCAACTGTTGGAGGCTGGCACCTGGCCAGGTGGACCAACTCATTTGCCCTCCCATCACCCACCCCGGCACGGACCCCCCCCCAACCTCCACCCCAGCACGGACCCCCCCCAACCTCCAACCCGGCACGGACCCCCTCCCCAACCCCCAACCTCCACCCCAGCACAGACCCCCCCAACCCCCAACCTCCACCCCAGCACGGACCCCCTCCCCAACCCCCAACCGCAACCCCAGCACGGACCCCCCCCCCAACCTCCACCCCGGCATGGACCCCCTCCCCAACCCCCAACCTCCACCCCAGCACAGACCCCCCCAACCCCCAACCTCCACCCCAGCACGGACCCCCTCCCCAACCCCCAACCGCAACCCCAGCACGGACCCCCCCCCCACCCTCCACCCCGGCACGGACCCCCTCCCCAACCCACAACCTCCACCCCAGCACAGACCCCCCCCCAACCTCCACCCCGGCACGGACCCCCCCCCAACCTCCACCCCAGCACGGACCCCCCCCCAACCTCCACCCCGGCACGGACCCCACCCCCCAACCTCCACCCCCCAACCTCCACCCCGGCACGGACCCCCTCCCCAACCCCCAACCTCCACCCCAGCACGGACCCCCCCCCCCAACCTCCACCCCGGCACGGACCCCACCCCCCAACCTCCACCCCCCAACCTCCACCCCGGCACGGACCCCCTCCCCAACCCCCAACCTCCACCCCAGCACGGACCCCCCCCCAACCCCCAACCTCCACCCCAGCACGGACCCCCCCCCCAACCTCCACCCCAGCACGGACCCCCCCCCAACCTCCACCCCGGCACGGACCCCACCCCCAACCTCCACTCCAGCACGGCCCCCCCCCCAACCTCCACCCCGGCACGGACCCCCCCAACCTCCACCCCGGCACGGACCCCACCCCCCAACCTCCATCCCCCAACCTCCACCCCGGCACGGACCCCCTCCCCAACCTCCACCCCAGCACAGAGCCCCCCCAACCCCCAACCTCCACCCCAGCACGGACCCCCCCCCCAACCTCCACCCCAGCACGGACCCCCCCCCCCAGCCTCCACCCCGGCACGGACCCCACCCCCCAACCTCCACCCCGGCACGGACCCCCTCCCCAACCCCCAACCTCCACCCCAGCACGGACCCCCCCAACCCCCAACCTCCACCCCAGCACGGACCCCCCCCAACCTCCACCCCAGCACGGACCCCCCCCCCAACCTCCACCCCGGCACGGACCCCACCCCCAACCTCCACCCCAGCACGGACACCCCCCCCAACCTCCACCCCAGCACGGACCCCCCCCCAACCTCCACCCCAGCATGGACCCCCCCCAACCCCCAACCTCCACCCCAGCACGGACCCCCCCCCCAACCTCCACCCCAGCATGGACCCCCCCCCCCAACCTCCACCCCGGCACGGACCCCACCCCCCAACCTCCACCCCGGCACGGACCCCCTCCCCAACCCCCAACCTCCACCCCAGCACGGACCCCCCCCCCCCCAACCGTCCACGGTCATCACGTGAACGGTCATCACGTCGACGGGACTTCGGCCCATCCGGAAGGGAGAATATCGGCAGGCCGAAAATCGGCTGCCTTGCGCAGACCCGTGACATTCTCCGCGGCAGCGGCGCCATTAACGCCCCGCCGACTTTTCTCCCTTCGGAGACTTCGGCGGGGGCGGGGGCGGGATTCACGGCGGCCAACGGCCATTCTCCGACCCGGCGGGGGGTTGGAGAATGACGCCCCTGATTTTTTAATGAAGTCCTCTGAGCAGATAGTTCTGAGTAGTTATTAAATAAACCGACAGAGATAAAATGCACTACAGGCTATATGCATTATCCTTTAAATATTGTCCCAGTCAATAACCTAAAGATAGCAGGGGCCTCTCCCTGAGCTGCATACCAGACTTGCCATACCATAAATTTTACAGATTATATCATAATACAAGGAAAGTTAGTGTTAAACATCGTATTTTTGTTGGACCGTATCACCATTTAAATGTCCAATCTCAGGCTTTCTGTTAAGATTGCTCATGACACAGAGGTGACCTGGTGGGTGATTTCACTTACAGTGTGAGCTTTCCCATGCATAGACCACCCACAGTCTCCACTTCTGGCTCCAGTGTCAGTTCCATTGTTTTATCAAGAATACGTTTTATTTTAAGAAGAAAATGTGAGATGAAAAGTAGTGCGGCATCAAGCTCATTAATGTAAGCTAAGTTAATTCTGGAAGACTGCCATGTTAGAAGTTAACTGGCAAAGAAAATTATAAAATAAATATTTCCTTTGAAATATTTTGTTGTGAAGCACTAAATTGTAGAATATTCAGGGTTCTAACTCTGGTTAAACAGGCAGCAATTAGATGGAATTGGAGATCCTCACAACATCTACCTATATTGTCCCCTGCCAATAATTTGGAAGTACTGAATTGGGAATCATAGAATAGTGCAGTGCAAAAGGAGGCCATTCAGCCCATCGAGTCTGTGCTGGCTCTTTCAAAGAACAATCCAGTTAATTCCACTCTCACTGTTTCCTCATAACTCTGCAACATTTGTTCCTACAACTATTTGTTCAATTTTCTTTGGAAGACTCCTAATGAATCTGTTTCCACCACCATATTGGTCACAGCATTCCAAATCCTCACCACTTGTTACCTACAAATAAATTCTTCTGTCACCTTGTCGTGTTGGGTGTTCTGGTCTACAAACAGGTCAACACGGCTGGAGATGGTGTAACTTTATTTTATTAACAACTCAACTGTAATAACATACTGTAACTTTGGGTACGTGCATTACCAGCTTATCTGTGGACCCTGTCCTATCACTATCTAGGTGAGGCACTCAGCACATGGTGAATGTCTGTGATGCAGGCTGTGAGCTCTGTGCTCTGAGCTGGCTGCTGCTAGAATGAGCGGGAACTCTGGTGTCCCCTGTCTTTATAGTTCGTGTGCTCTCACTGGTGATTGGCTGCAATGTTGTGTATGCTGGTTGGTCCTACTGTATGTCCGTCAGTGTGTGTGTGATTGCACCATGATATGCTGATGTATATCATGACACACCTCTAGTTCATTTGCCAATTGTTTTAAATTGGTTATCAACCCTTCAGCCATTGGAAACAGTTTTGCTTTATTTACACTATTATTTATTCCTTCTTAATTTTAAAAGTTCTATCAAATCCCATCTTAACCTTCTCTGTTCAAAAGACATCAACTTCAACTTTCCCAGAAAATCCCTGTAAACTATAATCCCTACTTATTCTATAGAAAAAGGAATACATTATTATGTCTAAAGGTCTTTTGTAATCCTGAGCATTTTATGCTGTTATTAATATAATTTACTACATATAAGTCATTAAATAATTACAGTACATATTACAGTACAGTACATTCAGTATGGCTGGGACCCGAGGAGGAGAGCAGCCAAGTCTGCTTCCAGCCAATGAACCCGGGGGCACTGGGGTTGCTTAACCCGGTGTTTGGGGGGGGGGGTGGAGGACCACCGTGGGGCCAGCCTTGGTCGGGGCGGACCGCTTTCGGGTGAGGTGGATGCGGAGCAGGGGGGTGGCCTCGGCTGAAAGGGGTGAGATGGGTGTCTCAGCCCCCCCCCCCCCCATCTCCTGCCATCTGACATGTCCAGCCCAAGCATTCTCAGCCACAATAGGGGCCCCTGCTCACTGGACTCCGCACCATGTACCCCAGACACCTGCACATAACGTTCCCTGAAACAGCGATGGTCCCTTTCCCAGTGATGGGGCCCAGCCCCTGGGTGCTCAGATGTTGGCCGCTGCATCTGTGGTGTTGCCTGCCTCAGTTTTCAGGTGCCGTGTACTGGCATCATGGTCTGACTGGGATGCTCGGCAATAATTCCCAGATGCTACATGTCACGCCTACCCTCACTTAACTACGATTCCCAATTCCCAATAGCTGAGACACCCATCTCACTCCTCCATTTTTAAATGATGCCCCGATCTCTTCCTGCACTGGCGAGCTCAACTCATTAGTGTAACAAATTAACCTAAGTGCAGCCTCGGTGGGACTTTCCTCGCCGAGGCTCAAAAACTAAGCAGAGTCTCGTTTAATAGCGGGGTTGTTCTCGGTGCTGCAAACACGCTTTCATTTCCATTAAATTGCGCCCCTAATATTTGGGACATGTCACCGACACCAAAGGACTTCATGAGTCTCATTTGAAGGTCAAAGCTATTACTGAAGCATCCACACCTCATGTTAATGAGCTTCAATCCTTCTTAGGCGTACCAAATTATTACGGAAGGTTTGTCCCCAATTTTGCCCTTTTGAAACCCTTGCAAAATCTACTGTGTCAAAATAAAAGGTGTCAGAGGGTGGATCAATGTGAGAAAGCATTCGTGCAAGCCAAGGAGGCACTGCTTAAATCAGAAGTCCTGACACATTTTGATTCAAAGCTACCCCCTGTCATGATATGTACTCATGCACATAATAAGATACAGACGGGCAGTGACAGACACCCAGTACAGCCAATCAACACACATGACAGAACACAACCAATCACCAGGCAGAACACTAGAGGGAGGTTTCCCACTATAAAACACACGAGGCATCAGCACTCCGCCTCTTTCCACTGGTGACAACTGTAGTGACAGTCAGGGTGTATATATCAGTTAGTACCTTCTACACGTGGCTCAGAGCTAGTCTGGTCTAGTTAGTTATAGTTAGCACACTTAGATTAGTAGAGTGTCAACCCACAGCAAGCTGTGTGCAATGCTCCAGAAGTTCAATAAAACGTATTGAACTAACGTCTAAGTTTGGTGTCTACTTTCCAGTACAACTGCATCCAGTTGCAGTCCATGTTACCCCAGGGTGAATAACACGACACCCCCGACAGTTAGCGTGTGATGTGTCACCCTATGGTGTTGGGGTGGAGCAGGTGGGTGTGTAGAGGACTGGTTGGCTAGGACCCTTCCAGGCCTGATTAATGTCATAAATTGTGGCACTTATATAGAATGGCAGGCATGTTCTTTACAATAAATATATTTGTTTAAATACACTTCAATGCATGTTTGCAACTCTTTTTTTAAGAATATGGCACATTGTACAAAATAAAGGAGAGGTGAATGTCCTTTTGAGAACAAAAGATGTAATTGCATTATATTCTCGAAATAAATCATGGCCAGGAATTTGGAGCCCTTCCCACCACCGGGATGTTCCAGTCCAGCCGAAGGTCAATGGAGGTTTGGCTGGCTGGCCACATTTCCTGCAGCCTGTCCTGCCACAGTGGGGCTGGAAAATCCCAGCTCATGAGTTCGCTTGGAGTCATGTTACTGTTTGATTTTGGTCCATTAAGAACATAAGAACTAGGAGCAGGAGTAGGCCATCTGGCCCCTCGAGCCTGCTCCACCATTCAATTAGATCATGGCTGATCTTTTGTGGACTCAGCTCCACTTTCCGGCCCGAACACCATAACCCTTAATCCCTTTATTCTTCAAAAAAATATCTATCTTTATCTCAAAAATATTTAATGAAGGAGCCTCTACTGCTTCACTGGGCAAGGAATTCCATAGATTCACAACCCTTTGGCTGAAGAAGTTCCTCCTGAACTCAGTCCTAAATCTACTTCCCCTTATTTTGAGGCTATGCCCCTTAGTTCTGCTTTCACCCGCCAGTGGAAACAACCTGCCCGCATCTATCCTATCTATTCCCTTCATAATCTTATATGTTTCTATAAGATCCCCCCTCATCCTTCTAAATTCCAACGAGTACAGTCCCAGTCTACTCAACCTCTCCTCGTAATCCAACCCCTTCAGCTCTGGGATTAACCTAGTGAATCTCCTCTGCACGCCCTCCAGTGCCAGTACGTCCTTTCTCAAGTAAGGAGACCAAAGCTGAACACAATACTCCAGGTGTGGCCTCACTAACACCTTATACAATTGCAGCAGAACCTCCCTAGTCTTAAACTCCATCCCTCTAGCAATGAAGGACAAGATTCCATTTGCCTTCTTAATCACCTGTTGCACCTGTAAACTAACTTATTGCGACTCATGTACTAGCACACCCAGGTCTCTCTGCACAGCAGCATGTTTTAATATTTTATCATTTAAATAATAATCCCTTTTGCTGTTATTCCTACCAAAATGGATAACCTCACATTTGTCAACATTGTATTCCATCTGCCAGACCCTAGCCCATTCACTTAAACTATCCAAATCCCTCTGCAGACTTCCAGTATCCTCTGCACTTTTTGCTTTACCACTTATCTTAGTGTCATCTGCAAACTTGGACACATTGCCCTTGGTCCCCAACTCCAAATCATCTATGTAAATTGTGAACAGTTGTGGGCCCAACACTGATCACTGAGGGACACCACTAGCTACTGATTGCCAACCAGAGAATCACCCATTAATCCCCACTCTTTGCTTTCTATTAATTAACCAATCCTCTATCCATGCTACTACTTTCCCCTTAATACCATGCATCTTTATCTTATGCAACAACCTTTTGTGTGGCACCTTGTCAAAGGCTTTCTGGAAATCCAGATATACCACATCCATTGGCTCCCCGTTATCTACCGCACTGTTAATGTCCTCAAAAAATTCCACTAAATTAGTTAGGCACGACCTGCCCTTTATGAACCCATGCTGCGTCTGCCCAATGGGACAATTTCCATCCAGATGCCTCGCTATTTCTTCCTTGATGATAGATTCCAGCATCTTCCCTACTACTGAAGTTAAGCTCACTGGCCTATAATTACCCGCTTTCTGCCTATCTCCTTTTTTAAACAGTGGTGTCACGTTTGCAAATTTCCAATCCGCCGGGACCACCCCACAGTCTAGTCAATTTTGGTAAATTATCACTAGTGCATTTGCAATTTCCCTAGACATCTCTTTTAGCACTCTGGGATGCATTCCATCAGGTCCAGGAGACTTGTCTACCTTTAGCCCCATTAGCTTGCCCATCACTACCTCCTTGGTGATAACAATCCTCTCAAGGTCCTCACCTGTCATAGCCTCATTTCCATCAGTCACTGGCATGTTATTTGTGTCTTCCACTGTGAAGACCGACACAAAAAACCTGTTCAGTTCCTCTGCCATTTCCTCATCTCCCATTATTAAATCTCCCTTCTCATCCTCTAAAGGACCAATATTTACCTTAGCCACTCTTTTTTGTTTTATGTATTTGTAGAAACTTTTATTTATTGTGTGACCACAATTCTGTGACTTTCACTTTAGTAATGGAGAGGGATAGGTACGTGCAACAGGGCAAGGTTTACAATTGGGGGAAGGGTAAATACGATGTTGTCAGACAATAATTGAAGTGCATAAGTTGGGAACATAGGCTGGCAGGGAAGGACACAAGTGAAATGTGGAACTTGTTCAAGGAACAGGTGCTACGTGTCCTTGATATGTATGTCCCTGTCAGGCAGGGAAGAGATGGTCAAGTGAGGGAACCATGGTTGACAAGAGAGGTTGAATGTCTTGTTAAGAGGAAAAAGGTGACTTATGTAAGGCTGAGGAAACAAGGTTCAGACAGGGCATTGGAGGGATACAAGAGAGCCAGGAGGGAACTGAAGAAAGGGATTAGGAGAGCTAAGAGAGAGCATGAACAATCTTTGGCGGGTAGGATCAAGGAAAACCCCAAGGCCTTTTACACATATGTGAGAAATATGAGAATGACTAGAGCGAGGGTAGGTCCGATCAAGGACAGTAGCGGGAGATTGTGTTTTGAGTCTGAAGAGATAGGAGAGGTCTTGAACGAGTACTTTTCTTCTGTATTTACAAATGAGAGGGGCGATATTGTTGGAGAGGACAGTGTGAAACAGATTGGTAAGCTCGAGGAAATACTTGTTAGGAAGGAAGATGTGTTGGGCATTTTGAAAAACTTGAGGATAGACAAGTCCCCCGGGCCTGACGGGATATATCCAAGGATTCTATGGGAAGCAAGAGATGAAATTGCAGAGCCGTTGGCAATGATCTTTTCGTCCTCACTGTCAACGGGGGTGGTACCAGGGGATTGTAGAGTGGCGAATGTCGTGCCCCTATTCAAAAAAGGAACTAGGGATAACCCTGGGAATTATAGGCCAGTTAGTCTTACTTCGGTGGTAGGCAAAGTAATGGAAAGGGTACTGAAGGATAGGATTTCTGAGCATCTGGAAAGACACTGCTTGATTCGGGATAGTCAGCACGGATTTGTGAGGGGTAGGTCTTGCCTTACAAGTCTTATTGAATTCTTTGAGGAGGTGACCAAGCATGTGGATGAAGGTAAAGCAGTGGATGTAGTGTACATGGATTTTAGTAAGGCATTTGATAAAGTTCCCCATGGTAGGCTTATGCAGAAAGTAAGGAGGCATGGGATAGTGGGAAATTTGGCCAGTTGGATAGCGAACTGGCTAACCGATAGAAGTCAGAGAGTGGTGGTGGATGGCAAATATTCAGCCTGGATCCCAGTTACCAGTGGTGTACCGCAGGGATCAGTTCTGGGTCCTCTGCTGTTTGTGATTTTCATTAATGACTTGGATGAGGGAGTTGAAGGGTGGGTCAGTAAATTTGCAGACGATACGAAGATTGGTGGAGTTGTGGATAGTAAGGAGGGCTGTTGTCGGCTGCAAAGAGACATAGATAGGATGCAGAGCTGGGCTGAGAAGTGGCAGATGGAGTTTAACCCTGAAAAGTGTGAGGTTGTCCATTTTGGAAGGACAAATATGAATGCGGAATACAGGGTTAACGGTAGAGTTCTTGGCAATGTGGAGGAGCAGAGAGATCTTGGGGTCTATGTTCATACATCTTTGAAAGTTGCCACTCAAGTGGATAGAGCTGTGAAGAAGGCCTATGGTGTGCTCGCGTTCATTAACAGAGGGATTGAATTTAAGAGCCGTGAGGTGATGATGCAGCTGTACAAAACTTTGGTAAGGCCACATTTGGAGTACTGTGTACAGTTCTGGTCACCTCATTTTAGGAAGGATGTGGAAGCTTTGGAAAAGGTGCAAAGAAGATTTACCAGGATGTTACCTGGAATGGAGAGTAGGTCTTACGAGGAAAGGTTGAGGGTGCTAGGCCTTTTCTCATTAGAACGGAGAAGGATGAGGGGCGACTTGATAGAGGTTTATAAGATGATCAGGGGAATAGATAGAGTAGACAGTCAGAGACTTTCTCCCCGGGTGGAACAAACCATTACAAGGGGACATAAATTTAAGGTGAAAGGTGGAAGATATAGGAGGGATATCAGAGGTCGGTTCTTTACCCAGAGAGTAGTGGGGGCATGGAATGCACTGCCTGTGGAAGTAGTTGAGTCGGAAACATTAGGGACCTTCAAGCAGCTATTGGATAGGTACATGGATTACGGTAAAATGATATAGTGTAGATTTATTTGTTCTTAAGGGCAGCACGGTAGCATTGTGGATAGCACAATTGCTTCACAGCTCCAGGGTCCCAGGTTCAATTCCGGCTTGGGTCACTGTCTGTGCGGAGTCTGCACGTCCTCCCCGTGTCTGCGTGGGTTTCCTCCGGGTGCTCCGGTTCCCTCCCACAGTCCAAAGATGTGCGGGTTAGGTGAATTGACCAATGATAAATTGCCCTTAATGTCCAAATTGCCCTTGGTGTTGGGTGGAGGTGTTGAGTTTGGGTAGGGTGCTCTTTCTAAGAGCCGGTGCAGACTCAAAGGGCCGAATGGCCTCCTTCTGCACTGTAAATTCAATGATAATCTATGATTAATCTAGGACAAAGGTTCGGCACAACATCGTGGGCCGAAGGGCCTGTTCTGTGCTGTATTTTCTATGTTCTATGTTCTATCTGTTTTTATATTCTGAGCAAGTTTACTCTCATAATCCATCTTACTCTTCTTTATAGCTTTTTTTAGTAGCTTTCTGTTGCCCCCTAAAGATTTCCAAGTCCTCTAGTCTCCCACTGATCTTTGCTACTTTGTATGTTTTTTCCTTCAATTTGATACTCTCCCTTATTTCCTTAGATATCCACGGTCGATTTTCCCTCTTTTTACCGTTCTTCCTTTTTGTTGGTATAAACCTTTGCTGAGCACTGTGAAAAATCACTTGGAAGGTTCTCCACTGTTCCTCAACTGTTTCACTATAAAGTCTTTGCTCCCAGTCTACCTTAGCTGGTTCTTCTCTCATCTCATTGTAATCTCCTTTGTTTAAGCACAAAACACTGGTGCTTGATTTTACCTTCTCACCCTCCATCTGTATTTTAAATTGCACCATATTGTGATCGCTCCTTCCGAGAGGATCACTAACTATGAGATCCTGAATCAATCCTGTCTCATTACACAGGACCAGATCTAGGATCGTTTGTTCCCTCGTAGGTTCCATTACATACTGTTCTAGGAAACTATCACGGATACATTCTATAAACTCCTCCTCAAGGCTGCCTTGACCGACCTGGTTAAACCAATCAACATGTAGATTAAAATCCCCCATGATAATTGCTGTACCATTTCTACATGCATCTGATATTTCTTTGTTTATTGCCTGCCCCACCATAATGTTACTATTTGGTGGCCTGTAGATTACTCCTATCAGTGATTTTTTTTGCCTTACTATTCCTGATTTCCACCCAAATGGATTCAACCTTATCCTCCATAGCACCGATGTCATCCCTTACTGTTGCCCGGATGTAATCCTTAAATAACAGAGCTACACCACCTCCCTTACCATCCACTCTGTCCTTCCGAAAAGTTTGATACCCTCGGATATTTAACTCCCAGTCGTGATCATCCTTGAACCATGTTTCAGTAATGGCCACTAAATCATAGTCATTCACGATGATTTGCACCATCAACTCATTTACCTTATTCCGAATACTACGAGCATTCAGGTAAAGTAGACTTATGTTGGCTTTCTTACCTCTGTTCTGAATCTTAACACCTCGATCAGTAACCTCTCTTAAGTTATATTTCCTCTTAACCTTTCTCCTAATTTTCCTTGTCGTTGAACCCATATCTTCATGTAACAACCTGCCGCGTCGCTTACCATTAATGTTTTCACTTCCCATTTTATTTCTTTTAGTATTTCTGGTCCTATTCACTGAGCTCCCCTCAGTCACTGTACCTTGTACTGTCGCCCTTTTTGATTTTTGACTATGGCTTCTCTGCCTTACACTTTCCCCCTTACTACCTTTTATTTCTGTCCCCGTTTTACTACCTTCCAACTTCCTGCATCGGTTCCCATCCCCCTGCCACATTAGTTTAAACTCTCCCCAACAGCTCTAGCAAACACCCGCCCTAGGACATCGGTTCCAGTCCTGCCCAGGTGCAGACCGTCCGGTTAGTACTGGTCCCACCTCCCCCAAACCAAAATAATAACTTGCATTTATATTCACTGTTAAGAAGTTAGAAATGTTTTGGAATCGGACTGTTCCTGGAGAAAGAAAACTCAGACAAACATATGAACTTGGAGCAGCAGTCGGCCACTCGGCCCATCGAGCCTGCTCCGCCATTCAACAAGATCATGGCTGAGCTGGTTGGAACCTCCCGTCTACCCCGGATAACTTTTAACCCCCATGTTTATCAAGAGTTTATCTAGGACTGCATTAAAAATATTCATAGTCTCTGCTTCCACTGCCTTTTGAGGAAGAGAGTTCCAAAGACACACAACCCTCTGAGAGAAAACAATTATTCTGGGCCAGACTTTTACGTTGCTTGGGTGGGCGGGCACCCAGGCCGGAAGCATGTGAAATTGTGCAAAAAGATGCTGGGCACATGTCCCGGTGTAATCTTGCACTTGCGGTATTTCGGTTGGCAGGCATGAGCGAAAGTGGGAAGTGTGCTTTCCAACAATCAGCAGTCAATTTAGCCCATTAAGGGGCAAGTTGAATGCAATTCTAGGTGTCCTGTCTACCTTTACGGTTGGTGGGTGGGCAGATTGGTTTTAGCTGTAACCTCAATCCAAGGCAGGATAAAATGTCAGGGCTGAAATAAACTTTAAAAAGATGTCTGGAAACTGAGGTTTATGTTTGATTATGCTGCCTAGACATTGTTTGCTGCGTTTTTCCATCAGGGTTTATTTTGTACAGTTCTGCAGCTCCCTGAGACAGCCTTGTGGTGGCTGTCCCCTCGAGGGTGTCCATTAGAAGCACCAGCCACACTTGCCCTCTTCACGCCCTCCCCAGCAGCGCTGAGCTTTTCTCAGTGTGTGTTTCATGCTGACTGTCTGTTAACTGGCCAGCCAGTTTGGAATCACATTCTAGGGCCAATTGTGGCTGGAAGCGTATTTCACGCCCACCTCTGGGCCACTGACTGCACACGCACAACGGGTGCGAAATGCAAGCCCTCATCTCTGTCTTCAATGAGTGACCCTTTATTTTTAACCAGTGACCCCTAGTTGTAGGTTCTCCCACAAGGGGAAACATCCTCTCCACATCCACACTGTCAAGGCCCCTCAGATCTTACATTCACTCATATTTTTTGATTCCTTTGCATCTGTAAGAAAGAGAGCTGAGCGCAGGAGGTAGAAAGTGTAATTTTCTAACTTGAGTCAGCTTTGCTCAGTGGTATCAGTCAGCATTCTGGAACAAAATGGTTGCATTAAATTATTATCTGATTACACAAACATGTAACATGTTATAGAGCAGGGATGCTCATCAAGTGATCTGTGCCCATCCGGCCCCAGCTTTTCAAGGGGACTGCCAAATATAATGGCATAATCATCACCTTTGAATTAAAAGTATACCTACGAGTCCCAGAATTTGCTACAACATGGGCCGGGATTTTCCGAAAATGGGGCTATGTCCCCATGCCTGCCGGAAAACGGGCGTGAATCACTCCAGACTTTTTTCAAAAAGTCCGGAGTGATTCTCCTATTTTTAAGAGGGATAGCAGGGACCAGGTGCGCGCCTCGCAGCTCCTGCTGCCGATACGGGGCCCTGCACTTCCGGCTGCGGGTCCGCACATGTGGCGCTGGCATGACGGAGCCACACAGCGGGCTGGCGCGGAAGAAGAGCAGTCCCCCCGAGGCCCACCCCCCCCGGAGTCTGATCCTCACACCAGTGAGGCCGGGCTCCCGGTGGGTGGAACCATATGGGAACCACGCCGGCGGAACTCGGCCTATCGATCGGAGAGAATTGCCGCGAGGGCCTCTTTCAACGGCCCCCGACCGGCATCGCATCGACCGTGCACGTGCGGCTGGCGGTGATTTTCCGGTGTGCGGAGAATTGTGTCCCGGCGTCGGAGCCGACCGCGGGTCTGAGACCCCGGGCGCGATTCTCCACTCCCGCGCCGAAGTGCCCACGCCGTCGTGAACGCCGTCGAGGTTCACACCGGCGCGAAACGGCCCCGATCCCGACCGATTCAGGGCCCGAAAATGGGCTAGGATCAGGACCGCGAGAAACTCGGGGGGGGCGTGTCGCGAAGGCCGCGTCGCCACCGCACGATGCCCGAATGACGCGGCGCTGCGTCATAAATGGCGCGATCCGCGCACAGAGGACCCGGAGGAGAAGAGAGGAGATGGCTGAGCACCGAAGAGCCGCACCGAGGTTCCGGGACACGGACCTGGACACCCTGGTGGATGAGGTCGAGCACGTGGGCATCGCCAGCCATCCAGTGCGGTGAGGCGCGGTTGGCGTGAGGTTGGCACCGTAGTCAGTGCTGTAGGGCAGACGCCACGGACGGGGAGCAGTGTCGCAAGAAGCTGCACGACCTCACCCGGGCTGCCAGGGTAAGTGCCATGAGGGGGCCCCCAGGCCTCCCACCCCACTTCCCCTCCCCCGTGCCGGGGGGGGGGGGGGCGCCTGGGGGCACCCTCTTGGCACTTACCCTGGCAGCCCGGGTGAGGTCGTGCAGCTTCTTGCGACACTACTCCCCCGTCCGGGTCAGGGGGGGTTGGGAGTTTTGGGGGGGATTGAGGCATCAGGGGCGGTGTTGGAGCGGGTCAGGGGGTGCTGGGAGTGTTGGGGGGGATTGGAGCATCAGGGGCGGTGTTGGGGGGGGATCAGGGGGGGTTGGGAGTGTTGGGGGGGGATTGGGGCATCAGGGGCGGTGTTGGTGGGGGTGAGGGGGTGTTGGGAGTGTTGGGGGGTTTGGGAGTGTTGGGGGGGATTGGGGCATCAGGGGCGGTGTTGGGGGGGGGCTCAAGGGGGGTTGGGAGTGTTGGGGGGGATTGAGGCATCAGGGGCGCTGTTGGAGGGGGTTCAGGGGGGTTGGGAGTGTTGGGGGGGATTGGGGCATCAGGGGCGGTGTTGGGGGGGGTCAGGGGGGTTTGGAGTGTTGGGGATTGGGGCATCAAGGGCGCTGTTGGGGGTTGGGAGTGTTGGGGGGATTGGGGCATCAGGGGCGGTGGTGGGGGGGGGGTCAGGGGGGGTTGGGAGTGTTGGGGGGGATTGGGGCATCAGCGGCGGTGTTGGGGTTCAGGGGGGGTTGGGAGTGTTGGGGGGGATTGGGGCAGAAAGTGTGGTGTGGGAGTTGGGAGTGTTGGGGGGGATTGGGACATCAGGGGCGATGTTGGGGGTCAGGGGGGGTTGGGAGTGTTGGGGGGGATTGGGGCCTCAGGGGCGGTGTTGGGGGTCAGGGGGGGTTGGGAGTGTTGGGGGGGGATTGGGGCATCAGGGGCGGTGGTGGGGGGTCGGGGGGGTTGGGAGTGTTGGGGGCGATTGGGGCATCAGGGGCGATGTTGGGGGGATCAGGGGGGGTTGGGAGTGTTGGGGGGATTGGGGCATCAGAGGCAGTGTTGGGGGGGTCAGGGGGGTTGGGAGTGATGGGGGGGATTGGGGCATCAGGGGCTCTGTTGGGGGTCAGGGTGGGTTGGGAGGGTTGGGGGGATTGGGGCATCAGGGGCTCTGTTGGGGGTCAGGAGCTGGGAGCGTTGGGGGGGATTGGGGCATCAGGGGCGGTGGTGGTGGGGGGGTCAGGGGGGTTGGCAGTGTTGGGGGGATTGGGGCATCAGGGGCGGTGGTGGGGGGGTCAGGGGTGGTTGGGAGTGTTGGGGGGGGATTGGGGTATCGGGCGATGGTGGGGGGGATCAGGGGGTTTTGGGAGTGTTGGGGGGATTGGGGCATCAGGGGCGGTGTTGGGGCGGGTCGGGGGGGCTGGGAGTGTTGGGGGGATTGGGGCATCAAGGGTGGTGGGGGGGTCAGGGGGGGTTGGGGGAAATTGGGGCATCAGGGGCGGTGTTGGGGGGTCAGGGGGGTTGGGAGTGTTGGGGGGGTTGGGGCATCAGGGGCGGTGGTGGGTGGGTCAGGTGGGTTGGGGGTGTTGGGGCGGATTGGGGCATCAGGGGCGGTGTTGGGGGGGCACCAGGGGCAGTGGTGGGGGAGGTCAGGGGGGGTTGGGACTGTTGGGGGGAATTGGGGCATCAGGGGCGGTGTTCGGGGGGCATCGGGGCAGTGGTGGGGGAGGTCAGGGGAGGTTGGGAATGCTGGGGGGGATTGGGGCCTCAGGGGCGGTGTTGGGGGTCAGGGGGGGTTGGGAGTGTTGGGGGGGGATTGGGGCATCAGGAGCGGTGGTGGGGTTCGGGGGGGTTGGGAGTGTTGGAGGCGATTGGGGCATCAGGGGCGGTGTTGGGGGGATCAGGGGGGGTTGGGAGTGTTTGGGGGATTCGGGCATCAGAGGCGGTGTTGGGGGGTCAGGGGGGGTTGGGAGTGATGGGGGGGATTGGGGCATCAGGGGCGGTGGTGGGGGGGTCAGGGATGGTTGGGAGTGTTGGGGGGGGATTGGGGTATCGAGCGATGGTGGGGGGGATCAGGGGGGGTTGGGAGTGTTGGGGGGATTGGGGCATCTGGGGCGGTGTTGGGGCGGGTCGGGGGGGCTGGGAGTGTTGGGGGGGATTGGGGCATCAAGGGTGGTGGGGGGGTCAGGGGGGGTTGGGGGGAAATTGGGGCATCAGGGGCGGTGTTGGGGGGGTCAGGGGGGTTGGGGGGGTTGGGGCATCAGGGGCGGTGGTGGGGGGGGGTCAGGTGGGTTGGGGGTGTTGGGGCGGATTGGGGCATCAGGGACGGTGTTGGGGGGGCACCAGGGGCAGTGGTGGGGGAGGTCAGGGGGGGTTGGGACTGTTGGTGGGGATTGGGGCATCAGGGGCGGTGTTGGGGGGGCATCAGGGGCAGTGGTGGGGAGGTCAGGGGGGGTTGGGAATGCTGGGGGGGATTGGGGCATCAGGGGCGGTGTTGGGGGGGTCATGGGGGGTTGGGAGTGTTGGGGGGGATTGGGGCATCAAGGGTGGTGGGGGGGTCGGGGGGTTGGGAGTGTTGGGGGAAATTGGGGCATCAGGGCCGGTGTTGGGGGGTCATGGGGGTTGGGAGTGTTGGGGGGGGTTGGGGCATCAGGGGCGGTGGTGGGGGTTCGGGGGGGGTGGGAGTGTTGGGGGGATTGGGGCATCAGGAGCAGTGGTGGGGGAGGTCAGGGGGGTTTGGGAATGTTGGGGGCGATTGGGGTATCAGGGGCGGTGGTGGGGGAGGGTTAGGGCGGTTGGGGGGATTGGGTCATCAGGGGTGATGTTGGGGGTTATGGGGGGTTGGGAGTGTTGGGGGGGATTGGGGCATCAAGTGTGGTGGGGGGGTCGGGGGGGTTGGGAGTGTTGGGGGGGATTGGGGCATCAGGGGCGGTGGTGGGGGGGGTCAGGGGGGGTTAGGAGTGTTGGGGGCAATTGGGGTATCAGTGGCGGTGGTGGGGGTGTTGGGAGTGTTGGGGGGATTGGGGCATCAGGGGCGGTGTTGGGGGGGGTTGGGGGGGTTGGGGCATCAGGGGCCGTGGTGGGGGGGTCAGGAGGGTTGGGAGTGTTGGGGGGGATTGGGGCATCAGGGACGGTGTTGGGGGGGCACCAGGGGCAGTGGTGGGGAAGGTCAGGGGGGGTTGGGAATGTTGGGGGGGATTGGGGCATCAGGGGCGGTGTTGGGGGGGGCATCAGGGGCAGTGGTGGGGGAGGTCAGGGGGGGTTGGGAATGTTGGGGGGGATTGGGGCATCAGGGGCGGTGGTGGGGGGATCAGGGGGGGTGGGAGTGTTGGGGGGATTGGGGCATCAGGAGCGGTGTTGGGGGGGGCATCAGGGGCAGTGGTGGGGGAGGTCAGGGGGGGTTCGGAATGTTGGGGGGGATTGGGGCATCAGGGGCGGTGTTGGGGGGGTCAGGGGGGGTTGGGAGTGTTGGGGGGGATTGGGGCCTCAGGGGCGCTGTTGGGGGTCAGGGGGGGTTGGGAGTGTTGGGGGGGATTGGGGCATCGGGGCGGTGGTGGTGGGGGGTCAGGGGGGGTTGGGAGTGTTGGGGGGATTGGGGAATCAGGGGCGGTGATGGGGGGGAGGTCGGGGGGTTGGGAGTGTTGGGGGGGGATTAGGGAATCGGGCGGTGGTGGTGGGGGGTCAGGGGGGGTTGGGAGTGTTGGGGGGGATTGGGGCATCAGGGGCAGTGATGGGGGGAGGTCGGGGGGTTGGGAGTGTTGGGGGGAATTGGGGAATCGGGCGGTGGTGGGGGGGTCAGGGGGAGTTGGGAGTGTTGGGGGGGATTGGGGCATCAGGGGCAGTGATGGGGGAGGTCGAGGGGTTGGGAGTGTTGGGGGGGGATTGGGGAATCGGGGGCAGTGATGGGGGAGGTCGAGGGGTTGGGAGTGTTGGGGGGGATTGGGGCCTCAGGGGCGCTGTTGGGGGTCAGGGGGGGTTGGGAGTGTTGGGGGGGATTGGGGCATCGGGGCGGTGGTGGTGGGGGGTCAGGGGGGGTTGGGAGTGTTGGGGGGATTGAGGAATCAGGGGCGGTGATGGGGGGGAGGTCGGGGGGTTGGGAGTGTTGGGGGGGGATTAGGGAATCGGGCGGTGGTGGTGGGGGGTCAGGGGGGGTTGGGAGTGTTGGGGGGGATTGGGGCATCAGGGGCAGTGATGGGGGGAGGTCGGGGGGTTGGGAGTGTTGGGGGGGATTGGGGCATCGGGCAGTGATGGGGGGAGGTCGGGGGGTTGGGAGTGTTGGGGGGGATTGGGGAATCGGGCGGTGGTGGGGCGGGTTAGGGGGGGTTGGGTGTGTTGGGGGAAATTGGGGCATCAGGGGCGGTGTTGGGGGGTCAGGGGGGTTGGGGGGATTGGGGCATCAGGGGCAGTGTTGGGGCGGGTCAGGGGGGGCTGGAATTGTTGGGGGGGATTGGGGCATCAAGGGTGGTGGGGGGGTCAGGGGGGGTTGGGAGTGTTGGGGGGAAATTGGGGCATCAGGGGCGGTGTTGGGGGGGGTCAGGGGGGTTGGGGCATCAGGGGCCGTGGTGGGGGGTCAGGAGGGTTGGGAGTGTTGGGGGCGATTGGGGCATCAGGGACGGTGTTGGGGGGGCACCAGGGGCAGTGGTGGGGAAGGTCAGGGGGGGTTGGGAATGTTGGGGGGGATTGGGGCATCAGGGGCGGTGTTGGGGGGGGCATCAGGGGCAGTGGTGGGGGAGGTCAGGGGGGGTTCGGAATGTTGGGGGGGATTGGGGTATCAGTGGCGGTGGTGGGGGGGGTCAGGAGGGTTGGGAGTGTTGGGGGGGATTGGGGCATCAGGGACGGTGTTGGGGGGGCACCAGGGGCAGTGGTGGGGAAGGTCAGGGGGGGTTGGGAATGTTGGGGGGGATTGGGGCATCAGGGGCGGTGTTGGGGGGGGCATCAGGGGCAGTGGTGGGGAGGTCAGGGGGGTTCGGAATGTTGGGGGGGATTGGGGTATCAGTGGCGGTGGTGGGGGGGTCAGGGGGGGTGGGAGTGTTGGGGGGGATTGGGGCCTCAGGGGCGCTGTTGGGGGTCAGGGGGGGTTGGGAGTGTTGGGGGGGATTGAGGCATCGGGGCGGTGGTGGTGGGGGGTCAGGGGGGGTTGGGAGTGTTGGGGGGATTGGGGAATCAGGGGCGGTGATGGGGGGAGGTCGGGGGGTTGGGAGTGTTGGGGGGGGATTAGGGAATCGGGCGGTGGTGGGGGGGTCAGGGGGGGTTGGGTGTGTTGGGGGGGATTGGGGCATCAGGGGCAGTGATGGGGGGAGGTCGGGGGGTTGGGAGTGTTGGGGGGGATTGGGGAATCGGGCGGTGGTGGGGGGGGTCAGGGGGGGTTGGGAGTGTTGGGGGGATTGGGGCATCAGGGGCAGTGATGGGGGGAGGTCGGGGGGTTGGGAGTGTTGGGGGGGGATTGGGGAATCGGGCGGTGGTGGGGGGGGTCAGGGTGGGTTGGGAGTGTTGGGGGGGATTGGGGCATCAGGGGCGGTGGTGGTGGGGGGTTGGGGGGGGTCACGGTGCCCAACTATCTACTCGACCCACATGAGCCCCAGGACCCCCCTGGAGCGAAGCCATGGCGGAAGCAAGTGAGAGAACCCTGCATGTCCTCCCCACCCCCAACCCGTCATCGCCCCCCACACACTCTGGCCACTGCACCCCCGATCCCCTCCCCCCTCACACTGTGCACCCACCACCACCATACACCCGGGCCACCGTGTCTAACGAACCCCAGGGTTCCCCAGCTCTCCAGTTCCCCTGGGCCACCCACCGAACTTTCAGGGACATCTCGCCCAGGCCACAGCGCAACATCGCCAACCGCAACTGCGCCCAAGGACGCACTCCAGAGGTTGGCAGTCAGTCGGACAGGAGGGCAGACATCTCAGTCTCGGACGCAGGACCAGGATGCTCAGACCACCGAGACAGACATTAGTGAGGGGCACAGGGTGGACAGTCATGTCGAAGCACACATCACGGCCACACACCTGCTGGATCCACCTGGAGGGCAAGACGACATGGCCCGCATGGAGCTTGCACCGGGCCATGAGAGGGACCAGTACACACCAGACTTCCTGACGATGATGACCTCGAGCTTGCGGCACTGCTGTCTCCCACACCATTCACCATCACAGAGACACGCACCTCAGTTGGGCATATAAGTGATGAGGCTCCCGGGTCACTGTCTGGTGCGCACCCCACAGTCGAGCCGGTACAGCAGGTGGAGTTTGGAGCAGCTGAGGGGCTGGACGGTCGGAGGGCAGCCCAGGCCCAGCAACCAGCTGCCACCCAGACGGTTCCTGGATTAATTGACCCACCCGGACAACCGATGCATGTGGACACCCAGGGACTGAATAACGGGATGAGGACCATCTTCCAGGACCTGCACATGCAGTTGGAGGAGTCTATCCGCGTCCAGGAGCAGGGAGTGGTGCCGCTCATCGCAGCCACCCAGGCCGACACCGCACGGGTGGCGTCCGCGGTGGAGGCAATGGGTGAAAGGGTTTCGGCCATGGGTCAGGTTCTGCAAGGCGTTGGGCTTAACGTGCACGCGTCATCCATGGCCCAGGAGAGGGCTGCCCTCTCACAGGCAGCCATCTCACAGAGCCAACAGGACATTGCCGCTGTTCTCGGGGCCCTGGCTCAGTCTCACCATGCCATGGCCCGGTCCTAGCAGTCGGTCACGGAGAGCATTGACCACCGGGCGCACGTGATGGATGGCGTCGCGCACTCACAGGTCGAGATCGGACAGTCCTTGGCAGGAATGTGGCACTCCCTGGGCTCCGTCTCGGCGAACATTCGGACCGTGGTCGATACCGCTGCAGGCCTCCAGGACTGGCAGCGCCAGGTGTCGGTGGTGCGACGGGGCATGTCTCCAAGCGCATCTCCGTCCCACAGTGAGGCCCGGGGGCCACCGGGCTCCCCGAGGGAGGAGGAGGTTCTGGGGCCCGTCCCGGTAGCTCCATCAAGGGACGTCCCGGTACACTCGGCCTCCCCCCCGTTCCGTCCCTGGCGCATCTGGTGGGGAGCGGGCAGGTCAGGGTGGCACTATGCCATCCAGCACGCCTGCCGAGCAGCCTGGCCCATCGAAGCCGAGCCGCCCCAGGAAACGTGTGCCGACGGGGAGCAATGTCGAAGGGCGTGATTCTCAGCAGTCCACCTCCACTCCTGCTGTACCATCTGGGAACACACCTAGACGTAGTGGTAGGGCTCGTAAGGCAAAGACGTTAGGCACGTAAGAAATTGGCACGGGTGCAGGGCACAGTCTAGTTGTAGTGGGTAATTCTATGTTAACCACACGAATAAACTCACTATTGAATTTGACTTGTAAAACTGTGTGCTATGTCCGGTGCCAGGGGGCTCGTGAGGGTGACCGAGTGGCGTAGTGGTATACGAGCGGTTCAAGGTCTGTTCCGGATGTGCTGACCCTTTCCCCCCTGCCTCCCATAATCGGACACCGTTGTCCTCGGTACACCGACGCCAGCCACCCCACACGGGCATGTGGTGAAATATCCGTCACGAAGGCTGTGACCACCGGAGTGCATGGTTCAGCTATAGCCATGAGTCAGACCTCGGCTGGTGAATCTGAGCACACAGCTCATCGCAGAGCGAGCTGTCATCATTCAACATGGCACTGTTCACATCCGCTTACCCAATCATCAATGTAGCAATCCCGTAGTGCCGCAGTGGTAAGGTGATGTGGAATTGTTGCCGTGAACGCGGTGCGGGGGGTGGGGGGGGCTGCTGTGTGGTGCCCGTGTACAGGAGTGACGGTGCAAGTGGCAGTGTTCAGCGAATCCCACCCCCACAGTGCGTGAACTATGCGGCCACCAACGTATTGTGTGCCTGCTGTCCGCGGCGGTGCCGTCACACAGCCTCCTGGACGCAACGAGCAGCCGGGCAGTGTCTGTGTCCTGCGCCCCTCCCGCCACCCTGATGCGCGCCATCATCCTCATTCTCCGCATCCTCCTCTTCCCCATCCCCCTCGTTTGCGTTGGCTCCGGTGCCGTCGGATCCTCCCTCCGACTCCTCCACCAGGGCATCTCCCCTCTGCATGGCAATGTTGTGCAGCGCACAGCAGACCACAACCATGCGACTGACCCTGTCAGGTTGGTACTGCAGGGCCCCTCCTGATCGGTCCAGGCATCTGAAGCGCATCTTCAGCAGCCCGAAGCACCGCTCCACCACACCCCTGGTTGCTGCATGTGCCTCGTTGTATAGGCTCTCCGCGTTGGTGTGAGGCCTCCGTCTTGGCGTCAGCAGCCATGACCTCAATGGATAGCCCTTGTCGCCCAGCAACCAGCCCCTCAGCCGGGGGGGGGCATCCATCGAACATTGCGGGGATGAACGACTGTGCCAGAATGTAGGCGTCAAGCACACTGCCGGGGTACTTTGCACACATGTGCATGATCTTCATGTGGGGGTCGCACACCACCTGAATGTTCATGGAGTATGCGCCCTTTCTGTTCATGAACACTTCCCTGTTGTCTGCAGGCGGGCGCATGGGGACGTGCACACCATCGATGACACCCTGGACCATCGGTATCCCGGCCACCTTGGCGAATCCACGTGCCCGTGCTTCCTGCTGTGCTCAATCCTCGGGGAATTGAATGTACCTGTCCGCGATGGCGTACAGGGCGTCGGTGACGGCCCTGATGCACCTGTGGACCGATGCCTGTGATATCCCGGAGAGGTCCCCGCTCGGCGCCTGGAAGGAATCGGTCGCATAAAGGTTTAGGGCCACCGTCACCTTGACGGAGACTGGTATCGCGTGTCCTCCTCCCATTTCACATGGTGCGAGGTGCGCCACGAGCTGGCATATATGTGCGACCGTCTCCCTGCTGAACCGTAGTCTCCTCCTGCATGTGATGTCCGGTAGGGCCTCGAACGACATTCTGTCACGGTACACCCTCGGCCTTGCTGGACGCCTGTGGCGCCCTGGCACCACCATCAGTGGATCCTCCTGCTCCTCCTCCTCCTGCTCCCCCCCAAGCTCTTCCTCTGCATTCCTCGCCATCTGGCGGTCAATGTTCCCCTCGGCATCCCCCTGTACATTCGGGTCCTGAGCACCTGTGGCCTGCGCGTCGACGACGGGCCACTCCGCGGCCATCCCCTCTGCTGCACCGGCAACCGCTGCATCTGCAGCCACTGTGGGCCGTCTGACTCTACGCTGCCGGATGGCAAACCCAGAGTGGCGGCTCCAACCACGGCAGTAAACATCGCTGTCTGGTTGGCATACATGATGACCTGCAGGAGGGTGGTGGGGGACAGAAAAATGACATGTTACACCAAGGTTCTTCCACACCTCGCCAGCCGGGTTGCATGGGATCCCTGTGTGTCCCGGTGGCCTGGTCGCGCTGCAGACACGCAGCCAGCCTAACACCTGGTCACTGTCTGCGCCCAACGGTCAGTTCACACCGTACTGCTCACCAGTGCGCCACTCGCCTGTGCCCATGAGCCACAAGCAACCTGCGGCCGTGTCCTCGTCACCGTCCTGCCATATCAGGGCGGCTGACATGTGGCATCCACACGATACCATCCACACTCTCCCTCACCCCCCTCCCACCTGCACGCCGCTCCCTCATCCCCCCCTCCCACCTGCACACTCTCCCTCATCCCCCCCCCCTCCCACCTGCACACTCTCCCTCATCCCCCCCTCCCACCTGCACACTCTCCCTCATCCCCCCCCCCTCCCACCTGCACACTCTCCCTCACCCCCCCTCCCACCTGCACACTCTCCCACACAGTCCCTTTGGCCGCTGCCTTCTCGGGAAAGCCGACCCGGTCTCCAGGAGCTGCGGAACAGTCCGCTCACCTCCTCCCTGCTCAGCGTCAGTCGGCACGACTGGCTGACGACATTAAAAAGCAGGTGTGAACGGCAACGGCGTGAACTGGGGTCACGCCGTCGGGACTTGAGCCCATCCGGGCCTGAGAATAGCAGGGGTGCCGGAGAAACGCCATTTTGGGCGAGATTCTCCGACCCCCCGCCGGGTCGGAGAATCGCCGGGGGCTGGCGTGAATCCCGCCCCCGCCGGTTGCCGAATTCTCCGGCACCGGATATTCGGCGGGGGCGGGAATCGTGCCGCGCCGGTTGGCGCCCCCCCCCCCCCCCGCGATTTTCCGGCCCGAATGGGCCGAAGTCCCGCCGCTAAAATGCCTGTTCCGCTGGCGTAGATTACACCACCTACCTTACCGGCGGAACAAGGTGGCGCGGGCGGGCTCCGGGGTCCTGGGGAGGGCGTGGGGTGATCTGTCCCCGGGGGGTGCCCCCACTGTGGCCTTGCCCGCGATCGGAGCCCACCGATCCGCGGGCGGCCCTGTGCCGTGGGGACACTCTTTCCCTTCCGCCTCCGCCACGGTCTCCATGGTTTTATGAACCATGACGGAGGCAGAAGAGACTCCCTCCAATGCCATGCGCGGGAATGCCGTCAGCGGCCGCTATCGCTCCCGCGCACGCGCCGCCCGGAGATGTCATTTCCGCGCCAGCTGGCGGGGCACCAAAGGCCTTTTCCGCCAGCTGGCGGGGCGGAAATTCGTCCAGCGCCGGCCGAGCCCCATAAGGTTGAGGCTCGGCCCCCAAAGATGCGGAGCATTCCGCACCTTTGGGGCGGCACGATGCCCGACTGATTTGCGCCATTTTGGGCGCCAGTCGGCGGACATCGCGCCATTTCCGGAGAATTTTGGCCCTTTGGGTGTCTCGGGCAATTCTCCGGCCTGCGCAGCGCGGAACTCGACGGGTCCGTTCTCGCCGCTTGGGAGAATTGCGCGAGTGTGTCGGACCGGCATCGCGGGAAAATATGGCGGCCCAGGTGATTCTCCCAACCGGCGCGGGAGTGGAGAATCACGCCCCCCATTCTCCCCTCGGTGCCGAGCGCGATTTCGGCGCGGAGAATCCCGGCCATGACTTTGGAGGTGTGCTAAAGGAGATGTACTTTCTGCTATATTTCCCTTGATGATCTCCTCCAGTCACCAGAAATATCCTCAGCAAAGCTATATTAATTGTTTTTCATATTCAAACTCAAACCTTCCCATCCCCTCAAACCTACTTTTAAAGAGAGATGATATGAATTAGTTTTCATCCCTTTGAAACTTGCTTTTAACATATGCCTGCTTTTATTGGTCATTATCTGATTCTCCTGCCTCACCGCGGCGTGTTTCTCGCCGGTAGGAGGGAGCCTGCCGTTGGCTGGTGGAGGGGTTGTCTGGTCCCGCCGCTCTCAATGGGATTTCCTGCTGAAATCCACCCCGTGCCGCCAGGAATCCCACCGGGCAGCAGCGTAGCATAGTGGTTATCACAGTTGCTTCACAACGCCAGGGTCCCCAGTTCGATTCCCGGCTTGTGTCACTGTCTGTGCGGAGTCTGCACGTTCTCCTTATGTCTGCGTGGGTTTCCTCCGGGTGCTCCGGTTTCCTCCCACAGTCCAAAGATATGCAGGTTAAGTGGATTGGCAATGCTAAATTGCCCTTAGTGTCCAAAAAGGTTAGGTGGGATTAGTGGGATAGGGTGGAGGCTCTTTCCAAGGGCCGGTACAGACTCGATGGGCCAAATGGCCTCCTTCCGCACTGTAGATTCTATGAAAGTTTTATGAACAGCGCAAGATCTCACCCTATATATGGGAGAGACATTTGCACATTCAAATCACTGCTGACCATTTCCACATAGTTGTTCAGTGGTCTTGACCATAAGTATTTTCACCAGTGGCTTTTATAATGTTTTAAGAGTCTGAATGTTGTCTCAGATCTTACGTTCATGAGAGGAAAAACTCAGTACAGGAGCAAAGCCTAAGAAATGGCTGCTTTTATACGTCAATCGGTTTGAGTTTTTAATCCCCCCAAAGTCTGGCACCTGTTATATATATTTTTCAATCCAGCCACTTGTTCTTTTCCGTAATTAAACAAACCCCCTTTAATTTCTTTCTTTAATTGAGTTCTCTCTTTTATTGCCACCTAAGTAATTAATACAAGCTGTTCTCACTGAAACTGCTCATTGTGACACATTGTACAGGGAATGATATGTAATCTTGTGAGATAGTCTTTGTCATATGTGGTATTCTGTATGTAATTTATAATTTGTACCAACCTTAACTTTCCCAATAATTCATGTTTAATTTACATGGATTCGGATTCGTTTTAAAGTAAAATCTACACAAAGTGGACTCTTGTTGCCAATTTCTTCACTTGGGGACCATTTGGTGGATTTGGTTATTTCGATTCATGGTTCCTTTAATAAAGGCGAGTGGAGTCCGCGCGTGAGCAAAAGAAGACGTTTATTTATAAGAACAACATATGTACCTGGGTGCCGTCACCGGGTCTTCTCTCTGTGTCTGTCGGTTCTTGTCTGCCCGACTTTTCGTACAAGGTGATTATCAGCCACAGTTAGGGGGGGGTGCTCCTACTCCTCGAGCCACACGGGGTAAACAGACGACCCTGCGCCGTGTGTTCCCGTGCAGGTTATTACACTTCCCCCCAAGGTGATTGTAACACTGTGTATTGTGTAATGCATGTAAATATATAACAAAGATAAAGGCTTCAATTGCTGAATTGTGAATAGTGACACTAACCCAATGTGATACCAGCACAGGAGTACACCAGGTAAATGTCTGAGCTGTGTCTTGAGTCTGACGACAGTAAGACAGTCGGAAGGCTAAAATAAAATGAAATCCTGATTGCCATTCAGTGACCTCGGTGAAAGTGCATAAGTACAAAAATTACATAAAGCAGAAACATGTTGGCTATGGTGCATCGAAATACAATACTAATTCTTCTGCTGCACTGAAATGTTGGTCCCATTTAGTATGATGTACTCACGCAGAGCTGGGTTTTCATCAATGACCCAAAACTGCTGACTGAGGGTGAGCATTCACCATGGTCTGTATGTGCCCTGTCTGCTCATTTACGCAGTCATGTCAATGGACACTCTTTGAAGAAAAGCGTGGGAGTTCTGCTCAACAATGCAACCAACACAATGAGAAACAGATTAAGTGGCCAGTTAACTCAGAAATTCAGCTTCAGAAATTCCATGAAAGCTTTGGAGACCTGGCATAACAGGCAGCTATCTCCAGTATAATGAAGAGGTAAATCCACCCCTTAATATCTGCTGCTTGCTGTTGCAATGACATTGCAGACAATAAGTTGGAATGGCTTTCTAATTAGTAGTATTAAAGATACTGCTGATGCCCTTTTAAATGAATGTACAGCTATACTTATGTACTTATATCTAATATATATCCCATGGAGATGCTCTAAAGACTATTATCGGTCTTTAAGGGAGAGATGGAATAACAAAACCATATTGAGCTTCATTGCCCAGTGAATATACAGTTGAAAACTGTGGCAGGGTGGCACAGTGGTTAGCAATTGATGCCTCAGAGCACCAGGGACCTGGGCTCAATTTCAGCTTTAGGTCACTGTCTGTGTGGAGTTTGCAGTTTCTCCCCATGTGTGCGTGGGTTTCCTCCGGGTGCTCTGGTTTCCTCCCACAGTCCAAAGACGTGAAGATTAGGTGGATTGGCCATGCTAAATTCCCCCTTAGTGCTAAAAGATTTGGTGGGCTTACTGGGTATGGAGATAGAGTGGGGCTGGGCCTCTCAGATGGTCGGTACAGACTCGATGTGCCGAATGGTCTCCTTGTGCACTGTAGGGATTCTATGAAAACCGCAGTAGATGACGCAATCCAAAGTAAGAAGCTCCAGTCATTGTATCTAAAAGGATTCAATGTGTTCATATTTTTGAAAGCTACACATAGCATGACATTGGAACAATCTGAACCTTTGCAACAAAGCATGCTGCTCACCCTGAAGGAAAGACAGATTCTTCTCAGCAGTATGTGCAGTACTGGTATCATGTTTCATACTGTTTACAGTAGTAAAGCAGGGCTTCCTCACAACCATTGGCACATTTCCTCTCATATGTAAAAATAATTGTCGGGCCATAGGTAAATGCAGCAGCAGACCTCACTTTGGCCCTATAATATCATATTGTAGTTGAGCATTTTGACAGCTGTCAGTTCAGGAGTTCATTCCAGCCTCATTACATGACTCACTTTACCTATTTATCATAAGACCAGGCATACCTCATTTTCCCCTTCCTGACGGGGGACTTTGAGAAAATAGTGAAGGGTGGAGGAGTACACAACAGCGTTATACACAGTAACAAGAAACATACCTAAAGCATTGAAAATGCATAACCTATTCAAAATCTCCAGTAAAATTACGAAATGTACTCCACATAATTTCTTGTCTCCACAAGCAATAGCTATGATATGCGCAAAGAATTCATGATATACTCTTTAAATTTATTTATTATTTGTTCTGGTAATTTTCCAGTCTGAAGCAGTGCCTTGCAGGGCACATGTATACTAAGAAAGAAAGTAGTATCTTTTTGTATTTATTCAGAGAGCCAGTGAATGAAATAATCGCCCAGAGTAGCAATTGCCATTCCTCTTCCTACAGGACATGCAAACAGGCTATTTAACCCCTCTAATCTGTTCGGCTAATAAGACCATGGCTGGTCTGTCTAACTTCATGCCCACCTTTCTTCTTGGGCGGGATTCTCCGACCCCCCCGCCGGGTCGGAGAATCGCTGGGGGGAGGCGTGAATCACGCTCTGACGCTGGCTGCCGAATTCTCCGGCGCTGGTTTTCGGGCGGGGATCACGCCGCGCCGGTGGGGGGGCCATTGGCAGTGCCCCCCCCCCGGCAATTCTCCGGGCCCCGGTGGGCCGAGCGGCCGCCCATGTTCTGCCAGTCCCGCCGTCGTGAAATGGACATGGTCCATCACGGCGGGACCTGGCTGGGAGGCCATCTAGTGCAGTTCTGGGGGGGGGTGCTAGGGGATCCGGCAGCGGGGGGGACCCCCACGGTGGCCTTGCCCGCGATCGGAGCCCACCGATCTGTGGGCGGGCCTGTGTCGTGGGGGCACTCATTCGATCGCCGCCGGCCTCTGGAAGGCTCCGCCATGGCCAGCGCGGAGAAGAAACCCCCTGTGCATGCGCCAGAACACGCCAGCGGCCCTTCGCCGCCGGTTGGTGCGGCGCCAACCCCTCCGGCGCCGGCCTAGCCCCCGGAAGTGCAGAGGATTCCACAATTTCCGAGTGGCCCGACGCCGGAGTGATTCGCGGCATTCTTGGCGCTGGCGTTGGGTCATTGTGCCAAGTGCAGGAGAATCCTGCCCCTTATCTCTCTTCATACCTTTAGACAACAAAAAAAACCTAGCAATGTCAGATTTAAAGTTAATAACTGACCAACTTTGCAGAAAAGAGTTCTAAACTTTGACCACCTTTTGTATATAGGAGTGGTTCCCATCTTCAATCCTGAAAGCCAAATACTGCAGATGCTGGAAGTGGGGGAAAAAACTGAAAATGCTGCACGTACTTAAAAGTCTGGTAGCATCTGTGGAGTGATCAAGCAGAAGAGGCTCAATTTTCACTTTGAGGGCGGGTAACAGGAATTTGGACTGGTTCCAGTCCTGGGGCGAAATTCTCCCGAAACGGCGCGATGTCCGCCGACTGGCGCCCAAAACGGCGCCAATCAGACGGGCATCGCGCCGCTCCAAAGGTGCGGAATGCTCCGCATCTTTGGGGGCCGAGCCCCAACATTGAGGGGCTAGGCCGACGCCGGAGGGATTTCCGCCCCGCCAGCTGGCGGAAACGGCCTTTGTTGCCCCGCCAGCTGGCGCGGAAATGACATGTCGGGGCGGCGCATGCGCGGGAACGTCAGCGGCCGCTGAAAGTTTCCCGCGCATGCGCAGTGGAGGGAGTCTCTTCCGCCTCCGCCATGGTGGAGACCGTGGCGGAGGCGGAAGGGAAAGAGTGCCCCCACGGCACAGGCCCGCGGGAGGGAGAAAAAGCAGGTCCTTATCTTTCTGTGTGCAGGATTCAAAATTAAACTTCTTGGGACTGGGGCAGGATCGAGTCACCACCTGCTACCGGGTAGAGTATGGCCTTTTTGGCCAATTCATTGGCCCCCAGTCAATCAATCAAACCGAGTACCAGCCCATCTCTCTCTCTGGTGCCAATAAGTCTGAAACTCCTGTTCAAACTAGCAGAAACTACTTCTGAATTCCTCATAAGCAAATAAACAGGAAGGAGCCTTGCACTATGAAGAGAGGCTAGCTAGGTAGGTTTGTGTTGTTTTCTTTAAAGCAGAAATGGCTGGGGAGGACATGATTGGATAAGGTTATGAGGGGTATGGACAGGGTGGATAGGAAGCAGCTGATCCTCTTGAAGGATCCATAATGAGGGAACATAAGTTTAAGGTGAGGAGGTTTAGAGGGGACTTGAGGAAAGATATTTTCACCCAAAGGCTGGTGGGAGTCTGAAATGCACTGCCTGGGAGGGTAGTATAGGCAGGAAAGCTCAAAACCTTTAATAGGTACATAGATGCAAGCTTGAAATGTCGTAACATCCTAGGCTATGGGCCAAGTGCTGGTAAGTGGGGTTAGTATAGATTTAGCGTAGTTTTGTTGGCGTAGATCTGATGGTCTGAAGGGCCTCTTCTGCACTGTCTGACTCTATGATCAGGTTGGGACCTGGATTGCGATTTATAATAATATTAATCTACCAACCACATTTCCATTTTATGTAGCAGTTGTGATTTGAAGTTGTTCACATCCATGTCATGGTAGATGACTTTACCTTCCTGAGACCTGTTGTCATTATAATATCATGTTCCGTCCTTGGTAGGTCTGGTGCATGATTGTTTCGGTGGGGAGCATGAATGAGCAGCACAGGAAATAATAACAACACTTACTTCACCTTTCACTATGATAAACCTGCCACTATTTATTTGGACAAAGTACTATTGCAGATATAGTTGAATGAAATGTATTATTTACATATATAGTATACGATTATTTAATCCATAAGGGAAATTAGGTAAGTAGGCTGCTGTGGGAGGCAAAGGAGGAGATTGCAGGGGCTCTGATGCTAATTATCAAATCCTCTCCAACCACAGGAGAGGTGCCAGAGGAATGGAGGACAGGTAACGTGGTACCACTATTAAAGAAGGGAAGTAGGGAAAAAACAGGAAACTACAGGCCAGTGAGTCTTAACGTGAGTGGTAGGGAAATTACTGGAATAAATTCTGAGGGACATAATTAATCTCCACTTGGAGAGGCAAGGATTAATCAAGGATAGTCAGCATGGCTTTGTAGAGGGGGGTGATCATGTCCAACAAATTTGATCTAATTTTTTGAGGAGTAACTAGGTGTGTAGCTGAGGGAAGTGCAGTTGATGCGGCCTACATGGACTTCAGTAAGGCTTTTGACAAGGTCTCATGTATGAGACTGGAGACGGTAAGAGTCCATGAGATCGAGGGCAATTTGGCAAATTGGATCCAAAATTGGCTTAGTGGCAGGAGGTAGAGGGTAATGTTTGAAGATTGTTTTTGTGACTGGTAGCCTGTGTCGGGTGGTTTACCGCAGGGATTGGTGCTGGGTCCCTTGTTGTTTGTAGTGTACATTAATGATCTAGACGTGAATGATTGATATGATCAGTAAGTTTGCAGAAAACACCAAAATTGGTGGTGGGGTAAATAATGTGGAGATCAGGCCTGTTCCTGTGCTGTACTTTTCTTTGTTCTTTGAAAGCTTTAGATTACAGGATCATCTAGATGGGCTTATCAGGTAGGCAGAACAGTGGCAAATGCAACTTTTTAAAAAAAGTACTTTATTCCAAACATGTGTAAAACAGCAACAAGTAAAATACATGCTCTGCAAAATCACAGTGCACAGTTTGTACAATTTTCTCCTTTTATCCTCTCCCCTTCCCCCTCTACCCTCCGATTGGAAAATTCCTCAAAGAGCATCATGCAGAACTCTCACACATCTCAAAGCCCTCCACTAACACCCTCAACTCAAAATTAATCTTCTCCAACCGGAGAAAGTCGTACAAGACCCCCAACCAGGCCGCCCCCCCGACGGCGTATCCGACCTCCAATTTAGCAAGATCCTTCAGCAGGCAATTAGAGAGACGAAGGCCATAACATCGGTCCCCTTCCCTTCCAGAAGTTCTGCCACTTCTGATACACCAAAAATCGGCATCATTGGGGACTCCTAACCTCCACCCCCACTATCTTAGATTGTGACCCAAGCACCGCTTCCCAATATTCCTCCAACCTCTCGCAATCCCCGAACATGTGCGCATGATTCGCAGGCCCCAGCACATTTCTCGCACTCATAGACAACCCCAAGGAATAGCCCACTCATCCTCGCCCGAGTCATATGTACTCAATGCACCACCTTGAACTGAATCAAGCTCATCCACGCACAGGGGGAGGTTGAGTTCACCCTCCGCATCGCTTCGCACTACAGTTCCCAGCCTATTCTCCCCCCCCACTCCTCCTCACATTTGTTCTTCATACTCACCACCTGCACCGCCCCCCCCCCCCCCCCCCACCCCCCGCTTCGAATCCTATCCTCCCCCAACTCCTCTGGGAATAGCATCAGTTGCTCCTATAAAGAGTAATCTGGAAAACGCCCTCCATCCTTTTCGCGCAAAGTCCTGCACCTGCATCTTTCTAAATTCATTACCTCTCGGTAACTCAAATCTCTCCCGTAACTTATCCAGACCCGCAAACATCCCTTCCAAGTACAAGTCCCTAACCCTTTCCAGCCCCACCTCCCTCCATTTCCCATTCATCCCATCCATGTTCCCAGCTTGAACCTGTGGTTCCCACACAGTGGCATCAACACCGATATCCCCTCCAACTTAAAATGTCTCCTCAACTGATTCCACACATTGACTGTTGACTGCACCACCAGGCTCCCCATATACTTCCCTGGAGCTAAAGGCAGCAGAGTGTCACCATAGCCTTCAGACCCAATCCCCTTCAGGACTCCTCCTCCATCTTGAACCACTCCTGCACCCACCCCCCCCCCCCCCCACCCCCATCGCCTCACATTTTCCACATATGTCGCCACCAGCGCAGCAGGTTCGGTAGCGCCAACCCCCCTTCTATCTCCGAGCCCTCTTTACCCTCGGCATCCTCCATGCCTATATGAACTCTGAGATCACTGTCTCCAACCTCTGGAAGAAGGCCTTCATTGAAGCCTATTTGTGATAATAAGCAATTATTATTACTATAGAAAAAAATCAAGAGGGTCTGGAAAACAAACAGAAACCGTGGCAGCACATTCAACTTTACCACCTGCACCCACCCCGCTGGTGTCAGGTGCAATATATCCCACCTCTTAAAATTGTCCTAATCTCCTCCACCAACGTTGTCAAATTCCACCTGTGCATCATAGCCCATCCCCTCGTCATCTGAATCCCCAAGTACCTTTCCCTAGCTATCTTGAACGGCAACACCTCCAAATTGGCCACCCACCCCACCATATTGACCAGAAACACCTCACTATTCCCGACATTTAACTTCTACCCGGAGAAGGCCCCTAACCTCTCCAATAGCCCCATGATCCTACACATACTCTCCAGCAGGTCCGACACAAACAGCAACAGGTCGTCCACGTATAATGACACCCGGTGCTCCGTGCTCCCCCTCACAATCCCCTGCCACTCCACTGACCCCTGAAGGCCATCGCCAAGGGCTCAATCACCAGCGCAAACAACAGCAGCGACAATGGACATCCCTGTCTCATCTCCCTATGCAGTCCAAAACTTGGTGAAGTCATCTAATTCGTACGTACTATTGCCACCAGGACTACATACAAAAGACGCATCCACGCCACAATTTTCAGGCCAAACCTAAACCTACCCAAAATTTCAAATAAGTACCTCCACTCCACCCGATTGAAGGCCTTCTCCACATCCATAGAAACAATAACCTCTGGTGCCCACACCTCATGGAGTCATAACCACATTTAACAGCCTCCTGATGTTGCTAGAGAGCTGCCAGCCTTTTACGAAACCCGTTTGATCCTCAGAGATCACTCCTGGCACAACATCCGTCCATCCTCCCACCAACAACTTAACCAGTACTTTCATGTCCATATTCAACCATGAAATGTGTCTGTATGACCCACACTCCAACCAATTCTCGCCCTTCTTCAGAATCAACACCTGTGTCAATGTCTCTGCTCCAATGCCTCATTAAACATCCCCAACAAGTGAGGTGCCAGCTCTGCTACAATGCCCTTATAAAACTCCGCCGGGAAGCCGCCTGGTCCAAGGGCCTTCCCCGACTGTATTCCCCAATATTATTAATCACCTCCCTCAGCCCCAGCAGCTGCTCCACCACTTGCCTCTTCACTCCCTCTAACCTTGGAAATTCCAGCCCGCCGAAAAACCGCTTCATATCCTCTTCCTCTCCACCCAGCTCGGCCCTATACAGCTTCTCATAATACCCCATGAACACCTTGTTTATTCTCCCCAGCTCTGACACCACCTTCCCCTCTTTATCCGCACCCATGGTATTTCCCTCCGCAGCTGGTGGACCAGCATACGGCTTGCTTTCTCTCCGTACTTGTACTGCATCTCCCTCGTCCTTCATAACTGCCCCACTGCCTTTCCTATCGTCAACCTATCAAACTGCCCCTGCAACCTCTTCCTCTCCACCAACAACTCCTTAGTGGGAGCCCCCCGAGTATCTCCTGTCCACCTCGACTATCTCATCCAGCAACCATCCATACTCCTCCTACCTCCTCCTACCCCTGTGTGCTTTGAACAAGATAATCTCCCCTCGAATCGCTGCCATTAAAGCCTCCCAGAATGTGGCCACCTACACCTCCCCTTTCTGATTAATCTCCACGTAATCCCCAATCGCCAGCCTCACCTTTTCGCAAAACCCCTTATCTGCCAAGAGTCCCAAATCTAGCCTCCATCCTGGCCTCTGCCCTGTGCAAAGGCTTACCTCCAGCCAATGTGGCAAATGATCCGAAATCGCAATTCCCGCAAAATCGACCCCACCACCCCCATCAGCATCGCTCCTCTCACCACAAAGAAATCAATTCTAGAGTACACCTTATCTACGTGCGAGAACTCTCCGCCAACCAGGTTCCTGAACCTCTACGGATCAACCATTGCCATATTTTCCATAAACCCTCCCAACTCCTTTGCCATGACTTGGTGTTGTAAGACTTCTTACTGTGCTCACCCCAGTCCAACGCTGGCATCTCCACATCATGACTTGGAGCTCGACCTGTCCACCTTCGCCTCCATCACAGAATTGAAATCTCCACTCATAATCAGTCGGTGCATATCCACGCCCAGGATCGCTCCCACTAGCCCCTTTACAAACCCATGTCGTCCAAGTTGGGCATATATACATTGACTAGTACCACCGGCATCCCCTCCAGCACCCCACTCACTATCACATAGCTACCCCAGGTTCCACACTTCCCTGGCCCCCACAAAACCCGCCCTTTTGTTCAACAAAATGGCCACCCCCCACGACTCGAATCAAAACCGAGTGAAATACTTGCCCCACCCATCCCTTCCTCAAACTAACCTGATCTTTCACTCAGAGATGCATCTCCTGTAGAAAAATCACCTCCGCTTTCAAACTCCTCAGGTGCAAGAACCCAGGACCCCTTTACAACTCCCCGAAAAGCCTCCAGCAACACAAAACAGCCATAACATTCAACCTTTGCGAATTTAGCTCCTCCATCTCACACCAACTCTCTGTTCTCTCCCAGTTTATGGTCCCTTATAAAGTCATCAGCCTCTTCTGGCGTCTCAAAGTAGTACATCCGGCCATCGAACGGAACCCAAAGTTTTGCCAGGTACAGCACCCCAAACCGAATCTTCCTTCGGTACAGCACAGCCTTGGCCTTGCTGAATCCAGCACGCCTTTTTGCCAACTCCACGCAATATCCTGTTATATACGGACACAATTCCCCTCCCATTCACAGTCTTGCTTCTCTCTGGCCTACCTTAGAATCTTCTCCTTCTTCACATACTTGTGCAACCGCATGATCACCGTCTGCGGAGGCTCCCCCATTCTCAGCTTCTGCCTCAAGGACCTGTGAGCCCGGGATCTTGGGGTGGAAGTCCAAAGATCCCTGAAGTCTGCAGGACAGGTAAATGAGGTGGTTAAGAAGGCATATGGGATCGTCAGCGGGCGGGGGGGGAAAGAATAGTTTAGATTGGAGTAGGGGGTCAATAAGGATGGGACCTGTACGAGAGGTAAATGGCTTTTGCACCATGTTTATGGTTTCATGTATATTGTTTATTTTGTTGTTGTTACTATACCAAAAATACCTCAATAAAATGCTTATTAAAACATTTTTTTTAAAAGAAGGCATATGGGATACTTGCCTTTATTAACTGAGGCATAGAATATAAGAAAAGGGTGGTTATGATGGAGCTGTATAAAACACTTATTAAGCCACAACTAGAATACTATGTTCTAAAGCGTAATTCGGAAGGATGTGATTGCACTAGAAAGTGAGCCGAGAAGGTTCACCAGGATGTTGCCTGGGCTGGAACATTTCAGCTATGAAGAGTGGCTCATTAGGCTGGGATTGTTCTCCTTAAAGCACAGAAGGCTGATGGGGGACCTGATTGAGGTGTACATCATTATAAGGGACATTGATAGGGTAGATAGGAAGAGACTTTTCTCCTTAGTAGGGAGATCAGGAATCAAGGGGCATAGATTTAAGGTAAGAAGTGGGAGATTTGGAGAGGATTTGAGGAAATATGTTTTCATTCAGAAGGTGGTAGGAATCTGGAACTCCCTGCCTGAAAGGGTGGTAGAGGTGGGAACCCTCACAACATTTAAGATGCATTTAGATGAGTACTTGAAACACCATAGCATACAAGGCTACGGACCAAATGCTGGAAAATGGGATTAGAAATAGATAGGTGCTTGATAGGACCTCTATCTGTGCTGTAAAACTCTATGCCTCTACATTAGAGTGAAAGGACAATGTTTTCCAGGAGGCTATGCTGATAGGGTTAGATGAAATAGCAAGGGAGGAGGCTTGTATGCAACAGAAACACCAGCATGGGCGTGCTGGGCAAAATGTCTTGTTTTGATACTGTATATTAGTTATAATTCCAATCTTAATTGTTCACTAATGCAGATTTTCTCTCTGTATTCCAGATTCAGACTTGAGTATGCGGACATTGAGCACACCAAGCCCTGCATTGATCTGTCCTCAGAATGTGCAATCTTTTCAAAATGGCCAAGGATCCTCCACTTCATCTTCTTCAGCCACAGGAGAGACCATTGCTATGATACACTCCCAACCATTGTTTCTTATACCGCAATGTGCCATCAGGCCAGCGTCGAGGCAGCAGAAAGAACAGGCTCCCATTGACAGGCTACCAGACCAAACCTTGATCCAGATGTTTTCACACCTCCCTACCAATCAGCTATGCCGTTGTGCACGGGTCTGCCGGCGCTGGTACAACCTGTGCTGGGACCCACGATTGTGGAGAACTATTCGTCTGATAGGTGAAACAATGAATGTGGACAGAGCTCTGCGGGTACTCACTCGAAGATTGTGTCAGGATACACCTAATGTATGCCTCATGTTGGAAACAGTCATCGTTCAAAGCTGCAGGCGGCTTACAGATAGGGGCCTCTACACCATTGCTCAATGCTGTACAGAGCTACGACAGCTAGAAGTGCCAGGCTGTTACAATATCTCCAATGAAGCACTCTATGATGTTGTTTCCCGCTGTCCTAACCTGGAGTACCTGGATGTTTCAGGTAACTATACAGTAAATGCAGTACCATCGACCAGAGTTGGCAATAATCCAAGTCCCTGAATATTTGGCTCTTAGCTATAAGGCAGAAATTGAAATGTCTGTCAAAGTCTGTACATCAGTTGGATGAATATCATCCAAATTTTGCTCAGCTGAGCAATATTACAACAGTGCTGCATTCCATTTTGGGTTGGGCATGTGCTCGGAGGGGTTGGATAAGTATACATTGATGACAAAATTACCCTCAAAAAATGTTCCAGCTGGTAAATCATAGACACTGGATAAAAGCAAATTACTGCGGATGCTGGCATCTGAAACCAAAAGAGAAAATGCTGGAAAATTTCAGCAAGTCTGGCAGCATCTATAGGGAGACAAAAGAGCTTTGACAAAGGGTCATCTGGACTCGAAACGTGAGCTGTTTTCTCTCCCTACAGACGCTGCCAGACCTGCTGAGATTTTCCAGCATTTTCTCTTTTGAAATCATAGACACTGTTTGGACAGGCATCACCAATAAATATTGTCACAGTCCTAATTTCCAATAGGTAGTGCCAATTAGCCAAACTGGAATAAATATAAACATTTGGTGCGGCCGGGGGGGTGCAGTTTTAGTGCAGAAGATGGGTGGGGTTTGGTTTGGGGTTTAAAGTTAGAAAAGTTTACTTCCCAATTCAAACTTGCCTGCAATCTTCCCATTTCCAGCTTAACCGAGGCTGAGGTGGAACTTAGGAATTAGGAGCAGAGGTAGGCAATTCAGCCCTTCGAGCCTGCTCCTCCATTCAATCAGATCATGGCTGATCTCTTCCTGGTCTCAAATCCACCTCCCCACCTGTTCCCCATATCCCTCTAACCCATTTTTAAAAGCAGAACTATATCTATCTCCTTCTTGAAACAATTTAATGACTCAGTTCCACCGCACTATGGGGGCAGTGAGTTCTACAAATTCACCACCCTCTGCGAGAAGTAGTTCCTCCTTATCTCAGTTCTAAATCTACTGCCTCTCAACCTATATCCGTGACCTATCATTCTAGCCTGCCCCACAAGGGGGAACATTTGGTCCACGTTTACTCTTTCAATCCCTTTTAGTATTTTATATACCTTGATCAGATCCCCTCCCATCCTTCTAAACTTCAGCGAGTATAAGCGCAAATTATTTAATCTTTCCTCCTACATCAACCCTTTCATCCTCGGAATCAATCTGGTGAACCTCCTCCAATGCCACCACATTTTTCATCAAATAAGGAGACTAAAACTGGACACAATACTCCGGGTGGGCAGGTTGCAGCTTTAGATTTGAAAAAGGAAATCTCATTGTCATTCAGCTTTTGGACTTTACATTGCCAGCTCAATTGGGTTTTCTGTACCAGTCCATGGCACACCCCCGGTTCTTGCTGGAACTGAGAGGGGCGGGACCCAATCTCTCTAACAGATTCTGCGTCTCTGTGATCGGAGAGCCATTTCTCAAAGGTGCCCCGATCTCAAAAAGCAGCTGTAGCCCCCCTCGGATCACTGGCAGGTCACCTCCCCAACCTAATCATTGGCAAGCTCCCCCTGCTCCCCCCCCCCCCCCCGCCCCAGAACCCCCTTCAGCTGTGGGGGAAGCCTCTGCTCTTTCTCGGAAGCACTTGAGAACAAAAAGACAGCCTCATAGCGAAAACTATGGTTAGAAAACCACCTGCTCCCCTGAGTTAATGGATCCGTGCAGAACTATAAAAATAAACAATCTAAATCTCCCCTTTGAAATTGCTTTGACCTGTCAAAAAGCTTTTAGCAGGCAATGGTGTGTGAAACTGAATGTAAACCATGCAGATCTAAGTGCACCTTTACACAAATTTCTATACTTTAAAGGGCATTGAAATTAAATGTGAGAAAACCACTTCAAAGGTTTCTACAACTTTAAAGGAATTACTTTTACCTTCCTCTCACAGACCTTTAAACTTGGGCACCCTGACAGCCCTTTTGAAGGATTTAAGGGTGCAGGTGTGTCACTTTCACTTTATTATGAGAGATGTATATTTCTGAGGTAATGAGTGACTTCAATGGGTTTAGGGGTGCAGGCGGGATCTCTTTCACATTATTATGGAAAAACCAACTTTTACATACTGAGTGACTTTCTAATGGGTTTAAAGGCTGCAGATGGGGAGAGCAGCCAAACGACCCCCATCCGAAGGAAGACCTCTGCCCTGAGCCCCACCAGCCCAGCACAAACCCCCTGACCATCACTGCCCATGAAGGATCCTCCCCCTCAACACCCCGGAGGCAATTTTTGGGAGGATGCTTATCCCCTTGCCGTCCCACAGACTATAAGGTCCATGTTCCTCAGGACTTGCACCAATTCATGCCATCAGGATTCTCATTTGGGGGCACCCCAGCTGGCAATGACTCAGGCACCCTATCCATCAATTAGATAATAAACAGCTTTACTGAGCCTATTTTAATGTTCCCGCCAAGTCAGGGGGGAAGCTCACTGGAGATGTCAGGAAACCTGTTATGGCCAGTGGGGCAGGCCGGGAGACAGTATTAAAGAGACAGTCACAAAGCCCCTCACAGCTTTCCAGATGATGTTCACCTCTCTCCACTATGGCAGGTCGAAACTCCCAGTGTCCTTCAAAAACCTTTCTACTCCACCTGGTTTCCCCGGATACGATTATCACCAACAGATAAGAGCTTGATGAAAACCCCTCTTCCTCAGGACACAACAACCCTGATAGCCCAGAATTTCAAAACCTTTTGTTGTCTGACCCCTCTGCAATGTTCTATTGACTCTGTTTTCTCCCGAGAGAACTTTACTTCTGCTTCCCATCATTTCTCACACAACAGCAAAGACCTGTTTCTGGGAGAGTTCCAATTCTTCTTCTGTCTGAATCCCTGCAGCAGTTGTCATTTCTTTTGCAATATACTGTGGAAGGTGCTAAAACGGCATCCAAGAGCTCAATGAGTTTCTATTTGTATTTCTCGCCCATGGCAGCCTGAAGTCACATGGGCACTTCCCGAACTGAGCTGTATATCAGGAAATCTAATTGTACATTCCTTTACTAGTTTGTAAAACTCCCAATCGTCTGGCTTACTACTATTCTTTATGAAATTATTAGCCTCTTCTTTCAATCCAATATTATCCTTGACTTCCTTAGCAAGTCACAGATGGCTCTTTCTTGCTGGATTTTGTTTTTTAACAGAGTGCAATTTTGCTGACCATTTTGAATTGTTTCTTTAAATGTTTTCCACTGTTTATTTACCACTATTCCTGTAAGTCCTTTTACCCAATCAACCTTAGCCAGCCAGCTCTTCTCTCATACCTATATGATTGGATTTGTTTGACATTAAGGTTCATGTTTGGTATGTTGCTCTCAAATTTAAAATGGAATTCAATAGGGATTATGATCACCTTTTCCCAGAGGGTCTTGTACTGTGTGTTTGCCTCATTACACAAAAATCTAAAATATTTTATTCTTAGTTGGTTCCAAAAGGTATTGTTTCAGGAAACTGTCATGAAAATATTTTACAGACTCATCTTCCAGGCTACATGTACAAAGAACAAAGAACAAAAACCAATACAGCACAGAATGTCGGCCCGCCAAGCCTGTACTGGTCACAATATCACCCTTGGCCAAAACCCTCAGCACTTCCTTGTGCCGCATTCCTCTATAGCCACCTTATCCATGTATTTGTCGAGATGCCTTTTGAATGCTGTTAATGTATCTGCTTCCGTAATCTCCGCTGGCAATGCATTCCAAGCACTCACCTCTGTGTAAAAAAAACCTGCCTCACACATCTCCTCTAAACTTTGCCCCAGGGACCTTAAACCTATGCCCCCTGGTGACTGACCCCTCCACCCTGGGAAAGAGTGCCTGCCCATCCCTATCCATGCCCCTCATAATTTTTTAGACCTCCATCAGGTCACCCCTCAACCTCCGTCTTTCTAATGAAAACCGTCCTAGTCTGTTCAGCCTCTCCACCTAGCCAACACCCTCCAGACCCAGGCAACATCCTGGTAAACCTCCTCTGCACCCTCGCCAAAGCCTCCTCATCCTTCTGGTAGTCTGGCGACCTGAATTGTGCGCAATATTCCAAGTGCGGCCTTACCAAGGTTCTTTACAACTGTGACATGACTTGCCAGTTTTTATACTCGATGCCCTGTCCAATAAATGCAAGCATTCCGTATGTTTTCTTGACTCCTTGTATTACCACTTTCAAAGATCTGTGGTCCTGTGCGCCTAAATCTCTCTGACCTTCGATATTCCTAAGAGTTTTTCCATTAACGGTATATTTCCCTCTATGGTAGACCTATCAAAATGCATTACCTCGCATTTGTCTGGATTACTCCATTTGCCATTTCTCTGCCCAAGTCTCCAACCTATCTATATCCTGCTGTGTCTTCTGACAATCCTCAACACTACCTGCCACTCCACCAACCTTGGTGTCATCTGCGAACTTACTAATCAGACAGGCTACATTTTCCTCCAAATCATTTATGTACACTACAAACAACAGAGGCCCCAGCACAGATCCCTGTGGAACACCACTAGTTACAACCTTCCATCCAGAAAAACACCCTTCTACTGCTACCCTTTGCCTTCTGTGACCGCGCCAGTTCTGTATCCATCTTACCTCTGATCTTACCTCTTACCTCACCTCTGATCCCGTGTGACTTCACCATTTGTACCAGTCTGCCATGATGCACCTTGTCAAAGCCTTCGCTGAAGTCCATGTAAACAACATCCACTCATCAAACATCTTTGTCACCTCTTCAAAAAACGCAATCAAGTTAGTGAGGTACGACCTCCCCTTCACAAAACCATGCTGTCTATCGCTAATGAGGCCATTTATAGCACACTGATTGGCAATGTGGCTTCACAGCACCAGGGTCCCAGGTACGATTCGCGGCTTGGGTCACTGTCTGCGCGGAGTCTGCATGTTCTGCCCGTGTCTGCGTGAGTTTCCTGCGGGTGCTCTGGTTTCCTCCCACAAGTCCTGAAAGACATGCTGTTAGGTAATTTGGACATTCTAAATTCTCCCTCTGTGTACCCGAACAGGCACTGGAATGTGGCAACTAGGGGCTTTTCACAATAACTTCATTGCCGTGTTAATGTAAGCCTACTTGTGACAATAAAGAGTATTATTATTATTATTTATTTCCAAATGGGTATAAATCCTGTCCCTGAGAATTCTCTCCAATAATGTACCTACTACCGATGTCAGGCTCACCAGCCTATAGTTTCCTGGATTATCCCTGCTACCTTAAACAGCGGTACCACATTAGCTATCCTGCAGTCCTCTGGGTTCTCACCTGTAGCTTGTAAAAAGATGTCAGTGAAGACCCCAGCAATTTCCTCCCTTGCTTCCCTCAGTATTCTGGGGTAAATCCCATTCGGCCCGGGAGACGTAAGCACCATAATGTTTTTTAAAAGCCCCAATATCTCTTCCTTTTTGATGTCAATATGACCTAGACTGTCCACACATCCTACCCAAGAAGCATCTTCCACAAAGTCCTTTTCATTGGTGAACACTGATGCAAAGTAATCATTTAGTATCTCACCCATTTCCTCTAGCTCAACAGATAGATTCCCACCACTGTCCTTAAATGGTCCAATCCTTTCCCTGGCCACACTCGTGCTTTTTACATAGGAATAAAAAGCTTTGGGATTCACCTTAATCCTATTTGCCAAGGACATTACATGACCGCTCCTAGCCCTCAGAATTTCCCACTTAAGTATCTTCCTACTTTCTCTATACTCTGTCATGTGAGAGTACCTTTAAGAAATGGATGTTTATAAATAAGTGTGTAGATAAATATCTGTAGTGAGAGTACCTTTCAGAAATGGGTGTTTACTACTGCAGTGATGTCAGAGAGTGGGTGGAGCTGGGCTGTCTGTCAGCTTTTTACTTTTGTTTTAGGCTGTTTGCTGCAGGGTGTGTTTTAGTTTCGTTTTCAGAGCTGGATAGCTGCAGTCACAGCCAGAAGATGTATGAATCTCTCTCTCTAATCTAAAGACTAAATCGATCCTGGTGATTTAAAACTAATGCAGTGACTTTAACCTGATGTGCTTCTGATAAAGGTTTTATTTTTAAGTTGTATGGATGTTAAAAAGGAAAGCTTAAAGGATTACTTAGTGTTGTATTCTTTGGGGGTTGTATTTGAATTGATGGTTGCTAAGATGTTCACTGTATGTTTCAAAAAGCTTAACTTGAGTTCATAGAATAAACATTGTTTGGCTTTAAAAATTACTTTTCCATTTCTGCTGTACCAGTGGGCCGGGTGCTCCCCATACCACAATTTATTAAAAGTTGTGGGTCAGATGAACTCCATGATACACTTTGGGGTTCTCTAAACCCTGGCCCATAACAAATTAGGGGCTCGTCCGGGATAAAAATCTATCTATTGGATTGGCTTCGTGAACCTAAAGACAGTGAGGACTGAGCATATTGTGGGTGCTTTTCAGGTGTGGTATTTTAGTGAAAGTAGGGAATCTGTTGTGGACAATGCCTCTTTCAGAGGCTCTGAGGTTTTTGAGGGTGGAGACGGTCACACGCAGTACCTTACGGACAGAGACTAAAAGCAGACAGTTCGATTTGGCAAAAACATTGTAGTGAACATTACCTGACAAAATGTGAAAAGATGAGGTCATTATGGCGGTGGCTAAGCATAAAAGTTGCCTGAGATATAGTTTGACTCATTGGAAATGGCAAAAATTCAATTACAACTTAAACGAATGGAACATGAGAAAGAATTAAAGCAGCTTGAATATGAAAGAGAGGAAAAAGAAAGAGAGAGAGAGAGCGGAGAAAGAAAGAGACAGAGATAGAGCGGAAAGAGAAAGAGAGAGAGAGAAAAAAAAAGAGAGAGAGAAGAAAGGAGAAAAGAAAGAATAGCCCTCGGAAAACAAAAAGAAAGAGAAAGGGAGATACAGATCAGGGAAAAAGATAAAGAGAGAGAGTTTGAACTTCAGAAAATGACTATGAAACATGACAGTCAGTTAAAATTGGCAGACGTAAAGGGAAACGTAAAGTTGGATGACAGTGATTAGGACAGTGGGAAAGGGTGTCATAGTCGAAGGCTTGATGGGGATCTATTTAAATATGTCCAAGCATTGCCAAGGTTTAACGAGAAGGAGGTGGAAGCCTTTTTAATTTCATTTAAGAAGGTAGCTAAACAAATGAAATGGCCACAGGACATGTGGATATTACTGATTCAAACAAAGCTGGTAGGTAGGGCTAGTTAAGTGTTTGCATCACTACAGGAGGAGGTATCTGGGACGTATGAGGAGGTGAAAAAATCCATCTTGGGTGCATATGAACTAGTGCCTGAAGCCTACAGACATAGGTTTAGAAATTTAAGGAAAGAATTTGGTCAAACATAAATGGAGTTTGAAAGGATGAAACAGTAATTTTGATAGGTGGATAAGGGCTTTGAAAATAGACCAAACGTATGAAGCTCTCAGAGAAATTATACTTTTGGAGGGGTTTAAAAATTCAATTCCTGATGTAGTGAGAACTCATGTGGAAGAGCAGAGGGTTAAAACTGCGAGAAATGGCAGATGATTATGAATTAGTTCATAAATCAAAGCTTGGTTTCCGACATCAGTTTCAACCTGTGAGGGATAGAAACTGGGGATATGAGAACTACTCAAGTGGTAAAGGTAAGGGTGATCTGATGGGAAATAATAAGGAGAGTGTACCTCAGATTAAAAACGAAATCCAGGAGGGTGGAAAAGAAATGGAAAGTTTCAAATGTTTTCACTGTAATAAACAAGGCCATGTAAAGTCACAGTGTTGGTGGTTGAAGACAAGCACTGGGAAGGCTGATGTGGTAAAACAAGATAAGACAGTGGGGTTTGTTAAAGTGGTAAAGGAAAGCCCAAGTGAAGCGAGGGAGGTGCAAAAGATTGTACAGCCTGATCAAGAGGTGATTGATAAGAAGGTGCCAGATCTCTTTAAAGAATTTACTTGTGTGGGTAAAGTTTACTCATGTGTATCAGGAGGAGCATGTAAAGAAATCACAATTTTAAGAGATATGGGAGCTAGTTAATCTTTAATGGTAAGAGATGAGGAGTTATGTAGTTTCAGAAGAATGTTGCCAGAAAAGGTGGTAATATGTGGAATTCAGGGTGAGAGGAGTAGTGTTCAATTATATAAGGTAAGGTTGGAAAGTCCAGTGAAGAGTGGTGAAGTGGTACTAGGAGAAATAGAGAGACTATCTTGTCCAGGAATACAGTTTATCTTGGGTAATGATATAACTGGATCGCAGGTGGGAGTGATGCCTACTGTGGTTGATAAGCCAGTGGAAAATCAGACAACTGAAGTGTTGAAGGACGAATATCCTGGGATTTTTCCGGATTGTGTAGTAACAAGGTCACAAAGTCACAGGTTAAGACAAGAGGAGAAATCAAAGAGTGAAGTTGAAGTGCAATTATCAGAAACAATTTTTGATCAGATGGTTGAAAAAGAACAAGAACAGATGGAGGATGAGGCGGATATTTTTAGTTCAGGAAAATTGGCGGAGTTACAACAGAAAGATATAGAAATAAAACGGATATATCAGAAAGCATATACGGAAGAGGAATCTTGAGTGGATAAGAGAGTGTTATTACCACAAAAGTGATGTCTTGATGAGAAAATGGAGACCTTTACATATGCAGGCGGATGAAAAGTGGGCAGAAGTTCATCAAGTAATATTGCCAGTAGGGTATAGAAAGGAGGTGTTGCGAGTTGCACATGAGATCCCAGTGGGAGGTCATTTGGGAATAAGGAAATCTCAAGCTAAAATCGAGAAACATTTTTATTGGCCTGGACTACATAAAGATGTAGTTAAATTTTGTCAATCATGTCACACATGTCAAGTGATAGGGAAACCTCAAGCAGAGATAAAACCAGTGCCCTTAATACCCATTCCAGCATTTGAGGAACCTTTTACAGGAGTCCTAATTGATTGCGTAGGACCGCTTCCTAAAATGAAAAGTGGGAATCAATATTTTTGACTATAATGGACGTGTCTACTAGGTTTCCAGAGGCCATTCCAGTACGTAATATTACAGCTAAAAAGATTGTGGAGGCGTTACTTAAATTTACCCACAGAAATACAATCGGATCACGGATCAAATTTTACCTCAAGGTTATTCAAAGAAGTTATGGATAGCTCAGGAATAAAACAATTTAAATCAACTGCGTACCATCCAGAATCGCAGGGAGAGTTAGAAAGGTGGCATTAGACATTAAAGACAATGTTGAGGGCTTATTGTCAAAATTATCCAGAGGATTGGAATAAAGAAATTCCATTCGTACTGTTTAGTGATTAGTGATTTAGTGATGCACCTAATGAGTCAACCAAATTCAGTCCTTTTGAACTAATTTTTGGTCATGAGGTAAGAGGACCACTTAAATTGATTAAGGAAAAATTGGTGAGTGAGAAATCGGAAATTACATTATTGGATTACGTGTCAAATTTTAGGGAACGATTAAATAGAGCAGGTGAATTGGCCAGACACCATTTGAAAGTTGCACAAAATGTGATGAAACGGGTTGCGGACAGGAAATCCAAAGTTCGTAGTTTTGCCAGTGGAGATAAAGTTTTAGTATTGTTACCAGTGGTAGGTGAGCCTTTAAAAGCAAGGTTTTGTGGACCTTATCAGATTGAAAGGAAATTAAGTGAGGTGAATTATGTGGTAAAAACACCAGATAGAAGCATGTCATGTGAATATGCTTAAAAGGTACTTTGAAAGGGAAGGAGAGAAAAAGGAGGAGGTTTTAATGATTCTAACTAAAAGTGACGAACCAACTCCAGATGACTGTGAATTTGACATACCTCAAATTAAGTTGGAAAACGAGGATGTTCTTAAAAATTGGGATAAATTATTGAGTTACCTTCCAGAGGAAAAACGGACTGACCTGAAAGAGTTATTGATATCACATGGGCAAGTTTGTGGAGATAAATTAGGAAGTACTAAAATGGCTATACACGATGTAGATGTGGGAAATGCTCTTCCAATCAAACAACATCCATACAGACTTAACCCTTTAAACTTGGCACAGGTTAACGAAGAGATTGAAAGTATGCTTAAAAATGGCATAATTGAAGTGGGTTGCAGCCAATGGAGCTCACCCATGGTGATGGTACAAAAACCAGACGGTACCCAACGGTTGTGTGTGGACTATAGAATGCAGTTACAAGAATGGACTCTTATCCTATCCCACGTTTGGAGGATTGCATTGAGAAAGTGGGACAATCAGCTTTTATTTCCAAACTGGATTTACTTAAAGGTTAAGGTTACTGGCAGGTACCTTTATCCGAAATGGTTAAAGGAGATTTCAGCTTTTCTGACTCCAGATGGTAGATACCAATTCAAAGTTATGCCATTTGGCAGGAAAAATGCACCAGCCACATCTCAACAGTTAACTAACAAAGTTGCTTCAGGGTTACCCAATTGTGCGGTATACATCGACGATCTGGTAATTTTCAGCCAGATATGGAAAGAACATATAAAACATCTGATGGAGTTATTTGATCGACTTCAGGAGGCGGGTTTGGTGGTAAACCTAGCCAAAAGTGAATTTGGAAAAGCCCAAGTCACTTTCCTTGAGGAGTTTTCGATACCCTTGAGACGCAGGGAAATAATGCGATTTCCTGGCATGAGTGGATTTGATCGAACATTTGTGCAAAATCTTTGTAGCGTGGTGGCTCCACTGATGGACTTGCTGAAGAAACGTCGAAAATTTCAGTGGACAGCGGATTTTCAACAGGCATTTGACTGCCTGAAAGCTGTGATAACCATGTATTCTCCTGTGTTGGAGAATTGCAAAGGACTCTGCGATCGAATTTAACTAAACTATCTGACTTTAAAGAGAAATGCCGAGGCGTAGAGAAATAGACGGATCGTGCAAGGACCTTCTTGTTCAAAGAGATTGTCAATCGAGAAAGATTTCAGTTGGAGGAAAAAAAACAGAAAAGCAACGGTTTTGTGAAGGGGAGGTCGTGTCTCACTAACTTGATAGAGTTTTTCGAGGAGGTCACTAAGATGATTGATGCAGGTAGGGCAGTAGATGTTGTCTATATGGACTTCAGTAAGGCCTTTGACAAGGTCCCTCATGGTAGACTAGTACAAAAGGTGAAGTCACACGGGATCAGGGGTGAGCTGGCAAGGTGGATACAGAACTGGCTAGGCCATAGAAGGCAGAGAGTAGCAAGGGAGGGATGCTTTTCTAATTGGAGGGCTGTGACCAGTGGTGTTCCACAGGGATCAGTGCTGGGACCTTTGCTCTTTGTAGTATATATAAATGATTTGGAGGAAAATGTAACTGGTCTGATTAGTAAGTTTGCAGACGACACAAAGGTTGGTGGAATTGCGGATAGCGATGAGGACTGTCGGAGGATACAGCAGGATTTAGATTGTCTGGAGACTTGGGCGGAGAGATGGCAGATGGAGTTTAATCCGGACAAATGTGAGGTAATGCATTTTGGAAGGTCTAATGCAGGTAGGGAATATACAGTGAATGGTAGAACCCTCAAGAGTATTGAAAGTCAAAGAGATCTAGGAGTACAGGTCCACAGGTCATTGAAAGGGGCAACACAGGTGGAGAAGGTAGTCAAGAAGGCATACGGCATGCTTGCCTTCATTGGCCGGGGCATTGAGTATAAGAATTGGCAAGTCATGTTGCAGCTGTATAGAACCTTAGTTAGGCCACACTTGGAGTATAGTGTTCAATTCTGGTCGCCACACTACCAGAAGGATGTGGAGGCTTTAGAGAGGGTGCAGAAGAGATTTACCAGAATGTTGCCTGGTATGGAGGGCATTAGCTATGAGGAGCGGTTGAATAAACTCGGTTTGTTCTCACTGGAACGAAGGAGGTTGAGGGGAGACCTGATAGAGGTATACAAAATTATGAGGGGCATAGACAGAGTGGATAGTCAGAGGCTTTTCCCCAGGGTAGAGGGGTCAATTACTAGGGGTCATAGGTTTAAGGTGAGAGGGGCAAGGTTTAGAGTAGATGTACGAGGCAAGTTTTTTACGCAGAGGGTAGTGGGTGCCTGGAACTCGCTACCGGAGGAGGTAGTGGAAGCAGGGACGATAGGGACATTTAAGGGGCATCTTGACAAATATATGAATAGGATGGGAATAGAAGGATACGGACCCAGGAAGTATAGAAGATTGTAGTTTAGTCAGGCAGCATGGTCGGCACGGGCTTGGAGGGCCAAAGGGCCTGTTCCTGTGCTGTACATTTCTTTGTTCTCTGTTATATTATTATACCTGTTTGCGTGTGTTGTTTTTTTTTAATGAAAAAGTATATTTGCTGTGTGCATTTCTCAAAGGATAGTGAAAAGGTGAAAAATGAAACCATCTTGAAGTTGATGGGGTTTTTTTCCTTGAGGGGAGGTGTCATGTAAGAGTACCTTTAAGAAATGGGTGTGTATATATGGGTGTGTACATAAATATCTGTAGTGAGAGTACCTTTAAGAAATGGGTGTTTACTACTGCAGTGATGTAAGAGAGTGGGTGGAGCTGGGCTGTCTGTCAGCTTTTTACTTTTGTTTTAGGCTGATTGCTGTAGGGCGTGTTTTAGTTTCGTTTTCAGAGCTGGATAGCTGCAGTCACAGCCAGAAGGGGAATGAATCTCTCTCTGTAATCTAAAGACTGTAAATCGATCCTGGTGATTTAAAACAAATAACAGTAGTGACTTTAACCTGATGTGCTTCTGATAAAGATTTTATTTTTAAGTTGTATGGATGTTAAAAAGGAAAGCTTGAAGGATTACTTAGTGTTGTATTCTTTGGGGGTTGTATTTAAATTGATGGTTGCTAAGATGTTCACTGTATGTTTCAAAAAGGTTAACTAGAGTTCATAGAATAAACATTGTTTGGCTTTCAAAATTACTTTTTCCATTTCTGCTGTACCACACCTGTAGAGTGGGCCGGGTGCTCCCCATACCACAATCTATTAAAAGTTGTGGGTCAGGTGAACTCCATGATACACATTGGGGATTTCTAAACCCTGGCCCATAACAACTCCTCAAGGATTTTGATTGTCCCCACCCTTCTAGACCGTACAAAAGCATCCATTTTCTTTTGTTCATAATATCCCTCGTTATCCAAGGCTGCCTAAACTTCCCATACTTATTTTTCGTTCTCTCAGGAACTGAACTTTCCTGAATCCTAATCAACTCTTGCATGTCCGCTGTTGATTTACCCTCCAACAGCCGCACCCAATCCAAAATATAAAAACCAGAAAACAATCTTTTTAAAAATAATGAGGAAGAAATTAGAATATGTGAGAAAGTTAGCTGGAAATACAAAAATTGATAGCAACATTTTCTACAGGTACTTAAAAAGGAAAATAACTAAAGTTTGCATTGGTCTTTTAGGGAGTGAATTTGGAAAAATAATAATTGGAAATAAAGTGGCTGATGCATTGAACACATAGGGCGCGATTCGCCTGGGCCGCCGAAGTTTCCGGGGACGCCGGTCCGACCCCCTCCCGCGATTCTCCCGAGCGGCGGGAACGGGCCAGTCGAGTTTCGCAGGCCGGAGAATCGCCGGAGACACCCAAAATGGCGATTCTCCGGCACCCCCACTATTCTGAGGCCCGGATGGGCCGAGCGGCCAGGCCAAAACGGCAGGTTCTCCCCAGCGCCGTCCACACCTGGTCGCTACAGTCGTGGGCGGTGCGTGAACGCTGGGGAGGCGGCCTGTGGGGGGGCGAGGGGGGATCCTGCATCGGGCTTCACCTTGAATGTGGGGTGGCCCGCGATCGGTGCCCACCGATCGTCGGGCCATCCTCTCTGAAGGAGGACCTCCTTCCTTCCGCGGCCCCGCAAGATCTGTCCCCCATCTTCTTGCGGGGCGGATTTGGACAGGACAGCAGCCACGCATGCGCGGATGATGTCCGTTATGCGGCGCCGGCCGCGTCATCTATTCGGCGCCGCTTTTACGCGGGCGACAAGGCCTGGCGCGGGTAGATGACGCGGCCCCGATACTGGCCCATTGTCAGGGCCTGAATCGGTCGGGACCGGGGCCGTTCCGCGCCGTCGTGAACCTCGACGGCGTTCACGACGGCGCGGCCACTTCGGCGTGGGGGTGGAGTATCCCGCCCATAGTTTCTGCCTCTCTTCACTGTAGAAGACACAAATATCATCCCAGTTATAATTGTAAATCAAGAGGTCAAAGGGAGGAAAGAACTTAAAACAACTACAATCACCAGGAAAAGGGTACTGAGAAAATAATCAGAACTAATGGCTGAAACTAGAATTGGAAGAAGTCCCCAGGTCCTGATGGACTTCATCCCAGGTTCATAAAAGGACAATTGCTGAGATAGTAGATGCATTGGTTTTAATCAGCCAAAAATTCGTAGGTTCTGGAAAAGTCCCACCAGAATGGAAGATAGCGAATGTCACTTCTCTATTCAAGAAAGGAGTGAGAGAGAAGGCAGGAAACTAAGCCAGTTAGCCTAACATCTGTCACAGGCAAAATGATAGAACCTATTGTTCAGAAGGTTAAAGAAGGGACATTTAAAAATCTTAATGCAATCAGGCAATCAACACGGTTTTGCGAAAGAGAAAGTTCTTTGAGAAAGCAACAAGCAACACAGATAAAGAGGAACCTGTAGATGTGATGTAATTAACTTTTGAAAATGCATTTCACAAGTACCACAAAATAAGAGGTTATGGTGGAAGGGGCAACATATTAGAATAGAAAAATTCTAATTCCTGTTAGTTTCCTAACAGGAAATAGGGTATGGATAAATGGACCCTTTTCAGGTTGGCAAGTGGAGTGCACAGGGATTAATTCTAGGGTCTCAACTATTTACAATCTACATCAATGACTTGGATGCTAAATTTGCTGATGACATAAAATTAGGTAGGAGATTAAATTATGAAGAGGACATAAAGGGGGAAGGAGTTCTGCCACCGTTTACGACGAGTGGGAATGGCGGCGAGTCAAATAATCCAATGGGAGTCCCCAAATGGCTTTTAGGCCATCAGAGTTCCCTGTTTCAATTGACCCTGCCCCCCACCAATGACATAATGGGGTTTCCACCATGAAAGGTAGGGAACTCCATTACCATGCATTTTAACATCATTAGCCGGTTTCCCAGCTCCATTATCCCCTCATGTTAGAATTTCCTCATCATTGAGGTTTTAATCAGCTTTTGACACATGGAGACTGGTGCACAGGTAGATACAGCTCCCAGATAGGAGAGGGTCATTCCCGGGTTGTACCATGGCAGAGTACCCCCTGGCACTGCCCCCAGTGCCGAGGAGGGGGTTTCTGCTGGGGAGGTGTGTCGATGGGGAGGAGGTTCCCTGTCTGTGTGGGGGGTTCCCCTGTCCATGGGGGAGATTCCCTGGGGGGAGTCCATGCGCATGTGGGGGGGTGGGGGTTCCCGTGTTCATGGAGAGATGGGGGGGGGGGGACATGTACATGGGAAGGGGAGGGTTCCCCATGTCCATAGGCAGGGAATTCCTGGGGAGGGGTTGTGTGCATGAAGAGGAACACTGTGGGGGGCGGGGTGTGGATGCATGTGCATCCGGAGAGGGAGGGGGGGGCAGTTTCCCATGTCTATGGATGGGGAATCCTTGGGAAGGGGTAAATGTATGGGGTTGGCGTTCTCCCGTGTCTGTGGAGAGAATAATTCCCTGGGGATGGGGAGGGGGTGCGTGTGGTGGAGGGATTCCCAGGCCCTCGGGAGAGGTTCCCTGGAAGGGGGGGGCATGCGTGGGAAAGGGGTGGGTCCCATGTCAGTGGGAGGGGGGGGGGGGGGGAGATCTTTTTTTAAATTTTAATTTTTTCATTCTTAGCCAGTCCCCGCCCTGCATGTGTGCCATCATGTAGCTCACTTCCAAAATTTATTTTGACCAAGTGTCAAAAAATATGGCAGGAAAAGCCGGCAGTGAAGCCAGCAGGGATGTGGATAGTTCAGTGAAGGAGCATAAAATTGGGCATATGGTCTATACTGTGGGGAACTGTGAATTTGTCCACCCAAGCAGGAATAATGGAAAAACTGCATCTTATTTATATAGAGAGAAACTGCAGAATTCTGCTGTGCAGAGGGATCTGGGTGTCGGGTACATGAATCACAAAGCAGCAGTTACAGCGAGTGATTAGGGAGCCCAGTGGGATGTTTGGAATTTTTTGCAAGGAAAATAGAAAATAAAAGTAGGGAAGCTTTGTTACATGTGTACAGGGCATTGATGTGACCACATCTGGAGTACTGTGCGCAGTTTTCTACTCCATATTTATTAAAGGATATAATTGCATTAGAAGCAGTGAAGAGAAGGTTCACTTGACTGATTTATGGGATGCAGGTGTTGTCTTATGGGGTGTTATGGGCCAGGGTTTAGAGAACCCTAAAGTGTATCATGGAGTTCACCTGACCCACAAGTTTTAATAGATTGTGGTATGGGGAGTACACGGCCCACTCTACAGGTGTGGTACAGCAGAAATGGAAAAGTATTTTTTAAAGCAAAACAATGTTTATTCTATGAACTCAAGTTAACCTTTTTGAAACATACAGTGAACATCTTAGCAACCATCAATTCAAATACAACCCCCAAAGAATACAACACTAAGTAATCCTTAATAACTTCCCAAACAGCATCCAGAAGACAGAAGAAACACCTTTCAACACATTAGAAGCACATTAGGTTTACATTCACTACTGAGAACATTTAGAATTCTGAATTCACCAAATGATCAAGAGATAGTCTTTTGATGGCAGAGAGAACAGCAGTACACCTGCTTGGTCTGGCTTCAGTTCCAACACTGAAAACGAAACTAAAACTCACCCTGCAGCAAACAGCCTAAAACGAAAATAAAATGCTGAGACAGCCCCAGCTCCACCCACTCTCTGACATCACTGCAGTAGTAAACACCCATTTCTTAAACGTACTCTCACTACAAATATTTATATACACACCCATTTATAAACATCCATTTCTCAAAGGTACTCTCAAATGACAGGGGGAAGGTAGAACAATTGAAATATAGAATGAGAGGTGATGATGGTCGCTGTAATGGGGGGTTTTCTGGTGGGGGTCTCTGAAATTGGGCATATCTGGTGGGGGCATCTCTCTTATTAGTGGTCTCTGTAATGGGGGGTCTCAGGTGGGGATCTCTGTAATGAGGGTGTTTATAGTGGATCTCTCCGTTTACGGGGGGTTCTGATGGGGGGTGTGGGTCACCCTCATATTGTGGAGGGGAGGGGGACACAGCACACCCCGTGATGGTGGGGGGGGGGAGGATTTGCATTGTGGTGGTGTTATGGGCCAGGGTTTAGAGAACCCCAAAGTGTATCATGGAGTTCACCTGACCCACAACTTTTAATAGATTGTGGTATGGGGAGCACATGGCCCACTCTACAGGTGTGGTACAGCAGAAATGGAAAAGTATCTTTTAAAGCAAAACAATGTTTATTCTATGAACTTAACTTAACCTTTTTGAAACATACAGTGAACAACTTAGCAACCATCAATTCAAATACAACCCCCAAAGACTACAACACTAAGTAAACCTTTAAGCTTTCCTTTTTAAAATCCATACGACTTAAAAACAAAACCTTTGTCAGAAGCATATCAGGTTAAAGTCACTACTGAAAACATTTATAATTCTGAATTCACCAAATGATCAAGGAATAGTCTTTTGATGGCAGAGAGAACAGCAGTACACCTGCTTGGTCTGGCTTCAGCTCCAACACTGAAAACGAAACTAAAACACACCCTGCCGCAAACAGCCTAAAACGAAAGTAAAAGGCTGACAAACAGCCCAGCTCCACCCGCACCCTGACATCACTGATAAACACCCATTTCTTAAAGGTATAGTTCTTCAGCACCTATTTCTTAAAGGTACTCTCACATGATAGTGGGGAGAGAGCAGCTGCCAGTCCTCACTATCGGGCTGCCCACTCGATATGGCAGCCCAATAGCGGGATTCATGACTGAATCCCTTGCAAACCCCGCCATGCATAAATTTGCATGGCAAACAATAGTGAGTTGCCTCTGGAGTCCCACTCCCAGTGCAAGAGCAAATCAAAGACGATTCATCTCCAGCGGGAGAACATAGTCTCCCAAATGGAAAACCCTGCCCGTGGTCTCCTACCTTGAATCAACCCCTTGATTAGTTACATATACTGAAGCTTGATCCTTTGTTTAGTTTTAAATCCTTTTTACTTTGCTAGTTATGACATTCATAATAAAACTTGTCCCAACACAATTCAGGTATAGTCCGTCTCAATGGTACAGCTGTGATGAATGTAGAAATTGTTATATATTATATTTTATATTTATGGCAGTAATGTTATTAAAAGCCTGGATTGAGGTATATATTTGTTGCAGTAATATTAATAAATAACCTAGGTTAAGGTATCCTTAAGGTCTGCCAAAGCTGTAAATAAGAAGCCATAAAAGGTGAGGCCATGATTGATTCTAACCATTTACTTGTTTAATTATAGAGGGCAAATGGGGTATTATGATTGCTGGAGATTCCCTGGAGAGTAGATAATTTATGAAGGGTTTTATTTAGTCCAATCTAAGCAGGTTGTGTGACATCTTAGTGGGATACAGATGGTATAAGTAATGGGAGGAGCCAGGTTGTCATAGTTTTTCATTTTGACATTGGATTTGAGTCTGACAAGACAGAAAGATTTTAAGTTGAACAGCAGTTTTGCCAAATGCTGTTAGGTTGAGCAGAAGTGTACAGGTTCTGCTCCTGAATGGATCTCTCTCTCTCTCCAAAAGTCTCTGCACAGCTAAGCAAGTAATCTGTTTGTTAACTTTATTTATAAGTGGCATTTGAACTGTATTGGGCTGCTTAATTGGAGTTATTAGCAGGTATATGGTAAGTTTAAATGTTATCTTGTGTTTAAGAACTGTTTAACTGACAATTGTAAAGCTAGTTTCTTTAATGTTAATGTGGTTAATTTTGTGTTTAAATTAAAGTTTATTGTAACATAAAAGACACCAGTTGATCAGTCATCATTCCAGGGATGAAGTGTACTTTCCTCACAGTTTTACAATTTAAAACAAAATTGGTTTGGGTTCTTGTCTGGTATCCTAACAAATGTTGGGGTCTGGTCCAGTATCCCAACACAGCCCCCAGGTCCCCCAATACTGGTGCCAGTGACCCATGAACCAGAACCACACCAGTTCTCTCGACAATTCTCTCTCACACCAGTCTTTGAGCCATCATCTCTCTAATCTTATCTGCTCTATGCCAGTTTGCACGTGGATCAGTTGATTATCCAGAGAGTATTACCTTTGAAGTTCTGTTACCTAGCTTATACTGACATTGCAGAATGTCTTTCCTTGTCCTGCCTGTACTATTGGTACCTACATGGATCAACATGATGACCCTGGATCAACAATCCTGATCCAGAGATCCTCTCGCTGCTTACACATTCTGAAAACGTGTTTGTAAAGGATCACCTTAGCATCCAAAATCTGACACATTCCACAGCTTTAACATAACACCTGCCCTACTATTGTAAATTATTTTATTTAAGTAATTTAATTTAATTACTCACTTGATTAACTTAGAATAATTCGTATGTAAAAGTAAAGTCACCACAGTCCCAGATGATCATAGACTGCTACACCCTTTGAGAGGGAGAGTTGACTGGTGGTGATTTAACCCGAGGACAACCACAACTCAGGCGAGGGGCAAGGTTGAGAAGGCAGGGCCTTCATGAATAACCTCAGACGGGATGAGAATTGAACCCGTACTGTTGGCCTCCCTTTGTATCACGAACCAGCTGCCCAACCAGCTGAGCTTTTTTGCTGTAACTAATTAATGTAATAAATAATTATATGTAGAATGGCCGATCAGCAACAGTACTGCAACTAATTTCGTACTAATCTTTAAAAAATGATGTGGTTAAATAGTCTAGAAAAAGAGTAAAAGAGCATGTGGGATAGAAAGAATTGGATAACTCTTTGAAAGAGCTGGGTTAGGCACGATGGTCCAAATAGGCTCTTTCTGCATTTTAAGTTTCAATGTAGGGACTGTCATTTTAATAAATCCTACATGTCAATAGTTTAACACATCATTTCCAATTTCTTGCCTAGGTTGTTCCAAGATAACCTGCATTAGTCTGACAAGGGAAGCTTCCATCAAGCTCTCTCCACTTCACGGAAAACAAATCTCCATACGCTACCTGAACATGACCGATTGCTTTGTACTTGAAGATGAGGGTTTGCACACGATAGCAGCTCACTGCACCCAGCTGACCCACCTCTACCTACGCAGGTGTATACGTGTCACAGATGAGGGCCTCCGCTATCTGATGCTTTATTGCACAACAATCAAAGAACTGAGTGTTAGTGACTGCCGTGCTGTGAGTGATTTTGGGATGCGGGAGGTGGCGAAATTGGAAGCAAACCTGAAATATCTCAGCATTGCTCACTGTAGCCGGATCACAGACGTGGGTATCCGCTACATTGCCAAGTATTGCAGTAAACTGCGCTATCTGAATGCTCGGGGTTGCGAAGGAATAACCGATCATGGGATTGAGTACCTTGCCAAAAATTGCACAAAACTGAAGTCTCTCGATATTGGGAAGTGTCCGTTAGTTTCCGATGCAGGCATGGAGTTTTTAGCATTGAACTGTTACAACCTGAAGCGACTGAGTCTTAAGTCATGCGAGAGCATCACTGGCCGTGGTTTAAAAATTGTCGCTGCCAACTGCTTTGAGCTTCAGATGTTGAATGTACAGGACTGTGACATCTCTGTTGAGGCACTGCGGTTTGTCAAACGCCATTGCAAAAGATGTATTATAGAACACACCAATCCAGCCTTCTTCTGACAGGATGTTCAACAGTGAAACAGAACAGACCATAGATTGTAAAGACTCAAATTTTATTTGCTTAATTTCTTCTCCTCAATTCAAATATTTAGTTGATTTTCACATTGTAAGATTATTACTCTATTATGACTGAAAGTCATGGTAATGAAAATATTTTTCTTTTTTCCTCTATGATGTGCACATTTTTGAATGCCAAATCTCCGACAAAAACGAGTGTCCAGAGACATAAACTAAATATATTTAAACTTTTTAAGTTGCTGGAGGAATTGATCAGATTGCATATTATTCCTTGAATCCGTCACAGGATATAAAACAGAAATATTCAGTATACCACCTGCCACCTATTTTTCAATTTTATTAAAATAGAGCACTAACTTATGAAGTTTTACTTCATAACCCATCATATTAGATCCTTATGTGGATAGATGCTGTCACTTTCTGTTTGTTTTAACATGGAAGATTCTGAATAATATTGCATTTCCATGCTATTTCATTTTTTAAATTAATAAAAGGAAATGTAATGATCCGAAAATACTAAAGAGCTTATTGACTGTACACTTATTGTACTCTGATCCACCATAATTCACCACTTTGTTACATGGTGTGCTGTTGAGGGAGGGAAACAGGTTAATGCAAGTTGCCCTTTCACCTCAGACCTGGGCTTGAATAGTGCCTAAGTGGAGGATTGTAAGTCCTTCTCCTTTACATTGGTTCCATCCTGGGCAGCAGGGTAGCACAGTGGGTAGTTGCTTCACAGTTGCTTCACAGTTGCTTCACAGCTCCAGGGTCCCAGGTTCAATTCCAGGCTTGGGTCACTGTGCGGAGTCTGCACGTTCTCCTCGTGTCTGCATGGGTTTCTTTCGGGTGCTCCGATTTCCTCCCACAGTCCAAAGATGTGCGGGTTAGGTGGATTGGCCATACTAAATTGCCGTTCGTGTCCAAAAAAGTTAGGTGGGGTTACTGTGTTATGGGGATAGGGTGTGGGTTTAGGTAGGGTGCTCTTTCCAAGGGCCGGTGCAGACCCGATGGGCCGAATGGCTGCCTTCAGCACTGTAAATTCTATGACCCCATTAATAAGTTGGCCTTGACCCATGGCCCAAAAATGCAGCTATTTCGGCACCGTAGTTTACATTTTCACTCAGATGCTGCAAGGGTTGCTGGTGTGTGAAATGCTACTGGCAAAGACGCTTTTCTGTGTTTGGGGTTGATATATGACTCTGATATACAGTAAAATCAGCTTTCCTCTGCAGGCGATTGTACTTTATTTGGACTGGGAGTATTTTTCGCTGACATTCAACCTTTGTCCCGGTGGGGCCTCGATCTTTGCAAGCAAAAAGTTGGCAGATTACCCCAAGGTACCTCACAATGAAAGTGGTCCAATTACCAGCATTCTCAATCATCACTCTAATGGGATTACAAGCAATGGTATTACCACACAGCTGAAAGGGTCACTACCCCAATAGTCATGGTGCATCCAACCTAGAGGATTTCGAGATGTTAATAAAAGGGGTTTGATTTCAGATATCTAAAAGTAGTCTCAGGATTGCTACCAGTGCCACGAGCTAGTCAGAGTAGGAATGTCAGGATAGATAGCATGAATGCGTGGCTCGAGAGATGGTGCAAGAGGGAGGGATTCAAATTCCTAGGACATTGGAACCGGTTCTGGGGGAGGTGGGACCAGTACAAACTGGAAGGTCTGCACCTGGGCAGGACTGGAACCGATGTCCTGTTGACAACCGATGAGCTGTCGGGGAGAGTTTAAACTAATGTGGCAGGGGGGTGGGAACCGATGCAGGAAGTTGGAAGGTAGTAAAACAGGGACAGAAATAAAAGGCAGTAAGGGGGAAAGCGTAAGGCAGAGAAGCCACAGTCAAAAATCAAAAAGGGCGACAGTACAAGGTACAGTGACTGAGGGGAGCTCAGTGAATAGGACCAGGACGACTAAAAGAAATAAAACGGGAAGTGAAAACATTGGGCGAGATTCTCCGACCCCCCGCCGGGTCGGAGAATCGCCGGGGGCTGGTGTGAATCCCGCCCCCGCCGGTTGCTGAATTCTCCACCATCGGATATTCGGCGGGGGCGGGAATCACGCCGCGCCGGTTGGCGGGCATTCCCCCGCGATTCTCTGGCCCGGATGGGCCGAAGTCCCGCCACTAAAATGCCTGTCCCGCCAGCGTAGATTAAACCACCTACCTTACCGGCGGGACAAGGCGGCGCGGGTGGGCTCCGGGGTCCTGGGGCTCGGCCCCCAAAGATGCGGAGCATTCCGCACATTTGGGGCGGTGCTATGCCTGACTGATTTGCGCCATTTTGGGCGCCAGTCGGCAGACATCGCGCCGTTTCCGGAGAATTTCGCCCATTAATGGTAAGCGGCAGGTTGTTACATTAAGATATGGGTTCAACGACAAGGAAAATTAGGAGAAAGGTTAAGAGGAAATATAACTTAGGAGAGGTTACTGACCGAGGTGTTAAGATTCAGAACAGAGGTAAAGCCAACATAAGTGTACTTTACCTGAATGCTCGTAGTATTCGAATAAGGTAAATGAGTTGATGGCGCAAATCATCGTGAATGACTATGATTTAGTGGCCATTACTGAAACATGGTTCAAGGATGGTCATGACTGGGAGTTAAATATCCGAGGGTATCAAACTTTTCGGAAGGACAGAGTGGATGGTAAGGGAGGTGGTGTAGCTCTGTTATTTAAGGATGACATCCGGGCAACAGTAAGGGATGACATCGGTGCTATGGAGGATAAGATTGAATCCATTTGGGTGGAAATCAGGAATAGTAAGGCGAAAAAGTCACTGATAGGAGTAATCTATAGGCCACCAAATAGTAACATTATGGTGGGGCAGGCAATAAACAAAGAAATAACTGATGCATGTAGAAATGGTACAGCAGTTATCATGGGGGATTTTAATCTACATGTCGATTGGTTTAACCAGGTCGGTCAAGGCAGCCTTGAGGAGGAGTTGAGAATGTATCTGCGATAGTTTCCTCGAACAGTATGTAATAGAACCTACGAGGGAACAAGCGGTCCTAGATCTGGTCCTGTGTAATGAGACAGGATTGATTCAGGATCTCATAGTTAGGGATCCTCTCGGAAGGAGCGATCACAATATGGTGCAATTTAAAATACAGATGGAGGGTAGAAGGTAAAATCAAGCACCAGTGTTTTGTGCTTAAACAAAGGAGATTACAATGGGATGAGAGAAGAACTAGCTAAGGTAGACCGGGAGCAAAGACTTTATGGTGAAACAGTTGAGAAACAGTGGAGAACCTACCAAGTGATTTTTCACAGTGCTCAGCAAAGGTTTATACCAACAAAAAGGAAGGACGGTAAAAAGAGGGAAAATCGACCGTGGATATCTAAGGAAATAAGGGAGAGTATCAAATTGAAGGAAAAAACATACAAAGTAGCAAAGATCAGTGGGAGGCTAGAGGACTGGGAAATCTATAGGGGGCAACAGAAAGCTACTAAAAAAGCTATAAAGAAGAGTAAGATAGAGTATGAGAGTAAACTTGCTCAGAATATAAAAACAGATAGTAAAAGTTTCTACAAATACATAAAACAAAAAAGAGTGGCTAAGGTAAATATTGGTCCTTTAGAGGATGAGAAGGGACATTTAATAATGGGAGATGAGGAAATGGCTGAGGAACTGAACAGGTTTTTTGGGTCGGTCTTCACAGTGGAAGACACAAATAACATGCCAGTGACTGATGGAAATGAGGCTATGACAGGTGAGGACCTTGAGAGGATTGTTATCACCAAGGAGGTAGTGATGGGCAAGCTAATGGGGCTAAAGGTAGACAAGTCTCCTGGACCTGATGGATTGCATCCCAGAGTGCTAAAAGAGATGGCTAGGGAAATTGCAAATGCACTAGTGATAATTTACCAAAATTCACTAGACTGTGGGGTGGTCCCGGCGGATTGGAAATTAGCAAATGTGACACCACTGTTTAAAAAAGGAGGTAGGCAGAAAGCGGGTAATTATAGGCCAGTTAGCTTAACTTCGGTAGTAGGGAAGATGCTGGAATCTATCATCAAGGAAGAAATAGCGAGGCATCTGGATGGAAATTGTCCCATTGAGCAGACGCAGCATGGATTCATAAAGGGCAGGTCGTTAACAGTGCGGTAGATAACTGGGAGCCAATGGATGTGGTATATCTGGATTTCTGGAAAGCCTTTGACAAGGTGCCACACAAAAGGTTGCTGCATAAGATAAAGATGCATGGCATTAAGGGGAAAGTAGTAGCATGGATAGAGGATTGGTTAATTAATAGAAAGCAAAGAGTGGGGATTAATGGGTGTTTCTCTGGTTGGCAATCAGTAGCTAGTGGTGTCCCTCAGGGATCAGTGTTGGGCCCACAACTGTTCACAATTTACATAGATGATTTGGAGTTGGGGACCAAGGGCAATGTGTCCAAGTTTGCAGACGACACTGAGATAAGTGGTAAAGCAAAAAGTGCAGAGGATACTGGAAGTCTGCAGAGGGATTTTGATAGGCTAAGTGAATGGGCTAGGGTCTGGCAGATGGAATACAATGTTGACAAATGTGAGGTTATCCATTTTGGTAGGAACAGCAGCAAAAGGGATTATTATTTAAATGATAAAATATTAAAACATGCTGCGGTGCAGAGAGACCTGGGTGTGCTAGTGCATAAGTCGCAAAAAGTTGGTTTACAGGTGCAACAGGTGATTAAGAAGGCAAATGGAATTTTGTCCTTCACTGCTAGAGGGATGGAGTTTCAGACTAGGGAGGTTCTGCTGCAATTGTATAAGGTGTTAGTGAGGCCACACCTGGAATATTGTGTTCAGTTTTGGTCTCCTTACTTGAGAAAGGACGTACTGGCGCTGGAGGGTGTGCAGAGGAGATTCACTAGGTTAATCCCAGAGCTGAAGGGGTTGGATTACGAGGAGAGGTTGAGTAGACTGGGACTGTACTCGTTGGAATTTAGAAGGATGAGGGGGGATCTTATAGAAACATATAAGATTATGAAGGGAATAGATAGGATAGATGCGGGCAGGTTGTTTCCACTGGCGGGTGAAAGCAGAACTAGGGGGCATAGCCTCAAAATAAGGGGAAGTAGATTTAGGACTGAGTTTAGGAGGAACGTCTTCACCCAAAGGGTTGAGAATCTATGGAATTCCTTGCCCAGTGAAGCAGTAGAGGCTCCTTCATTAAATGTATTTAAGATAAAGATAGATAGTTTTTTGAAGAATAAAGGGATTAAGGGTTATGCTGTTCGGGCCGGAAAGTGGAGCTGAGTCCACAAAAGATCAGCCATGATCTCATTGAATAGTGGAGCAGGCTCGAGGGGCCAGATGGCCTACTCCTGCTCCTAGTTCTTATGTTCTTATGTTCTAGTCCCAAATACTTGCTGCCTAACTTTTGGCAAATAACCTACAGGAAAAAATGGATAGGGTGCAAATGTGCAAGAGGGAACAAATCACTTTTTCTGTCATTTCAGAAGGATCTGTTGGACATTCAGCAAATGACTCTTTATTATGGGAATGGAGAACAACCATAGATTCCAGTGATGTTTTCATAGCCTAAGACTAGTAATCATCATGTCACAAAGCTTACAAAATTTGCCAGACGTTTTGTAATCAAGGTAACATGTATTTAAGAAAGCCGGTTCTGTTAGCAAATAAAAATATGGGGAGATTTCTCCTCTTGATGCTATTCAAAATGAGGTGTGATTACAAATGGAGAACGTCAGAAGATTTGAGTGATGTGGTCCACCACCTCCCCACTGCTTCAATTGGGATTGCTTACCTCTTCCAGTGGGCAGTTATGTCTCCAGCAAATCATACTTAATTTCTGCCTCAACTACTATACCGTCGTCATATTAAAATATGGCCCTAGATTCTCGAGAGGTACAGGTAAAGGCCCAGAGTTCCCACAGTGAAAGTAAAGGACATTGCAGTGACCTATTCCCTCCAGGCAGCCCAGAGGCTTTCCCACTGAAGTTCTTCATGACATCCAAGACCTTAAGGAGAGAGATGTCCTCTGCTCTTGTCTTCAGTGTGAAACTCTGAAACCCCTCGTCACCTCTTGTGCTGCAGCACACCTGGGACCTTTCAACTTTCCAGTGATACGCTTCTTCACAATGGCATGAATTCCACCAAGAGTCCACTCTGTATGTAATGACCCAAGTGAATGTGTTTTGGTTGGGAAGGATATGGAGCAGTCACCTTTTACCTCAACCTATATTTACGTCAATGATTTTTCATCAGAGCGGGAAACAATTTGAAATGTAATAGGTTTCAAGCAAGTGAAAGGGAGGAGGATGGACAAAGAAGAAAAGGGAAGATCAGTGATGGAATGGAAAAGAGGAGAGTTTGAATGACAAGAGAGTGAGTGGTACAAGAACAAAGGGAGTGGCAATGGGGCAAGAAAAGAAAGAAAAGTGAATCTGGAGGAAATATGAATGGCAGAATAATGAACAGGTGCCAACAGAAAGCTAAGGAAAACAAGACTAAAATGAAACAAAACCAAAAACTGCAAAGAGAAATAAAACAAAGTGGGGACATAAATTATTGGCGCAATTTAACCACAATGTTGCGCTGGGCGTGAATTTGGGTGCGCCGGATAAATCGGGGTAAAGGCCAAAATCGAGATTCGCATCAGTTTGCAATTTAACCCGCCCACTCCCAATGGTGAGTTCTGGATCATGCCCAAATATGGCGAGCATATCATTAACCTTTATTTCCAACTCATAAGCAAGACTAAATTCAAATGCGGTGGCCTCCTGGGAATTATCCGGCTCCCCAGCGGGAAGTCACGTGGACATTATTTAATACTAGAACCATAAAATTCCTACTGTGCTGAAAGTGGCCATTCAGCTCATCGAATCTACACCAACCCTCTGAAAGAACAGCCTACCTAGGCCCACTCTGCCGCTCTATCCCCATGACCCCATCAAACCTGCACATCTTTGGACACGAAGGTGCAATTTAGCATGGCCAATCAACCTAACCTGTACATCTTTGGACTGTGGGAAGAAACCAGAGCACCCAGAGGAAACACACGAAGACACAGGGAGTAAGTGCAAACTCCACACAGTCACTCAGGGCTAGAATTGAGTCCGGGTCCCCGGCGCTGAAAGTGGATGGGAATAATCAACTTCAGATGGGTGGCAAGAAATTACAACCAGACTTGAATAAGCATTCAGAAAGTGTATATATTTGACAAATAAATGTAAACATAGATACATATGGTTACATACAGCAGTGTTAACCACTGTGCCGCCCCTTTTTAAACTCATATTTGAAAACGTGAAGCTGACGCAGTGGCAACTGAGGAGGTGAGTAGCTCTTTCCATTTTCCCGCATGCAGATCAAGGGCACCGGAGCTGCTTCCCCACTGCTCCAGTTGGGGGGGGCAAGGGTGAAGAGGGTGGACACCTCGAGGGGATTGGGATTGGACTTGGTCAGGGGGCTGAAGTGTTCTAGTTCGGGGTTGCCCTCGACCAGGGGGTGAGGGGCTTTGCATCTGTGAGGCCATCAAGCCATCTTTAATTATTGTGGAGACCATGGTCTGAAATTGTTGAACACAATTTGAGTCCAGATGGCCGCGAAGAAATTCGAAGTTGAAGTGACGTTTCATTGAGCTTAATTGGAACACTGTGACAGAGCGGGCACAGCAAGAGTAAAAACAGTAAAAACTCACAAGAGGACCATAGCGGGATTTGCGGCAGCGAGATCTCGGTTTAAGATTTTCCTGTCCTCCGCCAACTATATAATCAGATGGATGCCCTTTTCTGATTTCCATGAATTTGAATTAATTTAAATGTCACTCTATGGCTGAACACGTTGTTTCCGGCAGCATTAGACGTTCTCAACATCAATGGGAATCACTACCGATTTTCAAAAACAAAAACCAATCACGATGACCACACCGGGGGTGCGAAGTTGAGTATAGCCCCAGGGTGGTGATGGACATGGCAGTGCACTGCCCCGGCGCCCTCTCATTGCAGGTTTTCAGTGTCAGATTGGAACTGCCAGGGGAAGTCTTCTGTGTAGCCCCATTTGTGGGGGGTGGGGTGGGGGGGGGGGGGGTTCCCTTATATGTGGGGGCGACCCTGATGGATGATGGGGGGGGTGGAGCTTGGTGAGTTGCGTGATGGTAGGTATTGTAGTCATGGCTCACAGGTGGTGAGGACATGCCATTCAAGTGGGCTGCTTTGTCTTGCATGTAAGTTGTTGAACGTCTTGAGTGTTCTTGGAGCTGCACCTCTCCAGGCAAGTGGCCAGTATTCTGACGGTATCATACTCTCAACTTGCACATTGTAGAAGGTGGAGAGTCAGGAGGTGAGTTACTCACTGCAGAATTCCCAGCCTCTGACCTGCTGTTGTAGCCACAGTATTTATGATTGGTCGAGTTTAGTTTCTCTAGTAATAGTAATATCATTGAATATCAGGAGGAGATGGTTAATTAACTTCATCAAGAGGCGAACAGGGTTACAGTTTAAATGTGCAATCCATTACCCTATCTAAAATGTCATAAAAATATGTTAAGTCTCTGCTTGGAACCATCTAAAATGTTATAAAAATATGTTAAGTCTCTGCTTGGAACCAATCATTGGAATCAATAAATTTGTCATTATTAGTTAATTTTATGAATTAATTATGAACTTTGAACTACTTTAAAACAAAAATTTGTAAGCTTTAACTTCACCAGTGGTAATTAGTAAATTAAACATGATCAATAAAAAAGTAATTTAATGTTCTAAATGTTTTTAAATCAAGCAAGAGGCTTGCACCACCAGCAAGAAAAATAATATCGGTAAAAATGGCTGTGCCTGTAATTTGCTGCCCTCGAAAACTGGCACAACATCCTTGCAACTGTGCAAAATAGGGCGTTTGAAAATATTACAGAATTTGGAGCAGAAAAACACACCAGCAAAAGGATACAATTCACCATAAATATAACACAAAGCTTCAGGAAGTAGGTTTTCTGTCATGGCTGAAATCTGGCATTCAAAATGTTAACATGACTAGAAAATGGATCATGACGAGTGTGATGACTGACAGATATAATTTGTGAATTAAAAAAATAACACCTCCCATAACGCATGACACAGCCGCTGGTATGATCTAACTTTGAATTGCAAGGACTTTAATCAATCGATGATCACTCACCTGAGGAAGGAACTGCACTCTGAAAGTTAGTGATTTGAAACAAACCTGTTGGACTTTAACCTTGGGTGTTGTAAGACTTCTTACAACAGTGCTTGCAAAATTGGTAACCATGCTGAAAATTGTTATATTCACCATCAAAACTGTTAACCACATAGATTCAAAACACATGTTTAGAGGTTGAAATACTGGCAGAAATTCTCCGGTTGTGGCACTTCACTTTTCCCCCCAGTAGTGCACCTCCGCCCACGGGTTTCCCAACGGCGTGAGGTGGGTTCAGTGGGAAATCATATTGACAAGCGCGGGAGTATAGAATCCTGCCACCAGTGAACGCCTCCCAGAAACCTGCGGCTGGCAGACCGGAGAATCCTACCCTCTGTTTTTGCAAAGTTCGTAATTTTAATTGTTGCTTTGGATGAGGGCATCTATTTTACTTTGCTCGGTGCTCATGACCATTTTAAAACTTTAAAGTACCATGTAACGTTTTATTCAGTTGTCTATTGGAAAACTCTATGCATTTTATGTAGTTTGTCACATACACTAACTATTTTGTATGGTTTTTAAGAAGCTTCTGCAATCACAATGGAATGGAAACTATTTAAAGTATTCTTTTAAGGCCATTTTGGTTTTATGCACAAGAAACTATCAGTTGTTTAAGACAAAAAAGAAGTATTTTTATATTTATGCCTGACCAACTGCCCATAGTAAATAGCGTTAGTGTAATGTAACTGGATGTCTTTGTACATTTCATTTGTGAATGTAAATTTGTAAAAAAAACTAAACATTTTGTACAATCACAGAATGCTTTATATAAATTGAAACCATGAGCAATTTATTTGGAAAGTGTAATGTTTTTATAATGTCCATAAAAACCGTTAACTTTTAAAAAGCAATTAGAACTTCCAGCTAATATAGTGAAAAGTTCACATTTTAAAACATTTACTGTAACAACCAGACTAAAAGCACTCGGGTGCACAGTGGTTAGCACTGCTGCTTTACAGTGCCAGGGACCTGATTTCAATTCCAGCCTTGGGTGAATGTGTGGAGTTTGTGTTTTCTCTCCAGGTCTGCGTGGGTTTCCTCCGGGTGCTTCGGTTTCCTCCCACAGTCCAAAGATGTGCTGCTTAGGTGGGTTACCCATGTTAACTACAGAACAGAAATTTCTACTTTTGCTTTAAAAACTGAAAAACTCACTTTACATGGATAGATTACACTGGCTTTTAAGTGGCCATTCAGTTCTCCCAGAACTAATCCAAAGTGATTCTTAGTTCCAGAGTGTTCACTTTAATTATTTCCTTTCTCATCTTGGTAACTTGTAACCCTCAAATTGTCCCTTAGTGCAAGCTAAGAGAATCGTCCTGTCTCACATCGGCGAAATTCTCCGTAATCGGCGCGATGTCCGCCGACCGGCGTCAAAAACGGTGCAAATCAGTCCGGCATCGCGCCGCCCCAAAGGTGCGGAATCCTCCGCATCTTGACCGGCCGGGTCCTAACCTTGAGGGGCTAGGCCCGCGCCGGACTGATTTCCGCCCCGCCAGCTGGCGGGAAAGGCCCTTGGTGCCCCGCCAGCTGCCGCCAAAATGACATTGCCGGACGGCGCATGCGCGGGAGCATCAGCGGCCGCTCACGGCATCTCCGCGCATGCGCAGTGGAGGGAGTCTCTTCCGCCTCCGCCGTGGTGGAGACCGTGGCGAAGACGGAAGGAAAAGAGTGCCCCAACGGCACAGGCCCGCCCGCGGATCGGTGGGCCCCGATCGCGGGCCAGGCCACCATGGGGGCACCCCCGCGCACCTTGTCCCGCCGGTAAGAGAGGTGGTTTAATCCACGCCGGCGGGACAGGCATTCTAGCCGGAGAATCGCCGGGGGGATTCTAACTGCTCTCTCTGTCGGTTTTCCAAAAATAATCCTGATTCTTTATTGAAGTCAGTTCTTGAATTTTTTTACATTTTAGGGGGGGATTTTCTGCCTCTGTTTTCGGCAGACAGGGGTGGCTGCAGGGCAGAGGATTGAGGGAGAGTCCCAAAATGGTCTCCATGCTGGTGGGATTTCCCCACTCGATTGTCCCTGCCCACAACCGGTGAAAAATCGGCTTTCCCGCCATGCTATGGTGGGAACCCCTTATAATACATGAACATATACTTAGCAGTCCTCTCCACTGTATCACCCCCACAGAGGAAATTCCACAATTCCTCTTTTTTAAATATTTCTATTAAAATGTTAACATTTTATTTCAAAAGATATAAGGACTCGATGGGCCTTCTGCACTGTAAATTCTATGATAATCTATGATTAATCTAGGACAAAGGTTCGGCACAACATCGTGGGCCGAAGGGCCTGTTCTGTGCTGTATTTTTCTATGTTCTATGTTCTAAAATAGATTACGAAGTAAAACAAAATTATTACATGTATCAGCACCAGGAAAAAAACAGCCAACAACTAACGAAACCCCCCTTTACGAAAACCCAACCCATATAGCCCACGCTCCCCTCCCACAAATGGCTAATAGTGACCGATTGTTTAAAGTGCGATATGAACAGATGCCATGTTTGGTAGAATCCATCAATCGACTCCCTCACTGTGAACTTGACCACCTTGAGGTACAAAGGGTGGGATTCTCTGTCGGCCAACGCTGGAATTAGGAAATGTGGTGATGTGCGTCACCACATTTGTGCTGCATGTAGGCTAACTAGACACTAGAGGGAGCACCAGAAACATCACACACACACACTCAACCAATAGATAAGTTAGATAGGAGACGACCAATAGACATTCACGATACACAAGGAGGTGACATGACCACAGGGGGGCATTACACCAACCCATATATAAAGGACACCACACACATGATCTGCCTCTTTCCAGTGGAGACAGTCAGTGAGTACAGACACAGGGTTGATTCAATATTAGACCCACCACGTGGATTGCAGCAACTGGTTAGTCAGTCAGGGTAGCTATAGTAGGATTAGCAGTAGTGTCGAACCCGAGTAATAGAAGTGTAAATAGTTTAATAAACATGTTGAAGTTATCTCCACGTCTGAACCTTCCTTTTTCAAGTGCACCACAAGGAAGCCGCTTATGCTACACCTACAACACAACAAATCATGGTACCAGCAGTGAACAGTTTCAATCCACATAGCAATACCTCAGCGTACAGAGACAACCAGCAACGATACCCAGGCAAGATGTTCGAGGTCCGGGTTCCGCAACAGCTCCAGTGCCACAGCGATCTCCGTGAAAACTGGTGGGCATTCCGGCAAAAGTTTGAAGTCTTCCTGGTTGCAGCCGATCCTGAAAAAACAGAGCTTCTGCTCACCATCACTGGTGCCAGAGCAGAAGAAATCTTTTAAAAATACAAGTTCTCCAAGAGGAAAAACAGGAGCGACTTCCAGGCAGTCCTGGACAAATTCGGCAAATACTGTGAGGAAAACACACTCCAACCAGCATGAAAAGGTCAGAGAAGCGCCAGTACTCACCTCGAGGCCGAAATCCCAGAGCAGAGAACGATTTTGATCGGCGGCCATCTTTCTAAAGGGACTGCCCTTGCGCAGTTGCGCGAGAAGTGCACAGAACGGGAATGTCTGTTTGCGCAGGCGCGAGAAGCCGCGCATGCGCAATCACGAAAAAGGCCCAAAGTAACAGAACAGCGATCTGCGCATGCGCAATCGCTTCCTGTGCGCTACGTCACATGCGCCATGACGTCAGAGGCCCTGGACCACTCCCATTTAAAGGGGAAACGTCCCAAATCAAAGAAAAAATCTTTTAAAGCCGTAAAACACCCTTCCTTCACCTGGAATGACAGCACAATGCCTCAAATAGAACCAGGAAATGAAATTAACCTCTGAAGAACCCTGCAACAAGCAGTTACCTATGCCCAAACCGATGATTCCGACCTTGAATACTTCGATACATTTTCTCTGGACCTCGCGAGCCCAATGCCAGCTCCGACGCAAACAGTGATGAGATGGTCCTAGAAGACTACGACTCGGACGAAGGATTTTTCATTAGAAATGGCGACCACTGTATTGAATCCGACCCAGACGCGGATTCGTTCTTCGGATTTGAGGACCTTCAGCCCAGCAGATATGACATCCCAACTCGTGAGTGTAGGATGATGCTGCAGCCTGACACCAAGAGACAGAGAGTGGTACAAGCCCACATACAGCGGCCTGCTGCCATACAGAGCGTGCTCCATACACCGCTCAGGGTTCCTGACTCTATGAAAGAAGACACGCAAGACTCCACACCACAGTCCTTGCATGAACAAGAAGTGACTCCAGTATCACAAGCCTCCACAGCGAGCTCGTGGACAGACTCCACGATAGAAGAAATGCAAGACTCCAGAGCACAGTCCTTGCACATACAAGACGTGACTCCAGTGTCACAAGCCTCCGCAGCGAGTTCGTGGACAACCTCCACGATAGAAGCAACGCAAGACTCCGATGCGCAGTCCTTGCAGGAACAAGACCATGAGGGTCTAGCAACCTCCTCTGACCAACTAGTGGCAGATGATTCAAGTCTGCCATGCTCAAGTAAACAGCAAGAAGACTATGACAGTCTACGACGCTCCAGTGCACAGCAGGATGACCATGACGGTCTATCATGCTACAGTGAAGAACAAAGCGACGATGACAGTCTAAGCCCAAATGAAGGACAACAGCAAGACAATGACAGTCCACCCACATTGTTTGCACCACCAGATGAAGACTCTGACAATTTACCCAACACAAGTGAACAACAAGCAGCTACTGAGGCTCTACCCACGGTATGTGAGATGAGTGACGACAGCATCCCACTTCCCATGCAAGATGTACAAAGTGACAGACCTCAGCTAGTGTGTACAGAGGCACTCGACGATCACTGTGAGACCACTGGTGACTCTGGTGACACCATGATACTTCCACCCTCATTCATTCGAACCTCTCCACAAGTCAATGCATTCCTGCTTGTTCCAGACGTGCAGCTTCAAGAAATCTCAGCTGACTCCAGTGAACCTGCTAAGACTCCGGACGGGGGAGCATCAACAAACCAACACTGACTCAGTTAAAACAGACCAGACTCCAGATGGGGAGCAACCAAACGCCGACTCTGATTCACGTAAGCCGGACTTTACTCCAGACAGGGAGTGCCGCAACCTCAGTGATGGCACGCTCAGGGTGACAGCAGATGCCACAACGACATGAGATGGATCACTTAACAATTACACTGGGTCAGTAATAACAAGCAGCGGCTACAGTCCAAGAGGAATACACCGATATTCACCATAGCTATATCCACACATTTTTTCCACACCAACAGTGCAGCCAATAACAGTTCATGCTGGACAAACCCAGTATTCAGGCATGCAGCAGCCAGCAGTCTATGCAGCATATTCTCAAACAGGCCAGCACTACGGATTGCCCACTAATGGAATCAAGACTGAAGGAGGACTACCGCAAGTGCAATCTGCACTACAGACTGGATGCCTCAGTTACAGCCCAGGATTTGCTATACCCCAGCCTGGCCAGATGGCATATTCCTATCAGATGCAAGGTTCTAGTTTCACACCATCACCAGGTATTTATGCCAGCAGCAATTCTGTTTGCAAGTTGACAAGCTTCAATGGTTCTCAGCAGGATCACACTTCCAGCACAGCACGTGGCCAGAACCAGTATGTACAGTCTTATCCAACTTCACCATATGGCACATCCATGACCTCGAATGATCCTGTTGATGGTACCTCTTCAACGTCAACACCTTATCAGCTACAACAGCACCATCACAAACATCGAAAAAAAGAAAAAGACTCCAAATCAGACAACAAAGTGATTTGACCCCTTCTTGGTTCCTGTGGCACAGGGACGTTGATGGCGTTCATAACCAAGGGAGACATTTGACCATGATGATTGATGGTTTTTGGACTCACACGAATGATTTGGACTTATTGTTTAATTACTGTTCCCATGACTTGTATATACCTTACCTTATCTACCTGTTCTTTGTTCAATTTTCTTAAAGTGTACTGAAAATATGAACATATAAAAAAGGGGGGAATGTGGTGATGTGCATCAATGTAAATGCATGTAGGCTAATTAGACACTAGAGGGTGCACCAGAAACATCACACACACACACACTCAACCAATAAATAAGTTAGATAGGAGACAACCAATGGACATTCACGATACACAAGGAGGTGACACAACCAGAGGGGGACATTACACCAACCCATATATAAAGGACACCACACACGTGATCTGTCTCGTTCCAGTGGAGACAGTGAGAACGGACACAGGGTTGATTCAATATTAGACCCACCACGTGGATTGCAGCAGCTGGTTAGTCAGTCTGGGTAGCTATAGTAGGATTTGCAGTAGTGTTGAACCCGAGTATAGAAGTGAAAATAGTTTAATAAACGTGTTGAAGTTATCTCCACGTCTGAACCTTCCTTTGTCAAGTGCACCACAAGGAAGCCGCTTATGTTACACCTACAACATAACAAATCAGGAAACACGATTGGATGGAGAATCGCACATCAGATGTGATTCGAGGCCTGCCTGGGCACCCAACGGAATGCAATCCTCTGGTGCCACAACAGCGGCGTGAATGCTTTCTATGTCGCATGTACAGTAAACAGCTATCCCAGTATCCTCCGGGGCTTGCGCGATGCTTCACCTCCACCAGGAGGAATTATAGACGGCAAGGTTAATTTGTTATTTTAAACATCGGGAACAGGAATTTTAACAGTGATTTTAAACATCGGGAAACTGAGGGAGAGAGAGGAGGTAAGGCATGTTCCCAGAGGAGGTGATACATGGGGATGGGTTGTGATGTTGGGGTGCACCCCCCGGGACCGGGATGTTCAGGCAAGGACTAACATTGCTGCAGCCTGCAAGGCAGCCATCCTGCTATGCTCCCCACTGACCGCGCACTGTGGCCCGTATTACGTACAGCGACACCAGCCATATGGGTGTCCCAGCTCCTTCCATCCCACCTCCACCCCACCAATACCCCCCCCCCCACCTACACACAACCGAGTGCCACCCACCGGCGGGGCATCACGCAGCTCACCGAAGGGCAATGCCCATGGTAGCCCCTACAGGAGGGCACTGGACTGGGGCTGCAGAGCATATCGCTGGCGTGGGTACTCCAGCCACCTGTACCCCTGCTGACAATGAAATGCGTCCCCATTGGTGGCCTTCCTCTGGAGCGACTGGGCCTGGATGGGTCCGGCAGTCTCTCGGGTATCCAACGTGTTGCCACCCTGTTCTGCCCACTGCTCATCGGATGCACCAGGGACAGGAGTGGGGGAGTCTGAGGCTCCATCACTTCCTCCTCGCTCAAGGTACCAATGGCTCCCGGGCTATTCCTTGGGATGGGGGTGCCGCCGGAGCGAGCTATGGAGGTTCCCCCACCACCTGGCGCTGCCAGTCCTGGAGGCCTGCTCTCACCTTGACCAGGATCTCAGTGCTCATGGCCATGGGAGCACAGGGACTGGGCCACATCCCTCTGGGACTATGCCACGTTCCTTTGTGACTGGCTTAGGTCAGCCAGCACCCAGGCAATGCCTTTGACGCCCAGAGCCATGACCTGTTGTGACTGGGCCAAGGTCTGGAGTGCCGCTGCAATATCCAGATGGCCCTGGTATATAGCTGCCTGTAGCAGGCAGCCCTGTCCTGTGCCTTAGCCACCAGGCCTTGGACACCCTGACCCATGGCTGAAACCTTGCCCCCAAGGCCTCCACCGTGGATGATACCCGATGTTGGCCTGGGTGGCACACATGGTCGGCACCGCCTGCTGCCCCTGCACGAGGTTGGATTCCTCCAAGTGCACCTGCAGGCGCTGGATGATTGCTGATTGCCCCTCGTGTAGTCCCTGACTCTGTGTCTGCATATCCAGCATTGATGGGACTGCCCTTTCCAGAAAACGCTGGACCTGTCTGGACTCAGCTAGTCCCTGGGTTCAGGCTGCCCTCCTACCAACCGCCCCCTCGGTGGTTCCTACCTCCACCCAATGTACTGCTGCATGTGTGTGGTGCACGCCAGATAGAGCCCCAACAGCCTCTTCACCAACGTTCCCAACCGAGGTGAGTGTCTCTGGGATGGTGGAGGGTGTTGGTGACAGCAGTGACGGAAAGGCAGCGTCGTCCCAGATTGGTGCTCCAGGGTATCAGGGGCTGGTGTTTGGGGGCTCGCATTGCTGTCCGGTGCCGCCTCCTCACTGGACGTGTCCTGGGATTTGAGGGCTGGTGACATCAGAAGGGCCCGCCTCATTGCCAGGTGATCCAGGTTGGGGGGGGGGGCGGGGGGGGTTCTGGGGTTTGGGTGGTGTGGAGGCTGTGCTATGCGTGCCATAGGAGTACCGCAACTCACTGAGGGCTCACTTGGTTCCCTGATACTGACCTCCGCCTCAGTGACTGCCCTCTCTCTGGGCCCACAGATCAGGGCTCGTGCTCGCCACTCGGTGCTGGTGAGGGGCTGCAGGTCTGGTGTGTCCCTTCCAATTCTCTCTCCCCGATGTTGTGCACCACCTTCTCCTGGGGGAGGGGAGACAGACAATGCACAGTGTTAGGCAGTCAGATGCAGACAGGAAAGGGGGTGAGGAGCTGGTGGCCTTTGTGAGCAAGGCACCCCAGCCATGGTGGGCGGTATGGGTGCTGGCATGTGGTGCAGAGTGGGGTGCGAGCAGACTGCCGGTGTGTGGGGTGCGATCGCCCTTCGGGGGAAGGGGGGAGGCGGGGTTACAGGTGTGTGGGACGGGGGTTGGTACCAGGGGTATGATGCTGACTACTCACCCTGACCACCCTGTGGAGATCGTGCAGCTTTTTCAAGCACTGCTGACCGGTCCTGGCGGTGGAGCTCATAACTCTCACAGCTTCTGGCACCTGCGCCCAGGCCCGATGTATGACGGCAGGTGGCAGCCTCCTCCCCACCCCGGGGTACAGGGTGCCCTGTCTCTCCTCCGCGGTGCCGCTCTTCAGGTTGCCATCTTGTTGGCTGGAATGAGTGTGTGTGGGGAGTGGAGTGCTTATATACGCTGCAGCTTGTCATCCTATTCAGTGCCAATCCCAATCCCGGTGAATCCGACACCGTTTTTCATTGGAATCGCTCGAGTTCCACGTGGTGCCGCCGCTCGCCCATTAACGGATCCTGAATTGCTCCGGGACCAGTGCCATTTCCATGGTCGTACAACATCACTGATTCAGTCCTTGCATCAGCACTTACTGACTTGTGGCACTGCCAAGGTACCCAGGTGGCACTGCCAAGGTGTCAGGCTGACATTGCCAGGGTATCTGCATGTCAATGGGAGTGCCAGGGTTACCACCCTGCCCAGAGCCTGACCATCCGGGAGCCTCCGATGGCCTGGGAACCGCCCCAGATGCCAATCCGCCTGGTCCACATTTGCATGGGCCAGCGCTAAATGTCACTCAGTCTGTCGCCGGGAAGACCGTTAATTTCTGGACGCTGGGATAATCCGGTGCAGACATATTTAAATGAGCCTAATGGATCCCGTTAGATCTCGCGAGGTGTTCCCAGCATCACAAATCTCGCAAGATTTAACGGCCTTGTCACGTCGAGTTCCACAGTAACAGCATTAGCCAGAGCCAAGTCCGTCTGTTTTAAAGCATGGTTTCTCTTTGTCTATCCATTAACTTGGAACGCTGTTGGATTTTTCGTTGATGCAATGATATTCATATAAACATATCATGGTGCAATCACACACACACACTGATGGACAGATCAACGGACCAATCACCACACACGCAACATCACAGCCAATCACCAGTGAGAGCACACGCACTATAAAACAGGGAACACCACAGTTCCCGCTCATTCCAGCAGGAGATAGCTCAGGGCACAGAGCTCACAGCGTGCCACTCAGACATGCACTATGTGCTGAGTGCCTCTCTAAGATAGTGTTAGGGCTGGGTCCACAGGTTAACGGGTAAAGTACGAACCACAGCCATGAGTTAACAGATGTTGTTATCAAGAGTAATAAAACAGAGTTGTACCATCTACAACCGTGTTGGTTCGTTTGTATAGCGGAACACCCAACACAACAGTTGACTCATGAGGTTCAGGATGTGCAGACAAGTTTGATTCAGCCAGTCAGTTTGTTTCCTTTTAGTTTATTAACTCTTTGCTGTCAGTTTGAGGCCCTGTAATCTCAGAAGGCTGAGCCGTTAACTCTTTTGACACCTTTTGAATCAAAGCATTGCTTTTTCCAACAGTTTCAGAGACCGACATTGAACTTTTGAATACATCTATATCTTTAATCATTTCATTAGACCTTATGGAAACATCTGGAAGCAGCACATGATCTCTTGCTGGATCATTTCCCAAGATAATATTAATAACATTTGCAATTTAAAGGCAATTAAGACACCACTCCCACAATATCAGAACTATTGATTAAAGCGCAGTTTAAGTTCACTCTACACAATGGAACAGGTAAACAATTCCCATTAATGCCCCACATCAAATCCACTTGCTTTATTTGCAACTGAATTGTAACTAACTCCAGCCGCATCTTATCTGGATTACCTTTCTCTTCCTTAAAGTTAAAGGGTGGGATTCTTCGTTTCGGTGTCTAACTGCTCCCGCCAGTGGAGAATCAGGATTTGTCCCAGCGGGTGATAGGAGCTATTCCCATACCTTTGCCATGCAGATTAATGCATAGTGCTGGTTTCTCTTCACTTTCTGGCCTTGATTAGCCATTCTGAATGAGCGCCCGATCCCAGCGTTCAACAGCAAGCCCCGCTCCCTCCCTACAATGCAAATGTTGATGCCGCACTGGCAAGGGGAACACTCCCAACACTCCATCATGGAGCAGCATTCTCCTCCCACAACAAAGGAATAACAGGTAACCTCTCCCCATACTGTGCATGCATGAGGGTGACCTGACCCTCCCCATACCAAGTACCAGCCTCCCCCCATCTAAACCCCCTTCAACCAATTGATTCTTACCTCAAAATTCTTGTTATGATTGACAGCTGCTGACTACTTCAACAATGCAGTTAGAAAAGAGGAAATAGAACATAGAACAGTGCAGCACAGTACAGGCCCTTCGGCCCACAATGTTGTGCCGACCATTTATCCTAATCTAAGATCAACCTAACCTACACCCCTTCAATTTACTGCTGTCCATGTGCCTGTCTAAGAGTCGCTTAAATGTCCCTAATGACTCTGACTCCACCACCTCTGCTGCCAGTGCATTCCACACACCCACCACTCTCTGTGTAAAGAACCTACCTCTGGCATCTCCCCTAGACCTTCCTCCAATCACCTTAAAATTATGTCCCCTCATGACAGCCATTTCTACCTGGGGAAAAGACTCTGACTATCCACTCTATCCCTGCCTCTCATCACCTTGTACACCACTATCATGTCACCTCCATTCCTTCTTCGCTCCAGTGAGAAAAGCCCAAGCTCCCTCAACCTTTCTTCATAAGACATGCCCTCCAGTCCAGGCAGCATCCTGGTAAATCTCCTCTGCACCCTCTCCAAAGCATCCACATCCTCTCTATAATGAGGCGACCAGAGCTGGACACAATGGGCGGGATTCTGCCGTAATCGGCGGGACGGGCAACTTCAGCGTGAAGGAGCGCCGTGACCCACTCTGGTGTCGGGCCGCCCCAAAGATGCAGAATCCTCTGCACCTTCAGGGGCTAGGCCGGCTCCGGAGTGGTTTGCGCCGCGCCGGCCGGCGGGGAAGGGGCTTGGCGCCACCCAACTGGCGCCGAAAGGCCTCCGCCGGCCGGCACAAGTTGGCGCATGCGCGGGAGTGCCAGCGTGTGCTGGCGTCATCCCAGTGCATGCGCAGAGGGCTTCGTCTCCGCACCGGCCATGGTGGACCGCTACAGCCGCCGGTGCGGAAGAATAGAGTGCCCCCACGGCACAGGCCCGCCTGCGGATCGTTAGGCCTCGATTGCAGGCCAGGCCACCATTGGGGCACCTCCTGGGGCCAGATCCCCCCGCGCCCCCGCAAGAACCCCGGAGGCCGCCTGGCGGAACCGGCAAAAAACGGGCGGCCACTCGGCCCATCACGGGCTGGAGAATCGCCGGGGGGGGCCAGCTGCCAGTGGCCGCCAACCGGCGCAGTGCGATTCCCTCCCCCGCCAAAACCCCGGCGCTGGACAATTTGGCAGCCAGCGGGGGCGGGATTCACGCCGCCCCCGGCAATTCTCCGACCCGGCGGAGAATCCTGCCCCATACTCCAAATGTGATCTAATCAGGGTTTTAGAAAGCTGCAGCAAAACCTCACGGCTTTTAAACTCAATCCACCTGTTAAAGAAAGCCAATACACCATACGCCTTCTTAACAACCCTATCAACCTGGGTGGCAACTTTGAGGGATCTATGTACATGGACCCCAAGATCCCTCTGTTCCTCCACACTTCCAAGAATCCTGCCTTTTACCCTGTATTCAGCATTCAAATTCAACCTTCCAAAATGAATCACTTCACATTTATCTTGGTTGAACTCCATCTGCCACTTCTCAGCCCAGCTCTGCATCCTGTCAATGTCCTGTTGTAACCTGCAACAGCCCTGCACACTATCTACAACTCCACCAACCTTTGTGTCATTGGCAAACTTACTAACCTACCCTTCCACTTCCTCATCCAAGTCATTTATGAAAACCACAAAGAGCAGAGGTCCCAGAACAGATCCTTGCGGGACACCACTGGTCAATACTTTCCATTCACTACCGCTCGCTATCTTCTTTCAGCCAGCCAATTCTGTATCCAGACAGCCAAATTTCCCTGTATCCCATGCCCCCTAACTTTCTGAATGAGCCTACCATGGGGAACCTTATCAAATGCCTTACTGAAATCCATATACACCACATCCACTGCCCGACCTTCATCAATCTGTCTCATCACATCCTCAAATAATTCAATGCGGCTTGTGAGGCATGACCTGCCCCTCACAAAGCCATGCTGACCATCTTTAATCAAACTATGAAATTAAGCCACTTAGCTGCTTTAAAGTGGTCAGGAGATGTCAGTGATAACAACAATGTTTATAAACATTGTGGTTAGGATCAATGCTTCAGATGCATTTAAAAGTGAGGGGATAGATACATAAACAAACCTCCTGGCAGCTATGTTCAAACAATTAAGCTGTCAATAAAGAAACAAGTTAAAGTACTGCACTATGAAATTGATGGAACACTTAGCATTTCAAAGGATCTCAGGGGATTGTGGATTGTGGGCTTCCCAGGAAGACTCTGACACTTCAAAAAGCAGTAGTTTCAAAAACATGGGGCTGAGGGGGCAGATGTGAGGAAAGGGAAAGTGTTCCTGGCATGATTCTTCATGGAACTGTCTGATCTGCTCATCAGCTGCTCACAGATAAGGATGATGATTTTGAACAGAGGGCAGCCTGAGATCACCGTGTCAAGAGTGATCTTCAGGATGCCCAGGGTTGGAAGGAGCGGTCCAGACACGGGACCCCCATCCCGGGGGAAGAGTCCTGGAGTCAAGCTCATATCCACAGCCCGAGCCCACCCAATCCCCAGGACCTTTGGGGGATCATCCCTTTGCAGCCTAGCAGCAGCAGAGTGGCACATGAGTAATGGGTTGATCTCTTGAACCCCTTCAGGGGCCATTGTGCCAGGACTGCACTTGGCAATACTCACACCAATGCCTGCCCGGTGGAATTCCCGCTCTAGGAGCCAGAACAAACGGGGTGTGGGTGGAGATTTGGGTTCCCAGCCGTTAATTGTGTTCTAATCTATAGAAATCAGCTCTTTGCATGTCCTGCCCACTATGGCCGGCAGGGCACGAGCAGAGCCTGGGGCCGGGTCTGTTGCCCGACATCGATCCAGCTTTTGGCCCAAAGCGGGATTCTGCGCCCGATTGGGACTGCCGAACCCAGCAGCGGGGAACGGAGAATCCCACCCAAATTGTTGAGCCAATACTGTAACTATATCTGCCTTCTTAAATCTATTTCTAACTTTTCTGCTCTGACCTTTAAATTCACCATTGGTAACTGTTGCAAGATGCTCAATGAAACCTCAGCCTGATTCTTCTGAGGAGAGGTAATGCTGTGGAAATTCTCCAGGCTGGAGACTTCTGTGCATTTCTTCTAGGATCTTCCAATCTCCGCTGTCAAAGAAACGAGCAGCACAGCGCCTGCCAAAAAACCTTACTGGAACACAGTTGAGGCAGAAAATTAGGACATTTTTCACGGCACCAGCTGCCATATTCAGGTAAGTTTAAAGGACTAGTATTCGAGTGTCGGTTAGTGAGTGGATGAATGTGTGAATGGGTGAGGTACATTAGTGGGTGAGTAGGTTGATGGGTGAGTGCGTGGGTGAGTGAGGTGGGTAGGTGTGTGAAGTGGGGATTTGGGTGAGTGTGTAGTCAGGTCAGGCTGTGGGCCTAGTTGGGTGGTAGTCAGGGGGCTGTCAGGTTGTGCCAGGGTGTATCGGGGAGTCAGCGGGTAGTAGGTTATGGGGATTTAGTCAGGTCCAGTCTGGGGCAATAGTCAAGTCAAGGCCAAGCCAGGGGGGGTAGTTGCATTGGCTGGGGGTGTAGTTGGATAAACAAGAGGGGAGATATGGGACAGTCTGGGCTTGTTCCCCTATGCAACAGAAAATATCCCGAGATTACCTCATTCATATGCACACTCGCCTTTGCCTCCTTATATGACAATCTTAACCATACCATAAACATGAACACAACCCCAAAACACTCCAACACGGCAAACACGTAACTCCACTCTACTCGATCAAAAGCCTTCTCCACATCTAGCACCACCACCCCCTCCGGCTCCCCCCCTTCAGATGGGGAGAGCACCAAGTTTAATAAACGCCGCACATTCAAGGACAGCTGCCTACCCTTTACAGGAGTCTGATCCTCCCCAATCACCTGTGGAAGGCAATCTTCCAACCTAAGCACCAACTCCTTGGCAAGAATCTTGACATCCACATTAGCAGAGAGATTAGCCGGTACGATCCATACTTCACCGGGACCTTACCCTTTTCCAGCAACAGTGAAATAGACACCTGTCCCATCGTCTCCGGGAGCACCCCCTTAGCCACCGTATCCTCAAACATTTCCAGCAACAACAGCACCAACCTATCCAAAAACCTTTTATAGAATTCCACCGGGAACACATCTGGCCCCGGAACTTTACCCATTTGCATCTTCCCTATCGCAGTCCAAACCTCCTCAATCCCCATTGGCTCTTCCAACCCTGCCCGCTCCTCCTCTCCTATTCTAGGACACTGCAGATCACAGAAAAAAGTCCCTCATATCCGATTCATCCCCTGGAGTCCCCTCATCCTCCGACCTAAACAACCTTTTATAAAACTCCTGAAGTGCCCTGTTCACCTGCTCCCGGGCCACCACCTGCCCCTTCGCCCCATCCTGGACCGGTACACCTCCCGCCTACCAGCTGTGGTATTATCAGGTATTGCAGTACCCAAGAGGCTGTAGACCATTGGGTAAACCTAGGAGTTTACCATTGGCTGTTTGTAGCTCCGCCCTGACAGGCGGGGTATAAGAACCGGTGCCGTCCCAGCAGCCCTCATTCTGTACCGAAGCTGCTGGGGAACAGACCTAGTCTATTAAAGCCTTCAGTTATGTTACAACCTCGTCTTTGAGTTTAATTGATCGTGCATCAATTTAATAGACTAGACTTAAGCTGAAAGAATGGATCTCCGAATCAAGCCGGAATGTCTACAACTCAGCCACCACGCGGAGAACTAGGCGGCGATATTTAAGCACTGGCTGGCGTGTTTTAAAGGCTACCTCGAGACGGCCGGAGGCACCCCCTCAGGAGAACAGAAACTGCATCTCCTGCACTCGAGACTAAGCCCTGGAATCTTCAACCTCATCGAGGAGGCAGAGGACTACGACGCTGCGATCGAACTGTTAAAGGGACATTATATACGCCCTGTAAACCAGGTCTACGCACGTAACCTGCTTGCAATTGTCGGCAAAGCCCCGGGGAATCGCTGGAGGACTTCTACCGTGCGCTAATGGTGCTGGGCAGAATCTGTGGCTGCCCGCAAGTTTCGGGCAGCGAGCACACGGAACTTCTAATCCGGGTTGCCTTCGTAGCAGGTATGAGCTCCTCAGAGATCCGCCAAAGACTCTTAGAAAAGGACACTCTGGGACTGAGAGAGGCACGGGCCCTGGCAGGGTCCATGGATGTTGCCTCCAGAAACGCGCAGTCCTATGCGCCCGACCACGCGGCGGCCCCCTTGGGCTGCGTGGCATCCCGCAGCGGCAGCCCCACTGACCTTCCCCGTGTCCCTGCAGGCCTGCGCTGTGCGACGGCCCGCTAACTCCGTTGGGCCCCGCTGTTTCTTCTGCGGGCAGGCGAAGCATCCCCGCACGCGCTGCCCAGCCCGCACCTCCACCTGCAAAGGGTGCGGCAAGAAGGGCCATTTTGTGGGGGTCTGCCAAGCACGAGCTGTGGCCGCGGTCTCCAGCGACTCCGGACCGCTGTGGTACTCTTACCCTCGGGCCCCAGACGGCCAGCACTCACCGCCACCCCCCTACCCTAGGGCCACATCCGACCCACGGGCACGGCCATCTTGCCCCTCGGACACCACGCTGGACGGATGGGCGCCGCCATTTTGTCCATCCCCGCCGCCATTTTGTCCATCCCCGACCACCATGTGCGATCCATGGGTGACGCCATCTTATCATAGAATTATCATAGAAGTTACAGTGCAGAAGGAGGCCATTTGGCCCATCGAGTCTGCACCGGCTCTTGGAAAGAACACCCTACCCAAGCCCATACCCTCCACCCTATCCCCATAACCCAGTAACCCCACCCCAATGGCAATTTTGGACACTAAGGGGCAATTCTTTTAGCATGGCCAATCCACCTAACCCGCACATCTTTGGACTGTGGGAGGAAACCGGAGCACCCGGAGGAAACCCACGCACACACGGGGAGAACGTGCAGACTCCGCACAGACAGCGACCCAAGCCGGGAATCGAACCTGGGACCCTGGAGCTGTGAAGCAATTGTGCTAACCACTATGCTACCGTGCTGCCCGCGCAATACAAGGTCTTGGATGGGGCCCCAGGCCCCCAGCACGGGGGTCATCGACTACACGCTGCTCGATCACAACCCGCAACTGCTCCATCTGGCCTCGGTGACGCTGGACCAAAATCGACCTTGGACACTCGCGACTGCAACGACGACGGTGTTCATCAACGGCCACGAGACGTTTTGCCTGATCGACTCTGGGAGCACGGAGAGCTTTATGCACCCCGACACAGTAAAGCGCAGTTCACTTGTTACCCACCCTGTAAACCAAAGAATCTCCCTGGCCTCCGGGTCACACTCAGTGGAGATAAAGGGGTTCTGCCTAGCGAACCTCACTGTACAAGGCAGGAAATTCAGCAATTTCCGCCTTTATGTCCTGCCGCACCTCTGCGCGGCTACGCTCCTGGGGTTGGACTTCCAATGTAACTTGCACAGCCTGACCTTTAAATTCGGCGGCCCGATACCCCCCCTTACTGTCTGCGGCCTCGCGACCCTTAAGGTCGACCCGCCTTCCCTGTTTGCGAACTTCACCCCGGATTGCAAACCCGTCGCCACCAGGAGCAGGCGGTACAGTGCCCAGGCCCGGACCTTCATCAGGTCAGAGATCCAAAGGCTACTGAGGGAAGGGGTCATTGAAGCTAGCAACAGTCCCTGGAGAGCTCAAGTAGTGGTGGTGAAGACCGGGGAGAAACATAGGATGGTCATTGACTACAGTCAGACCATCAACAGGTTTACGCAGCTGGATGCGTACACTCTCCCCCGCATATCCGACCTGGTGAACAGGATCGCGCAATACAAGGTCTTCTCCACGGTGGATCTCAAGGCCGCTTACCATCAGCTACCCCTCCGCACGAGTGACCGCACATACACTGCCTTCAAAGCAGATGGGCGGCTCTACCAATTTTTAAGGGTTCCCTTTGGTGTCACTAATGGGGTCTCGATCTTCCAACGCGAGATGGACCGAATGGTTGACCGATACGGCTTACGTGCAACGTTCCAGTATCTTGATAACGTCACCATCTGCGGCCATGACCAGCAGGACCACGACACCAACCTCCGGAAATTTATCCAGATCGCGAAAATCCTTAACTTAACGTATAATAAGGATAAATGCGTATGTGGCACCGACCGCCTAGCCATTCTCGGCTACGTAGTGCACAATGGAGTTATAGGCCCCGACCCTGAACGCATGCGCCCCCTTATGGAGTTCCCCCTCCCTCACTGCCCCAAGGCCCTGAAGCGCTGCCTCGGGTTTTTCAGTTATTACGCACAGTGGGTCCCCAACTACACAGACAAAGCCCGTCCCCTGATCCAGTCCACAACCTTCCCCCTGTCGACGAAGACCCGTCAGGCCTTCTGCCGCATCAAAGCAGACATTGCAAAGGCCACGATGCGCGCCATCGACGAGACCCTCCCCTTCCAGGTTGAGAGCGATGCGCCCGACATAGCTCTGGCCGCCACCCTCAACCAAGCAGGCAGACCCGTGGCCTTCTTCTCCCGTACCCTCCATGGTTCAGAAATTCGCCATTCCTCGGTCGAAAAAGAGGCACAAGCCATAGTAGAAGCTGTGCGACATTGGCGGCATTACCTGGCCGGCAGGAGATTCACTCTCCTCACTGACCAACGGTCGGTGGCGTTCATGTTTGATAATGCACAGCGGGGCAAGATAAAGAACGACAAGATCTTACAGTGGAGGATAGAACTCTCCACCTACAACTACGAGATCTTGTACCGCCCTGGGAAGCTAAACGAGCCTTCCGATGCCCTGTCCCGTGGCACGTGTGCCACCGCACAAGTGGACCGCATCCGAGCCCTCCACGAGGACCTCTGCCACCCGGGGGTCACTCGTTGTTTCCACTTCATTAAGACTGCAACCTGCCCTACTCCATCGAGGAGGTCAGGACAGTCACCAGGGACTGCCAAATCTGCGCGGAGTGCAAACCGCACTTCTACCGGCCAGAGAGGGCGCACCTGATAAAGGAGTCCCTTTAAATGCCTCAGCATGGACTTCAAAGGCCCCCTCCCCTCCACCGACCGCAACATGTATTTCCTGAACGTGATTGACGAGTACTCCCGGTTCCCATTCGCTATCCCCTGCCCCGACATGACCGCAACCACCGTCATCAAGGCCCTCCAGGGTATCCTTACACTGTTCAGGTTCCCTGCGTACATACAGAGTGATAGGGGGTCCTCCTTTATGAGCGACGAACTGCATCAATTCCTGCTCAGCAAGGGCATCGCCTCAAGCAGGACGACCAGTTACAACCCCCGGGGAAACGGGCAGGTAGAGAGGGAGAACGGAACGGTCTGGAAGACAGTTCTACTGGCCCGACGGTCCAGGACTCTCCCCGTCTCCCGCTGGCAGGAAGTCATCCCGGAGGCCCTCCACGCCATCCGGTCGCTGCTCTGTACAACTACCAATCAGACACCTCATGAACATCTCCTTGTCTTCCCCAGGAAGTCCTCCTCCGGGACCTCGCTCCCAACCTGGCTAGCGACACCCGGACCCATCCTGCTTCGGAAGCACGTGCGGGCGCACAAGTCGGACCCGTTTGTCGCGAGGGTCCACCTGCTGCACGCTAACCCCCAGTACGCCGACGTGGCGTTCCCTGACGGCAGGCAAGATACAATCACCCTCCAGGACCTGGCGCCCGCCGGAACCCCACGCGCACCCGAACCATTACCCCCTCCCCCCCCCCCCACCCCCCCCCCCCCCCCCACCTCACAGCACCTTACTGGAGGGTCGGTTCTCTCGCCGCTCCTACCTAGGCCATCCCACCCACTGATGCCCCCTACAGGCTCCCCCCTCTCGTGTCAACCGTTTGCCCCACCAGCGGCGTCTAGGGGTGATAAAGCTGCCATGGACGCCGAGGTCACGCTCCCGGAGTCGCAGACGCCCGGACCCCCACCAGAATCACCACCGAGGCTCAGACGATCCAGGAGGATGACCAGGCCACCCGACCGGCTGATTGCTACAACGTAACTGTAACTGTAAATGAACACTGACTGTATATATCTTCCACGCTTGTAAATATTCTCGAAAACCCTGTAAGGAGGTATCACGGTACCTCCATATCTGATCATACCATGTTAAATGCAATTATAACCACTGGCCATCACCCCCACCGGACTCTTTTTTAACAGGGGGTGAATGTGGTATTATCAGGTATTGCAATACCCGAGAGGCTGTAGACCATTGGGTAAACCTAGGAGTTTACCATTGACTGTTTGGTATGTAGCTCCGCCCTGACAGGCGGGGTATAAGAACCGGTGCCGTCCCAGCAGCCCTCATTCTGTACCGAAGCTGCTGGGGAACAGATCTGGTCTATTAAAGTCTTCAGTTATGTTACAACCTCGTCTTTGAGTTTAATTGATTGTGCATTTGTCTACAAAATTATGAGGGGCATAGACAGAGTGGATAGTCAGAGGCTTTTCCCCGGGGTAGAGGGGTCAATTACTAGGGGGCATAGGTTTAAGGTGAGAGGGGCAAGGTTTATAGTAGATGTACGAGGCAAGTTTTTTACGCAGAGGGTAGTGGGTGCCTGGAACTCGCTACCGGAGGAGGTGGTGGAAGCAGGGACGATAGTGACATTTAAGGGGCATCTTGACAAATACATGAATCGGATGGGAATAGAGGGATACGGACCCAGGAAGTGTAGAAGATTGTAGTTTAGTCGGGCAGCATGGTCGGCACGGGCTTGGAGGGCCGAAGGGCCTGTTCCTGTGCTGTACATTGCTTTGTTCTTTGTTCTTTGTTCTTTGTTGTTCATCACTGGCCTTCTCCTGCATACATATACAACGCCCTTCACCTGCCTTATCTGACATACCACTTTTCCTGCAGACAAAAGGTCAAACCATGCCCGTAGTTCCTTTCTACTGACCAAAAGTTCCAGAGCGGGATCTTCCACATACTTCCCATCAACTTCCAAGATTTCATCCACCAGCCACTGCCGCTCCTCTCGTTTCCCTATCCGCCTGCACCTCTAATGAAATGGTCTCACCCCACACGACCACCTTCAGCGCCTCCCAAACCATTCTTATTGAACCCGACATAACCATAAATCATCTTCCCCATCCTTTCACAAAAGCTCAGAGCCACAAGCATCCCCACATCCAACCTCCACGCCTATCTCTGTGCAGGCCCCTGCTCAAGGACCACATCCACCAAATGTGGACATGATCCAAAATGACAATCGTTAAGTGTTCCGCATTCCTCACCCCCGACAACAATGACCTCCCCATAATAAAGAAAGCAATCCTCGAATATACATTTGCACTGGCGGAAAAAAGGAATGCTCTCTACCCCTGGATGTAAGAACTGACATGGGTCTGCTCCCCCCATTCTCCTTCATAAACTCTGTCAACACCTTTGCTCCCCGCAAAATCTCCATTTAAAATTAACTGATGTGTGTCTAGACTTGGTATGACAGCCAACATCCTCCTCATAAACTCTACATCATCCCAATTCGGGGCATACACACTAGCCAACACCATCAACCTCCCCTCCAAAAGCACGCTTCACTATAACGTATCTGACCTCTGATCTGCCACCACCTTCCCCATCTGAAACCTAACTCTTTTACCCATTAGCACCGCTACTCCCTGGGGCCTGCTATCAAAACTCAAGTGAAAATCCTGACTCACCCAATCATTCCAAAGCCTAACCTGGTCCTTCACCCTCAAATGGGTCTCCTGCAGCAGCACCATCTTGGCTCTCAAGCTCTTCAAATGCAAGAAAACTCGCGCTTCACAGGTCCACCCAACCTCGGTACGTTCCACGTTACCATTTGGACTGGGGGGCTCTCATACCTCCTACCCCTCCTATCAGTAATGACCATGGACCACCTCCCCAAACCCCACCCCATGAGCGGGACCAGGCCCTTCCCCTAGTCACCACCAACCAGCTACCCTTACCCCCTCCCCCTTCCCAGAAAACCCCCAACCACTTCCTCTAAAAACTTCTCTGCCCACTCCCCATCCCCCCTCCATTCACACCTCCTATGCCCATCGAAACCTGTCCACACAGGCTCGGCCGGCCATGTCCCCTCCCCCACCTTGCTCCTGTTCACTAGCCAACTCAAGTTGGCTAGCGAGGTGGCCCCCATCTGCCTTGTACAAAAAACAAGAGACCGCCCCCCCCACACCCAGCCCTTTTAAACAACCCCACATGAAAAACCCCAGCACATTACCCCAACATCCCCACAACGTACCCTCCCAACCACAACCTAAGAAAACTAAGTCCAAACTCAACTCAGTCACAATCCTTCAGTCGCCATGAATGCCTCCACCTCCTCCACCGTCTCAAAGTAAGAGTCCTTGGAGATATACGTAACTCAGATTTTGTCGGGTAGACCACCCCAAACCGCACATACTCTTGTAAAGCGCTGCCGTCACCCTGTTAAAGGTCGGCGGCCACCTTGCCAGTTCCACCCTGACATCCTGGTATATATGAATGGCCTTCCCACCTCACCTCTTGATTCAACTAGGCCCATCTCCGCACCTTCTCCTTCATCTGGTAGCTGTGAAAACAGACTATCACAGCTCTCGGTGGATCATTCACCTTCGGCTTCTGCCGGAGCGACTGATGAGCCCTGTCCAGCTCAAAGAGGGAGGTGTTCTCCTCCTCCTGCAACAATTTAATATCACCGAGAAGTACTCCATTGGCCTCTGGCCCTTCAGCCCCTCAGGCAGTCCCAGGATCTGCATTTTCTGCCACCGCGACCTGTTCTCCAGGTCATCCATCCTGGCCCTCAGGCCTTTGTTGCTCTCCTCCACACTCCGCAGCTTCTCTCCCAGCATTTATATAAATGACACAGATGACTATGTGGGGGTAGGATCAGTAAGTTTGTGGATGACACAAAGATTAGCTGGGTGGTTAACAGTGAGGTTGGGTGTCTTGAGTTACAGGAAGATATAGAGAGGGTGGTCAAATGGGTGGATAAGTGGCAGATGGAATTTACTGTGGTAACTAGACGTAACTCCACTGGTCCTTTGGAAGGAGTAATTTGACAAGGAAGTATTCTATGAAAGGTCTGACACTGGGAAGTTCCGAAGAACAAAGGGGCCTTAGCGTTTTTGTCCATAGATCTCTGAAGGCAGAAGGACAGGTTATTAGGGCGGTGAAAAAGGCATATGGAACACTTGCTTTTATCAATCGAAGCATAGATTACAAAAGCTGGGAGTTCATGTTGAGTTGTATAGAACTTTGCTGAGGCCACAACTGGAGCACTGTGTGTAATTCTGGTCGCTACATTGTAGGAAGGATGTGATTGTACTGGAGGGGGTGCAGAGATGATTCATCAGGATGTTGCCTGGGATGGGACATTTAAGTTACAAAGAGAGGTTGGATAGGGTTGGGGTATTTTCTCTGGAGCAGTTAAGATGGAGGGGCGACCTGATCGAGGTGTACAAGATTTTGAGAGGTATGGACAGGGCGGATAGGGAGATGTTCCCCTTAGTTGAAGGGTCAGTTACGAGGGGACACAAGTTCAAAGTGAGGGGTGGGAGGTTTAAGGGGGATTTGAGGAAACTCTTTTTTACCCAGAGTGGTGACTGGAATGCAGTGCCTGGGAGAGTGGATGAGGCGGGATGCCTCACATCCTTCAAAACGTACCTGGATGAGTGCTTGGCACGTTATAACATTCAAGGCTATGGGTCAAATGCTGGCAAGTGGGATTAGGTGGGCAGGTCATGCGTCGGTGCAGACTCGATGGGCCGAAGGGCCTCTTCTGCACTGTAATATTCTGTGATTCTAATTCTGAGGCGAGACGATCACTGTGCCATGATAATGCCTCCTCCACCCCCTTCAACACCTCTCCTTGCTCCCATCAACGTCTTTCCAAGAGCCTCTTTTATCGGGGCCAACATATTGTGTACCGATTGTTTGAGCATTCCCACCATTCCCTTCCCATGCCGCTCAAAATACTGAGCAAACTGCCACTCCAACTCCACCGCCATCACCTCGGCCAATGAGCCCACCGTAATGGGTGAAGCCCCACCCGGCGAGCTTGCTCCCGCCACCTTTCCTCCCAAAGCACGCTGCACCGAACCCGAGCTCTCAGGTGGACTAGCATTTGTTCCTTCTCGATCTGTATTCTTCCGTTGGGCTTTTGACATCCTGTTACTGGAGACCGTCCCCCCAAACTGGGCGAAAAGGGCCAAAAAACAAAAAAGACTACAGAATAGAACTTTCTCCTTTTATTTTTAACACAACCAAAAAACCTACTTCACAGGTATACTTTAAACTGCCCCTTCAGGAGTCAGTTGATTCTCCGCACCCCGTCACAAAGTGATTCTTAACTCCTGAGGATTTATTTCTGTTCCTTTCCTTTAAACCCCAGAACTGTCTTTCACGATGAGAGCTTTTCCTGAAGGTTCTCCCTCCAGTGCAAGATGAATCTTCCAGCCTCGCTTCAAATCCTCATTTGTTTTTTTTTAATGTGAGCACAAATTCCCACCCACAGTGCAGCACTTGGCCCACAGCCTTTAGCTGCTCCCTCACTCCTGGATCCAGTTTTCAGCGACACCTTAGAAACTCTCAAAACCCTTTTCCATGGCAACATGAATCATATGAGCCTGCACCAATTTCCACAATTTTTAAAAATTAGTTCATGGGGTGTTGAAGGCTGTGCCAGCATTTACTGCCCATCCCTAATTGCGCCTGAGGAGGCAGTTAAAAGTCAACCACATTACTGTGGGTCTGGAGTCACATACAGGCCAGACCAGGTAAGGACGACAAATTTCCTTCCCTAAAGGGCATTTGTGAACCAGATGGGGTTTTAGGACAAATCAACAAGGATTTCATAGTCATCATTAGACTTTTAATTCCAGGTTTTATTGAATTAAAATGTCACCATGTGCAGTAGCATTACTCTGGGTCCCTGGTTAACTAGGACAGTGACAATACCACTAAGCCACTGCCTCCCCAATGTTGTGTCAGAGAAACATGCCTCTTCTCTGTTCTGTCGTTACTCAGTGTTGCCATGCTCCGATACTCTTCTAGTACCTGCTGTAACCTTTCTTCAAGAGATGCAGTCTGGCTCTAACTATTGCCAACTAGTTTTAAGTGGTGCTTAAACACTGCTGGCATGTGGAGCCACTCGACAACACATTTAGGGCTGGCTGCATAATTCAATCGTGGCAATGAGCAGACAGCACAAACTTTTGCTGCCTGTGTCAGATGGAACAGATATCATGATCTCCACCATTTTTGGGTGCCACACCCCGGAGAACGCATGACAGGCATCAGTGACAAAAATAAAAAGGAACAACTGACTGAGCACATAGTCACTGAATGCTTCAGTCAATGATACAAATGGTTTATTTTTCCATGAATAATCATAAGTGGTGCATTTTCTTCACCATGTGTTTCTGATTAAAGGGTATTATTTTGGTTAAATAAAATATTTGCAAAGAGCTTGCAAAGAAGGCACATGACATGATTCTAATTTAAGGAGTAAACGGTACATGATGGTTTCTCTAAAGGTTTCTCTAAAAGTTAGAATAAAAATGAACCAATCCAGTCTAGTGCTTTCTGACATCCGTCTATTCTCTGTATCCATAGCCAAATATCACAACCGATCTCCACCCTGCCCAGTGCCAAAACCACCATCCTTTCACTCCTCTTAACAGAAATTCAGCAATTTTCAGTGTAAAGATTCTGACTGATGATAGAAACTTTGTTAATATATTGCTGGATACAACATTATAACGTTTTAAAGGAAGATTTGACCAAAAATCATGCTCTTGTCTTATGGGAATGTGGCTGAGCTCAGAACTTTGTCACAATTACCTGGAACCTCTGTCCATTCCAAACATCATCTTGCATCATTGACTTTGTCTATATATGAGTTTGTGGAACCCACCCCATCACTCATCCGATGAAGGAGCTGCACTCCGAAAGCTAATGACTCCAAACAAACCTGTTGGACTTTAACCTGGTGTTGTAAGACTTCTTACTGTGTCCCCAGTCCAATGCCGGCATCTTCACATCATTCCAAATAAGGTCATTAGTGTGGCAAGGGGGAGTAGGGGACAAGGCTACAAACTCTCGAAGTCAGGAGTTCCTGCTTTCCCATTCTCAAAGGGATGTTACAAAGGAAGCCACTTTCCTGGATTTCCCGGCATGTTTCCGAAGTCATGTGCCTGAGATATGCCCACACTGGGGCATGGATACCTGCCAGTGGGAAATCTTCTGACCCCATGAATATTGGCAGGATTGATGGCAAAGCTCCTAGTGAAGTGAAGCTCAGAATTTAGTTTGCACTCCACTCCCCGCCGACTCCACTGCTATCGCACTCCTCAGCCGCCACCCTCTCCCCCACCACAGCCGCACTACACCAACCCCCATCCCCATGAGGATTTCTAGGAATATTTTCATTACATAGAACCATGAATTGGAATGATACTCTTCAGTTGCTGTGGTAATTTATTTTTGAAATTAATTTTGTGGGTACTAGTTTATCTAATGCTAAGTACTGCAGATGCTGGAAATCTGAGATCCGAACAGAAAAAGCGGTAAATACTCAGCAGGCCAGGCAGCATCCGTGGAGAGAAACAGAGTTAACGCTTCAGTTTAAAACATGAATGTTGGAAGTGACGCGGGTGCAAAATACCGTGAGAGTTGGGGCACTGCCCCTCGCCAATGACACCGGTGCAATTTACAATAGCTGTATAAAAGTGAGAACAGGCGACCTCAATTCGATGGTGATATCGGAGGTGAGCGCTCAGGTAGCCATCACCCTCCAGGGTGTAAAATAGGAGAGAGGGCACCAGAGAGGATGCAGTGGCACCCAGATAAGTGGAACCCGGGTGTGGCAAGGGGCAACTGCCCTCTGTCTGGTTGTGTCTCAGCATTTGGGGGGCGGGGTTGTTTGCAGATTTTAGCAGTCCTTCACTTCTTTGGTCCTACAGGTATCACAGCGTCTGATAGCTGGTGTGCATGTGCATGGTCTCACCTCTTGCATCCCCTTTGCTGGGCTTGTGGCCATCTCTCCGCTGTGGGATTGTCTTTCTAGGATGGCTGCTAGAGGTGGGTGGAAGCGGGTGTGATCGTTGCGTCGGTTCAGGGGGGGCGATTGTGAGGTCCCTGGGTGGGGTCCCCCGAAATACCAGGCTGCATGGGCAGAGTGGGAGATTCTGACAAGAGATGTTGAGCCTACATGAAGGCAGAAGAGCCTCACACAGATGAGAGGATGAGTGCAGTCCGAAAGAACTCCCAACCCACAGGCTGCAAACTGCATCCTCAGGGCATGAGTTGTCTGGACAGGAAAGGCCACCTATTATGGAGGCAAGGCCATCAGGGAATAAAGTCAGAGTGGCTGGCTGTTCAAGGTGGGAGACACGTTTAATCTGCAGCCCATGAGTTTATTTTAGTTTATTAAAATACAGAAGACTGTACAACAAGAACACCAAACACATGGCACCCCAGAACACACATACCACCACCCGCCCCCCCCAACTTACATCAGCAGAAAGGCACACCAGCGCAATACACCAGAATAGCCACTCAAACGTAGAGCACGGCGGAGGAGAGAGAGAAAGAACAGTCCACCCCTCTCAAGAGGGGCATAATTCAGTCTGGAATAACCCCGGCACATCATAAACCGAACCGTACAGAGCATATCAAAAGACAAGGAACATCGCCACCAGCTGCCGAGGCAGTGCCCCCCCCCCACCCCCGGCTGCAGAGACCCACCTCGGTAGAAGGAAGCTCAGCATGTGGGAAAGTATGCAATGAAAGTAGTGAATGCATTTCGGTGTAAGAGTTTGCATGCATAAAGAGTATATGCGTGAATGACTGCATGTGCATGCCTGTCCATGTACATGTGCATGAAAACGAGCAGCACAAGTCACCAGAAAAGGTCTCGCTGACACGGGGTAGAGTGGAAGAAGGAGAGGGAATATCCCCACTCCCACCAGTAGTGTGCAACAAAAGAAAACACAAAAAATGGGCAGAAACACAGTGAAGACACCAGCCCAGACAAAAAACTAGCACCAATACAACAAACATATAGGCAAACATTAAACAACAATATGCAACCGTACAAAGACACCAGCCATTAACATGCCTTCCAAACATGAAGCAGAAACAGGCAATTGTTAAATCCAACCTCAGGCTGAACCCCCGGCCAGGTCTCTCTCTCTCTCTCTCTCCCTAATGCCAGGTGGGGAGAGTAGAGCTGCTCATCTGTCACCCCATTCAGGACATGACAGGTGGCAGCATCTCGTTCACCCATAAGTTTGGAATGTAGGCCGATTGAGCGCAGTCAACTGCCCTCAGTCCGCACCCTAGGGTGAGTAGGGGTGCATGTGGCCTGCTGAGGCTCTGAAGGGTCAAAGCCCTTTTGACCAGGTGGAATCTAGAGGGGTATTTGTGGCCGATTGACCTCTATGTGAGAGGGGGTAGGAGGGAGGCTCATTGGAAAGGTGCTTACATAGAAGGATGTTCATAGGTGGATGACCAAATTGTGAGAGTGCTGTGAATCATAGAATCATATAATTTACAGTGCAGAAGGAGGCCATTCGGCCCATTGAGCATGCACCGGCCCTTGGAAAGAGCCCCCTACTTAATCCCACGCCTCCACCCTATCCCCGTAACCCAGTAACCCCACTGTGGTGATCTCTATGTGTACATGTACTCAAGGGGTTAACGTGTAATCAGTAACACCACATGATCACTAGAGGGCCAGACCAACAGGGGTATAAAAGGCAGACACATTGGGTCCCTCTCTCTCTCTTGGCTGCACTGTGGTCAAAGCAACAGCAGACTAGTTTAGATGACCAGTGGAGTTACGTCTAGTTACCATAGTTAGATCTTGTTAACCTGATCACGCGTATCAAAGTTAAAGTAAAGAACTCATGTAAATATTGTTGTACAAAGAACAAAGAACAAAGAAATGTACAGCACAGGAACAGGCCCATCGGCCCTCCACGCCCGTGCCGACCATGCTGCCCGACTAAACTACAATCTTCTACACTTCCTGGGTCCGTATCCTTCTATTCCCATCCTATTCATATATTTGTCAAGATGCCCCTTAAATGTCCCGATCGTCCCTGCTTCCACTACCTCCTCCGGTAGCGAGTTCCAGGCACCCACTACCCTCTGCGTAAAAAACTTGCCTCATACATCTACTCTAAACCTTGCCCCTCTCACCTTAAACCTATGCCCCCTAGTAATTGACCCCTCTACCCTGGGGAAAAGCCTCTGACTATCCACTCTGTCTATGCCCCTCATAATTTTGTATACCTCTATCAGGTCTCCCCTCAACCTCCTTCGTTCCAGTGAGAACAAACCGAGTTTATTCAATCGCTCCTCATAGCTAATGCCCTCCATACCAGGCAACATTCTGGTAAATCTCTTCTGCACCCTCTCTAAAGCCTCCACATCCTTCTGGTAGTGTGGCGACCAGAATTGAACACTATACTCCAAGTGTGGCCTAACTAAGGTTCTATACAGCTGCAACATGACTTGCCAATTCTTATACTCAATGCCCCGGCCAATGAAGGCAAGCATGCCGTATGCCTTCTTGACTACCTTCTCCACCTGTGTTGCCCCTTTCAATGACCTGTGGACCTGTACTCCTAGATCTCTTTGACTTTCAATACTCTTGAGGGTTCTACCATTCACTGTATATTCCCTACCTGCATTAGCCCTTCCAAAATGCATTACCTCACATTTGTCCGGATTAAACTCCATCTGCCATCTCTCCGCCCAAGTCTCCAGACAATCTAAATCCTGCTGTATCCTCCGACAGTCCTCATCGCTATCCGCAATTCCACCAACCGTTGTGTCGTCTGCAAACTTACTAATCAGACCAGTTACATTTTCCTCCAAATCATTTATATATACTACAAAGAGCAAAGGTCCCAGCACTGATCCCTGTGGAACACCACTGGTCACAGCCCTCCAATTAGAAAAGCATCCCTCCATTGCTACTCTCTGCCTTCTATGGCCTAGCCAGTTCTGTATCCACCTTGCCAGCTCACCCCTGATCCCGTGTGACTTCACCTTTTGTACTAGTCTACCATGAGGGACCTTGTCAAAGGCCTTACTGAAGTCCATATAGACAACATCTACTGCCCTACCTGCATCAATCATCTTAGTGACCTCCTCGAAAAACTCTATCAAGTTAGTGAGACACGACCTCCCCTTCACAAAACCGTGCTGCCACTCACTAATACGTCCATTTGCTTCCAAATGGGAGTAGATCCTGTCTCGAAGAATTCTCTCCAGTAATTTCCCTACCACTGAAGTAAGGCTCACCGGCCTGTAGTTCCCGGGATTATCCTTGCTACCCTTCTTAAACAGAGGAACAACATTGGCTATTCTCCAGTCCTCCGGGACATCCCCTGAAGACAGCGAGGATCCAAAGATTTCTGTCAAGGCCTCAGCAATTTCCTCTCCAGCCTCCTTCAGTATTCTGGGGTAGATCCCATCAGGCCCTGGGGACTTATCTACCTTAATATTTTTTAAGACACCCAACACCTCGTCTTTTTGGATCACAATGTGACCCAGGCTATCTACACCCCCTTCTCTAGACTCAACATCTACCAATTTCTTCCCTTTGGTGAATACTGATGCAAAGTATTCATTTAGTACCTCGCCCATTTCCTCTGGCTCCACACATAGATGCCCTTGCCTATCCTTCAGTGGGCCAACCCTTTCCCTGGCTACCCTCTTGCTTTTTATGTACGTGTAAAAAGCCTTGGGATTTTCCTTAACCCTATTTGCCAATGACTTTTCGTGACCCCTTCTAGCCCTCCTGGCTCCTTGCTTAAGTTCCTTCCTACTTTCCTTATATTCCACGCAGGCTTCGTCTGTTCCCAGCCTTTTGGCCCTGACAAATGCCTCCTTTTTCTTTTTGACGAGGTCCACAATATCACTCGTCATCCAAGGTTCCCGAAAATTGCCGTATTTATCTTTCTTCCTCACAGGAACATGCCGGTCCTGTATTCCTTTCAACTGCCACTTGAAAGCCTCCCACATGTCAGATGTTGATTTGCCCTCAAACATCCGCCCCCAATCTATGCTCTTCAGTTCCCGCCTAATATTGTTATAATTAGCCTTCCCCCAATTTAGCACATTCATCCTCGGATCACTCTTATCCTTGTCCACCAGTACTTTAAAACTTACTGAATTGTGGTCACTGTTACCGAAATGCTTCCCTACTGAAACATCTACCACCTGGCCGGGCTCATTCCCCAATACCAGGTCCAGTACCGCCCCTTCCCTAGTTGGACTGTCTACATATTGTTTTAAGAAGCCCTCCTGGATGCTCCTTACAAACTCCGCCCCGTCTAAGCCCCTGGCACTAAGTGAGTCCCAGTCAATATTGGGGAAGTTGAAGTCTCCCATCACCACAACCCTGTTGTTTTTACTCTTTTCCAAAATCTGTCTACCTATCTGCTCCTCTATCTCCCGCTGGCTGTTGGGAGGCCTGTAGTATACCCCCAACATTGTGACTGCATCCTTCTTATTCCTGATCTCTACCCATATAGCCTCACTGCCCTCTGAGGTGTCCTCTCGCAGTACAGCTGTGATATTCTCCCGAACAAGTAGCGCAACTCCACCTCCCCTTTTACATCCCCCTCTATCCCGCCTGAAACATCTAAATCCTGGAACGTTTAGATGCCAATCCTGCCCTTCCCTCAACCAGGTCTCTGTAATGGCAACAACATCATAGTTCCAAGTACTAATCCAAGCTCTAAGTTCATCTGCCTTACCCGTAATGCTCCTTGCATTAAAACATATGCACTTCAGGCCACCAGACCCGCTGTGTTCAGCAACTTCTCCCCATCTGCTCTGCCTCAGAGCCACACTGTCCCTATTCCCTAGTTCTCCCTCAATGCTCTCACCTTCTGACCTATTGCTCCCGTGCCCACCCCCCTGCCATACTAGTTTAAACCCTCCCGTGTGACACTAGCAAACCTCGCGGCCAGGATATTTATGCCTCTCCAGTTTAGATGCAACCCGTCCTTATATAGGTCACACCTGCCCCGGAAGAGCTCCCAGTGGTCCAGATAACGGAAACCCTCCCTCCTACACCAGCTGTTTAGCCACGTGTTTATCTGCTCTATCTTCCTATTTCTAGCCTCACTGGCACGTGGCACAGGGAGTAATCCCGAGATTACAACCCTCGAGGTCCTGTCTTTTAACTTTCTGCCTCGCTCCCTGAACTCCTGCTGCAGGACCTCATGCCCCTTCCTGCCTATGTCGTTAGTACCAATATGTACAACGACCTCTGCCTGTTTGCCCTCCCCCTTCAGGATGCCCTCTACCCGTTCGGAGACATCCTGGACCCTGGCACCAGGGAGGCAACATACCATCCTGGAGTCTCTTTCACGTCCACAGAAGCGCCTATCTGTGCCCCTGACTATAGAGTCCCCTATTACTATTACTCTTCTGCGCTTTGACCCTCCCTTCTGAACATCAGAGCCAGCCGTGGTGCCACTGCTCTGGCTGCTGCTGTTTTCCCCTGATAGGCTATCCTCTCCGACAGTATCCAAAGGGGTATATCTGTTCGAGAGGGGGACAACCACAGGGGATTCCTGCACTGACTGCCTGCCCTTTCTGGTGGTCACCCATTTCTCTGCCTGCACCTTGGGTGTGACCACATTTACATAACTGCGATCTATGACGCTTTCCGCCACCTGCATGCTCCTAAGTGCATCCAATTGCTGCTCCAACCGAACCATGCGGTCTGTGAGGAGCTCCAGTTGGGTGCACTTTCTGCAGATGAAGCCATCCGGGACGCTGGAAGCCTCCCGGACCTGCCACATCTCACAGTCAGAGCACAGCACCCCTCTAACTGACATTGCGTCAATTAATTAAAATTAAAATTGAAATTTGTCTTTTTTTAAAAATATTTTATTTAAAATTTCAAAGTTACTGTCAACTATCTGTTTCCTAGCACTAGATTTCTAATAGAAATGCGATAGCTAACTATAGTACTCTCCGATCTCTGGTTTAGATATCCCTCTAAATTATAATTAAGTTATTATGTTTAATTAGTTACCAAATACTCAAATTTTTTTTAAATTTAGGGTAGAATCCCAACCAGCCACTCTGGCCACAGCTTTTCTGTGATGTCACTTCAGTTTCCCCCCGACACACACAATTTGAAAAAAGGTATAAAAGTAAAAATAAGTAAAAATCACTTACTTACCTTCTTACCTTCTGAGTGTCTTAGATGTTCTCAGGTTCTCTCGCTGACAGAGACTGCTCCTCCACCTCCGAACCTTGACCTGCACAATGCTAATAATATAATAATAATATAATATGGCACTTACCTTACACCAATGGGTCTTATTATTAGGTTAGAGGAGGAGGGCGGGTGGGAGACACTACACGTGTAGTGTCTCGGGTTTCCTCTCCACCAGAATCTATTGGTTGGGGGTGGGGGGGGGACTTCCCAGAGGTCCGCGGGTCGAACTTCCGGTTCCCGCCTTATATAAAAACAAATAAAACAGAAAAGAAGAACAGACACGGGACCAGGTAAGGCTTTTTAAAGTAAGTACTCACCTCCCAGAAGGCCCCTGCGCACCGCTGCCGTCGAAATCCAAAGGGCTGCTCCTGTAAAGGTAAGTGGTTTTAAAGTCGCTACTCACCTCCCAGAGGGCCCCTGCGCACCGCTGCCGCCGAAATCCAAAGGGCTGCTCCTGTAAAGGTAAGTGGTTTTAAAGTCGCTACTCACCTCCCAGAGGGCCCCTGCGCACCGCTGCCGCCGAAATCCAAAGGGGTTTTGTAGTTACTCAATAAACCTTTTGTTACTACTGGAAGAGTTTGAATCTTCTTCATCGGGATTCAGAATACCTCATCACTAACCAAGGATTGAGTAGTACATGTAACAAAACATCCACCTAACCTTTTTGGACACTATGGGGCAATTTAGCATGGCCAATCCTCCTAACCTGCACATATTTGGACTGTAGGAGTAAACCGGAGCACCTGGAGGAATCCCACACAGAGAGGGGGAGAAAGTGCAAACTCCACTTCGACAGTCACCCGAGACCGGAATTGAACCTGGGACCCTGGAGCTGTGAGGCAGCAGCGACAACCAGTGTGCTGCCTCTGTGGGCCAAGGTATCCTGTCTGAGCCATGCATCAGCTAAGTCCAGACGTCAGGGTGATGATCTTGGTTCCTAGCAGCCCCTTTAACACCACTGATGCTGGATTATGTAATGGGTGTATGTCCAGGTGCTGTTTAGAATTTGTGCCCAGGCCTCCAACCCTGTCTGCTGATAGTTGGTTTGGCAAATTCCTGCTTTCCCCAGTTTCACAATTGGCCGGGCCTCATGCCTCCAATGCATTTTTTGACCACCACCACCACATAATTGCGGTGGGCCAGCTGTTCCCACTGCAGGAAGTGGCACCACCTACTTTTGACTCCACCATCAGCAATAACTCCGGGACAACAAAATCCACCCCCCCCCCCCCCCCCCCCCAACGCTCTGTTTCTCTCTCTACCGATGGACCAGGCCGGCTGAATATTTCCAGCATTTTCTGTTTTTACAGCAGAAACTGCTGCTGTTTTCTGTTTCTGGTTTTGAACTGATTTGGAATAATTGACAAGAATGTTTGATCAAATTATCAAATTATGAAACAAGTTTTCAGTGCATGGTTATCACAGGCAGCTGGTACTGCTAATTATATGAATGGGTCCTAAGGCGTGCAACTTGAGATTATTATGAAAATTTGGCAATGTCAGAGTTTATAATCCATCACAGGAATCAATATTTTCAAGGTGCATGAACACATTAATGGATGTTGAGAGTTCATTTCTATTAAAGGTTGCAAAGTCCAGATCTTATATGTCATGAAATAGGTAAAAGTGATGGAAGATGGGCTTATTAACGTTAAATCAAAGATGCATGCTTTTAATTTATTTTGACTGGAATACCTTAAACAGACAAGAAAATGTAAGTTGAGAAGTAACTTTGGGGAATCAAGTCTGGAAGCTTTTGTGTGAGTGACTCTATCCTCAACTGTACTGTTTTCATAAGCTCATTCAAAGGGTCCACATTACTGTGGCAACATGTACTTTTACATCCATATTGTCATGTGGAGCTGGTGACAGTGATGTTGAAGCTACAACTTTCATTCTATCACATGGGTGAGCAGGAATCGCTCCCACACTTACTGTCTGCATTGGTTTGTGTTGGAAGGATTTGCAGGTTGGTGCTCGATCTGTTTGGCCACACTATCAATGCACCATCCTTGGCCATCAAATCTTGGGATAGGATCCGAACCCAGAGCTTCAGGATCAGAGCAAGAGGTGCTATCCGCTATGCCAACTCCAATTGCCTTTTGGGAATTGGTCGAACCGAGCTCCCAGCACTCCATTCAAACTGTTGAGTACCAGGCATCAGAGTGGAATGGTTCTAATAGGAACAATGGGCAGAATTTTCCATTTGTGAAACTAAATGCTTGCTGAGTGGGTACCACAGAGCGTTTCCTGCTAGTGAGAAGCTAATTAATTATGCGTAGGCAGGTACCTCTCCAAATCATTTGGTGGGTTGGGAACGGATTTGTCTGCCCCACCATTAGCTAATCAGGTTGAAGGCCCAGGTGTCACAATGAGCACACACATTACACTCTCTCCAGCCCAGCTCCCTTTCAGGAGATGTATTGAGATGTCTGCACAACAGCAGCAGAAGGCTGCCCTGACGGTGAGCCCTGATTGACTCGAGCCCTCGATACGAGCACTACTCCAACACCAGGATGTGCTTTACCTGATGGATGGCTCCAGGGAGCCCACCAGCCTACCTCACTGGCCTGGGAGGCCATAGCAGTCAGGAAAACCCAGCTGGCAGCTGGCCCCACAAAGACATCCAGTGCAGGAAGAGGATGAATGATCTAACCCCCTCCGCCAGGGTAAGTCAACCTTCAGCTCACTCCAAACTCACATTCCCATCATGGCATTATGTGTTCAAAGGGTTACACTTTTCAAGGATCGCACACAACATTAGAAGGGGACACAAATCAGCACTGATTGTCTCATGGATACTCACCATATCTCATCTATCACGCTGAATAAGCTCCATCCTCAGCCCTTTCTGAGGAGGGCTCACTACACACAGGAAGTATACATGTTCCCAGCCTCTGCTCCATCCCTTCTCATCACATTCTTCCTTTTGTCTTCACGCAATCCAAGCTTGCCCACAACAGAAGGGAAAGATCCCAGACATCAGGAGAGACAGCTAACAGCATAGAGATCTGCAGATTTGAGGAAGATGCTGGTGAAATGGCTGTGGAGGACAGGGATTGCTCCAGTGTAGAAGGTGGGATCGGCTGCTCTCATCAACTTAGTATGGGTGAGGCCTCCTTGAGTTGATCATATCCTGACATTCACAGTGAGTGACATGCAACCTTGTATTCTGCTGCTCATGAACTAAATCTGTCTTCTCTCTTTTTCCGACAGACCACGAGGGCAACGTAAACTCCAGTGTGGGGGGCACCTTGACCTACCTCAAGATGCCCCTTCTCAAAGAGTCAGGGAGAGTCTCACAGGCACCCACACTGTTAGGGTCCTTCCTACAGAATATAGACTCCTGTATATTCCCTTATTTCCCCTTTTATTTTTGCCATTACATTTTTGATTCATGGATGATTAATGGACATGTGTCTTTGAGGCAAGTGGCCTGTGCCTTTAATTCACAGCATCAGGAGAGATCTCTATGCTGGTTCATACCGAAGTTGTAGACTGATTGGCAACGACGACAGAGATTGCTGGGAATTGTTTTGATTGATTTAGCTGGTGGTCAATGAATTGGCTCAAAAGGCTGCGCTCTGCCCAGTAATTGGATCTGGTCCCACTGGAATGTTTTTCAGAGCTCAAAGGGTTGTGTTTGGTTTCCGTTTTGACCTGTTATCCTCTGCTCTCCATTTTTCTTCAGAATGGCTGTGTTTCTGAAAAGACAGAGAGCTTGGATGAATCTATGTACAGGCAGAGTCCAAAACCGAACAACTCTCTGCCCTGAAAGATAAAGCCCTAAATGCGAACCTTGAGGTGAAGGCCCAGTTTGGTGAGAAATAAAGTGTCTCTCTCGGAAGCCTGCTGCCCGTGCGTATTGCAATTTGTTTGAACCTGCGGGGTCTGAATTTTTTTAAAAATCCATTTGTGGGACGTGGGTAGCCAACATTTATTGCCAATCCCTAGTTGCCTTTCAGAAGGTGGTGGTGAGTTGCCTTCTTGAACAGCTGCAGTCCTTGAGGTGTAGGTATACCCACTGTGCTGTTAGGGGACGTGGATTTTGTTCCAGGAGTTTGACCCAGTGACAGTGAAGGAACGGTGATATAGTTCCAAGTCAGGATGGTGAGTGACTTGGAGGGGAACCTCCAGGTGGTGGGGTTCCTAGGTATCTGCTGCTTTTATCCTTCTAAATGGTAGTGGTCGTGGGTTTGGAAGGTGCTCCCGAAGGAATCTTGGTGAGTTACTGCAGTCTTGCAGATGGTACCACGGCTGCCACTGTTTGTTGGTGGTGGAGTGGGGGGGAGCAATCAAGCGGATAGTGTCCTGGATAGTGTTGAGCTTCTTGAGTGTTGTTGGACCTGCACTCATCCAGGCAAGTGGAGAGTATTCCATTACACTTGTATCTTGTAAATGGCAGACAGGCTTTGGGTGGTCAGGAGGTGAATTACTCACGGTAGGATTCCTAGCCTTTGTCCTGCCCTGGTAGCATTAATATAACTAGTCCAGTTTAGTTTCTGATCAGTGGTAACCCCAAGATGTTGATTGCGGGGCTTCAGCAATGGTAAAGCCATTGACTGTCAAGGGGCGGTGGTTAGATCCTCTCTTGTAGGAGATGGTTATTGCCTGACACTTTTGTGGCACAAATGTAACTTGCCACTTGTCAGCCCAAGCCTGGATATTGTCCAGGTCATGCTGCATTTGGACTTGGGCTGCTTTATTATCTGAGGAGTTGCGAATGGTGCTGACCATTGTGTAGTCATCCACAAGTATCCCCACGTCTGACCTTATAAGACCATAAGACATAGGAGCAGAATTAGGCCATTCGGCCCATCGAGTCTGCACCGCCATTCAATCGTGGCTGATATTATGATGGAAGGGAGGTCATTGATGAAGCAGCTGAAGATTGTTGGGCCTCGGACACTACCCTGAGGAACTTCTGCAGTGATGTCCTGGATCTGAGATGATTGACCTCAAACCACCCCAACCATCTTCCGTTGTGCCAGGTAAGACTCCAACCAGCGAAGAGTTTTCCCCTTGATTCCCATTGACTCCAAAGGAATGACTCTACACAGAAGACAATTACCTGCTGCAAACCAGAGACTCTAATCTGCCAGTGTGCTGTGAGGAAAATGTACTGAATAACCACCATCTGAAGCATCCAAAGCAATGACTCTTATCTTTTGACTTTCACCCTCATTATATTTTCCCCCTTTTCCCCCCTCTGTGCGGGGGGGTAGAAGGTGGGACAGTTAAAGTGTGTAGTAGGTATTAGCTTGTTGTTATCCAGTTGTATTTACTGCATATTTCATGGTAGTTCTTTCACTTGTGTTGTGACTCTGGGGCACGTGGGGCTGAAATTGACCGCGCACTAGAACCGGGTGCCGGAACAATGGAGGATAAGAATCAGCCAGCCCCCCGGGGGCCCTCCACTCAGGACACTCTAAGGGTGTCCAGATACTCTGAGAACCTCTGCCTGTGACCACATCAACTCCAACTGCTCAGGCCAATGATAGTGCATCAGCCCTGAACAGGAGACCCATATCAGACCAGTGCCCTCCACGCCTCGGCCACCAGAGGATGTCCGCCAAGGTCATCACAGCCAACAGGGTAACAGCAAGCAGCCTGACTTCACCTCTGCTGTGGATGTCGGGGCTGCACCAATGCGTTGTACTAGAGTTAGGAAAATTAAGAAATATTAACATTATTTCTGGGCCACATGTGCTCAGTCGCTGTATCTTGTGCTTTTGTAAATACATTTGATGTCCCTGAAAATGATTTGGTCACTTGAAGACTTCATGTGTATACATTTATGCGCCCTTTTATTGCAAGGGTGAGCCATTCCCCCACTCAATCATCAGCTCCCTTTATAAGCCTCTCATTCATGTGCTGTTAACCTCACTGAAAATAGTTATCGGAACCTTGTGTGATGTCCTGGGGATGTGTCAGAATCTTTACTGGAAGGGTGTGTCTAATGATATTGGAACAATTATTGTTTGTGAGACAACATCATGTGAGAGGTGGTCAGCAGCCTGAAGGGATAGCTGGGAGGAGGCTTTCATTGAGAATTTGGGATATCTGCAGCAGCTCTGCCTCCTTAATAGTTCCTGCATTCCCAATTTTCACATTCCTGTGTGTTAATGCTGAAATGGAGCAACTGTATTTTGAAGTCCATGACTCCTGCAGTCTATTGGTACAGTGCTAACAATGGCAAAAGCCCCAATGGAACCTTTTCAAGGACCTTTACCCCGACTCGGACTACATTTCAGTTTTTTGTGTACAAGCAGGTTGAGGCCGTGAAATGGGGCCCTTAATGCAGCCTTTAGCCCCTCCCACACTGACTAACCCCTCCCTGTCCAGATTATTTTCCAGTTTTGACTTCTGATTTCAAGAGCAGCTTTGACACTCCCACCGTGACTGTTACTGTAACCAATCTTCCTGGAACCCCATGGTGTTCAGGTTTCCATTATGCTTTCTATTATGCTCCATTCCCCCCCCCCCGCCCCTCCCAATAATCCTGGATTCCTTAATAATTGTGGTCGATTTTCCAAACCTCCCACATGAACTCATAACTGTAGATGTCCCAATGCCTACTGTGGACCTCACCCCTCCCCATCTTGAAGGGGTGGGGGGGTTGGGAAAGGGGTATTAGTAAGTCAGTTACATGTTTCTGTCAGTTTAATTATAATACTGTACATAATAAAAAGTAATTTGTGTTAAATTTACAAACTTGGTGACTGCAATTTATTGGGCTCAGCCAAGGACCTCAGGTGTTTTAAGATAACATCTAATTTCACTTGCGTTGCAACTCTGGGTCAAGTGGACCTGGAATTGACCACATACTAGCCCAGGGTGCCGACACAGCCAGTTCTCAAAATTGGCTGGGAACCTCTCCACCATCTCATCGCAGGCATCAGGCACCACCCGACTCCTCACCAGCTCCCGTTCGTCCTCACCCAAATTCCCCAGGATGCAACAGGAACTCAACTGTTTGGAGGTGGGCTTCCACCAGAGACAGTGGTCTCCCTTCAACCAGCATCTTCTCTTGTGTCATTACCACCTCCATAAAACACCTCACACATCTTGAAACTGAGTTTAATATCCTGCACCACCAAGACTATCAAATGGATCACTTTCATCGCTAGCAGCAGTCATCAGTCAGTGTGCCCCATATCGTCAGGGCGGGAAGCCTCTCAGGCAGCGGCGCTACCAAAGACAAGGTCCAACTCCCTCCAGTCTCCACAAATCAATGAGGATTACAGCAGATTGACTTGACTCAGATGTGCTGAAACAAATTTCAGGACATAGTTAAAGCCACGGAAACCAAAAAAAGACATAAAGGAGATATCCACAAGGATAAACATGAAGGTTGAAAGATCAGCAGAGTCAGAGCTCATGAAAACACAGCCTCTCCCGCGCTCATATTCCGTGATTCCCTTTCTTTCATTTCTACAAGATAATGTTTTGAAATGTAAGAACATTAATAAGATATGATGTGGAGATGCTGGCATTGGACTGGGGTAGGCACAGTAAGAAGTCTTACAATGCCAGGTTAAAGTCCAACAGGCTTGTTTTGAATCACTAGCTTTCGGAGCACTGCTCGTTCCTCAGGTGAATGAGATAAGGAGAGCAGAATTAAACTAGGTGGCCTATGATGCAGAAAAACACCAGCACAGATTTAATGGGCGGGATTCTCTCAGCCCGGGGCCGGACTGGCGCGAATCACGGCACGCCGCCCCGATGCCGGCACGCGATTCCCCGCAGAGTGGAGAATCGGCGCATTTGGCGCCAGCGTGGTTGGTGTGGCGCTGGTCGGGGGCCACTCTACGCGGCCCCCCCCTGCCGATTCTCGGCCCGAGATGAGCTGAGCGGCCGTCGGAAAAAACCCGAGACCCGCCAGCGCCATTCACACCTGCCCTCAGCCGGTGGGACCTCGGCCTGGAAGGGTCCGGGGGCGGCCTGTGGGGGAGGGGGGGGGGTCCGACCCCGGAGGGGGCCTCCGATGTGGCCTGGCCCGCAATCGTGGCCCACCGATCGGCGGGTCGGCCTCTCTGGCTGGGGGCTTCCTTTCTTCTGCACTGGCCCCTGTAGCCCTGCGCCATGTTGCGTCGTGGCCGGCACGGCGAAGGGAGCCATTGCGCATGCGCACGTTGGCGCCGGCCCCCACTGCGCATCCGCAGACACCGCGGCACCCAGTTCACACCAGGATCAGCAGCTGGAGCGGCGTGGATCGCTCCAGTGCCGTGCTGGCCCGCTGTAGGGGCCAGAATTGCCGATCCTGAGGCCACGTTGATGCCGTCGAGAAATGCGATGGCGTTTCCGATGGCGTCAACATATAGCCTCAGGATAACAGGATCCCGTCCACTGTGCCTATGCCTGTGCAGTAACAGAAATAAGAGAGAATTATTTTTAGCCATTTACACCATTTCTCCAGGAATTCCACCAGGGTTGCTCCAGGGGTTTGAAGGATCCCTGTGGAAATTCCAGGTGCCTATGATTCATTCTATAAAATACTCCTCAGTTTCTACGAAAGGATTATACATGCAAGATCCCAGATGGAACACACACTATTACTGGATCTAAACCAGCATTATAAAGGATGAACTTAAAATTAGGATTCAGTTAGAGTTAACTCAGGGAAGTTAAATTTGACCTGACATTTAATTTAAGCCGGATCTGAATAAACAGACTCTGAGTGTAAGGGGTTTTGATGTTGAAATAATGATGATGAAATAACAACATGCAGGGGCTATCAACCATAAAGTATTGGAATTCCTCTGAAGCGAAGCATTTTTACAGCCAGGAATGTGCACACGCTGGACTGAAACCGGCTTATGCAAAACATGGCATAGATTTCTATAGGATTTGGTGGCTGTCCTCAAACATACTCTACACAGTAATGCTCTCTCAATCTATTTCAGTTAGTTTCTCCCCACTTCATTTGCAGCTTCCAGAATATTTAGGTAGCCACAAAGCTGAAGTTCAATAAACATTAGTAGAGCATGACTTCAGACATTGCCCACACTAATACTTGAAAATAAAGATCTGTAATAAATCAAACAATTGGTCAGTTTCACTCAATATTTTAAACACAATAAAGGGAAAAGAAAAAAAAACAGTTTTGGTTATAGCTTGAAGGTAACTTTCCCATACAGGCAGAAATGTTCAACTTTGTCCCATGGCCTTTGCTGAGTTAACCGAATAGGTAGCATCAGTCACCCTCTCTTTCTTCAGGTACCATGCTCTGTAAAAACATTGGAAATCATGGAGTTGTGTGTTGGTCCATGTTGGCAAGGTACTGCAGTTGTTTGCTGTTGTCTTCTGTAGACAACTGACCAGGAAACTCTCCCACTCTTTAGGACTTGCAGATTAATACTCAACCTGTTTGGCCACATTACGGACACACTTTGGCGGCCATCAAGTCCTGGGGTAAGACTCAGACCCAGAGCGTCTGGCTCAGAGGCAGGTACTGTGCCACAGGGCCATCTGATGAGATTATTACTTTACTCAACATTTCTATGCTGGAATTGAAAAGAAAACCTGGGGTCCCCAGTTACAATTGGTTTTTGTAAACTTCCTCATATATATTTATGTTTGAAGGATAAAGACAAGATTGGGCTTAGCTTTGAAGGCCGTAACTTACCAACAGTCAGTTAAAATTGTGAGGAGTCTGGAATTATTTCCAATGGGAAAGGTAAGGCTAAGAAGATAGATTATTTTAAATTATGAAGGTTTTGATAGAGGTGAATGGGCAAAGATAAAGGATTCAGTGACAAGGAGTCATCACTTTGAAACTGTTACTAAAAGTGAAAGTAAAGAAAGTAGGAGAACCTTATTTTGTTGCAGGGCAATTCAATCCATTTTGGGTTTTTGCATCTATGTTTTCCTCAGGTAATTAGAAGCAGACCAATTCTACTACCAGGTTTGTGGTGATTCTGCTCACAAACAGGGGGAGAAATTTTACAAAGGAGGACTGATAAACCATTCTTCTAATTCTTTTATTTTGTTTAATAATTATTTGTGAGCTCTCTTCTTGAGATGCCAAGGGCAATATTCTATTGTGAGCAGATAAAAGTGAATTAAGTTTTTCTTTTTCAATTTTTGTTTATGTTGAGTAATTATCTTGTGAGGCAGAAAACCCCCCAAATAAAGACAGGTGACTTGGAATTTAATAAATTAGATTGAATTGTTAGTATGAGGGAAATTAGATTAAAGCCATTTCTGTATATCACCAGTGTTATCTTCAATATCAAACTCTACAGGAGGAGAATTTTTCCCGATTCTTCCAATGTCCCACATTAACCTTGGTAGAGGATTTTTGAAAATTGGGGAGAACGAATGTAAATGACTGTTTTCAGTTTTGTACATCATTTTTCCAGGGGTTCTGCTGATCTCTGCCCACTCCCATTGATATTGCAGAATCACTTCTATAAAATTGCACTTGATAAACCATGTTTGTTCAGACAAGGTTTGGGTGCTGGAATGGCCAAACTCCTGGACTGTTAGTTAAAGTCGGAGTAAATTAATTCAGCCGGAACTGCACTGCCTTCGTGTTTATCAACCCCAAGTTGCCTTCAGTGGGTGTTTAAGCTGTGGGTCCCAGTGAAGCATTTTAGAAAATTCAAACTGATTCAACTACTGAGTTCAGAATTAAAATACATGACCTTGTGCAGAGCTTCAGCCTGTTAACTCAAAGCATACACATGACATCCAATTCCTTGGCACAAACTATATTTAGGTTGGCAGAAAATGTTTTTTCGATGGAATAAACTTATACTTTTGGTTTTAATTCCTTTTTCTTACGTTTTGTGGGATTCAAGATATTTGGCACACGTGTGCCATTTTTTAATTAACTGCACATGAAGATGCAATTTGATATGTTCGCTTGAAAGAGAATGAAATTCCAAGTTGCAGGAATGTGTTTGTTGGGCTGGATGCTCTGGTCTCCAGTCGTATGTTTCTCGGCTGCGCTGACGATGCGATTCTCCGCTGTCAATGGGATTTTCATTGAAGACACCCCACGGCACCGGAAAATCCGTGGGGATGTGCTGCCGGAGGGCAGAGTGAATCCCAACGGCCGGAGAATTCCGGGCTTGATTGCAGTGAATGTTACAACCATCTTTGTATACATAGACTGGGCCATTCAAATATCTGCTCCCACAATTTTCAACCTCATTAATATGAATTTATAACATTTCCTGCCAATGACTCTGTGTTGAACAGGAAGACTGTAAGGAGGGAGTTGTCGTCACTCATTGGCAGAAAACTGCATCAAGACTTACACTAAAATAAAAGCAAAATACTGTGGCTGCTGGAAATCTGAAATAAAAACAGAAAATGCATTAATTTCAATATGCAGGGGCCTCCCGGGAATTACCCAGACTTACCAGCGAGAAATCATGTGGGCGTCGTAAGAACTCCTTTACATAAACGTGAAGCTGCCATAATGGCTGCTATGGGAAAGTGAGGAGGTGAGTAACAATTTCCATTTTCCAGCATGCAGCTCAAGGGCACCGGAGCTCCAGTGCCTGGAGGGGGCAGGTGGGAGGGATCCCTCAGGGGGATTGGGCATGGTGAGGAGGCTGAAGCGTTCTAGGTTGGGTGTCACCTCTGTGCTGGGGGGTGGGGTGAGCGGCTTTGCATCTGTGAGGCCTTCAAACAATCTTTAATTATTGTGCAGACCCATAACAGGGCCAACCATGCTGCAGCCTGTCTGTCCTACCAAACACTTCCAGGACAGAGCCCAGCTGTGGCTTATCTCAGGAAAGTCAATTTCACCCCCTTTAACTGTGACCAGCCTCTAGCTTCACAGCTGATGCTTTTTCAAGGGAGGAATTAGCCTTGTTAGTTGTTCACACTCCTCGACTCTCTAGTGCCTCCTTGAGGGCACACTTCAATGTCTTAGAGGATGATTAATGCATTGCATGGCAAGCAAATATTGATGCCTGAACATTGTGCCTGAACTCTGGGAGTGTCAACACCATAAGGCAGCTGGCAACAATCAAACACTAAAAAGCAGGGCTTCAGCATTGGGGAACCTCTCGTGACCAAAGGGTAAGTGTGTGGATGAGCGAAGGGCACCTGAGCACGGTCTCCCTAATGTTCCCAGCAGAGGTTTGGGGTCTGGGTCTAGGGGCTCCTGATGTGGGCAGGGATGAGTGTGCAGAGCAAGATTTGCCAGCACAACTGGCTCGCTGGATGGCATTCTGAGAGAAGGCGGGACACATAAGAACATAAGAACTAGGAGCAGGAGTAGGCCATCTGGCCCCTCGAGCCTGCTCCGCCATTCAATGCGATCATGGCTGATCTTTTGTGGACTCAGCTCCACTTTCCGGCCCGAACACCATAACCCTTAATCTCTTTATTCTTCAAAAAACTATCTATCTTTATCTGAAAAACATTAAATGAAGGAGCCTCTACTGCTTCACTGGGCAAGGAATTCCATAGATTCACAACCCTTTGGGTGAAGAAGTTCCTCCTAATCTCAGTCCTAAATCCCCTTATTTTGAGGCTATGCCCCCTAGTTCTGCTTTCACCCGCCAGTGGAAACAACCTGCCCGCATCTATCCTATCTATTCCCTTCATAATCTTATATGTTTCTATAAGATCCCCCCTCATCCTTCTAAATTCCAACGAGTACAGTCCCAGTCTACTCAATCTCTCCTCGTAATCCAACCCCTTCAGCTCTGGGATTAACCTAATGAATCTCCTCTGCACACCCTCCAGTGCCAGTACGTCCTTTCTCAAGTAAGGAGACCAAAACTGAACACAATACTCCAGGTGTGGCCTCACTAACACCTTATACAATTGCAGCAGAACCTCCCTAGTCTTAAACTCCATCCCTCTAGCAATGAAGGACAAAATTCCATTTGCCTTCTTAATCACCTGTTGCACCTGTAAACCAACTTTTTGCGGCTCATGCACTAGCACACCCAGGTCTCTCTGCACAGCAGCATGTTTTAATATTTTATCATTTAAATAATAATCCCTTTTGCTGTTATTCCTACCAAAATGGATAACCTCACATTTGTCAACATTGTATTCCATCTGCCAGACCCTAGCCCATTCACTTAGCCTATCCAAATCCCTCTTCAGACTCCCAGTATCCTCTGCACTGCCAGGTCTGCGTGGAGTGTAAACCGCACTTCTACGGGCCAAACCGTGCGCGCCTGGTGAAGGCCTCCCGCCCCTTTGAATGCCTCAGCGTGGACTTCAAAGGGCTCCTCCCCTCCACCGACCGCAACACGTACTTTCTTAATGTGGTCGACGGGTATTCCTGATTCTCTTTCGCCGTCCCATGCCCCGATATGACATCTGCCACCATCATCAAAGCCCTCAACGCCATCTTTGCTCTGTTCGGTTTCCCCACCTACGTCCACAGCGACCGGGGATCCTCATTTATGAGCGAGGAGCTGCGCCAGTACCTGCTCAACAGGGGCATTGGCTTGAGCAGAACGACCAGCTACAACCCATGGGGAAACGGGCAGGTGGAGCGGGAGATTGGGACGGTCTGGAGGGCTTTCCAGCTGGCCCTATGGTCCAGAAATCCCCCAGCCTCCCGCTGGCAGGATCGCCTCCCCGACGCACTTCACTCCATTCGGTCGCTCCTGTGCACCGCGACCAACGAAATCCCCCACGAACGTCTCTTTGCCTTCCCCAGGAAGTCCACCTCCGGGGTTTCGCTCCCAACGTGGCTGGCAGCTCCAGGACCTGTTCTCCTCCGCATGCACGTGCGGCTTCACAAGGCGAACCCGTTGGTGAGAGAATACAGCTACTCCATGCGAACCCACAGTACGCCTAGGTAGAGTACCCCGACGGACGCCAAGACACAGTCTCCCTCAGGGATCTGGCACCAGCTGGCTCCCCACCACCCCCCCTGCCCCGGCGCCACCCTCCCCTCCCCGGTGCACCCCACCGCAGCTCCCGTTCCAGTACAATCTGTCCTCCCCTTGCTCCCACCCGGGGATGAAGAGGATTTCAACATGTTCCCAGCGTCACCGAAGACCAAGCCGACGCCTGAGTCACCACCAGCACTGCGGCACTCTCGACGACAGATCAAGGCGCCCGATCATCTAAATTTGTAACCTTCTCTGTAATTTTAAAACCAATCTGTATGTATATAGTTTTCAATCACCCCCGTTGGACTCATTTTAACAGGGGGTGAATGTGGTAGTCACCACTGTTGTATTATATTGTAAATATGGGTATTACGGTAAGGCCCCTGTACTACATGTACGGGGGTAGATCCCTGCCTGTTGGCTCTGCCCAGTAGGTGGAAAATAATATTTTATATGTGTGCTCTCCGAACAGCAGCCGTAAGCTGCTGTAGGAGGCCACACATCTCTATGTAATAAAGCCTCGATTACATTCTACTCTCGTCTCGTCGTAATTGATAGTACATCACTCACATCCTCATTTGAACAGTCAATACTTAAACTCACCCTTATCTTTGTGCCTCGCAGTCACTACCCACAAATGTCATCCTTTCCTCTGATCCACACAAGCCATTTCCAACACTCTCAATTCTCTGCTCCCTCCTTGCAGGAGCAGAGAGCAAATATGCCTGGTAAGAGGCAGACACCCAGTGAAAGATGGGGATGAACAGTGGTGCAATGGTGTGGTATCTTCATGACCACTGGCAATGGTGGCCTAACTGGTCGATTGGGAATAGAGTCTTGTTCCGGAAGGCAACAGATGTCAGCAATCACGTCTACTGAAAACCTGGGGCTCCCAGGTCACTGATGCTCACACATGTTGAGAGAGTTGATCCTGTACCTGTAGACTCTGTACTCTTTGTTGGGGATTTTGTCTCCTTCAGGCTGATCTCTGTGACCATCCCCTCAACCCTGTGGAGCAGCGCATGCCTGAAGAGAAAGCTATTGGTGCTGGTTTCTGCTACTTATGTTGGTGATGCTGCTCCTCTTATTCTTCATCAGAGGCAGAAAATAGGCAGAAGCTGCTCCCGTGCTGGCTGGCAGTAGGGGGGCGGGGGGGGGGGGCCGCAGTGGCGTAGTGGTATTGTCGGTGGACTAGTAATCCTGAGACCCAGGGTAATGCTCTGGGGAGCCGGGTTCAAATCCCACCATGGCAGATGGTGACATTTGAATTCCAAAGAAAAATCTGGAATTAGAAGTCTCAAGGTAACCATGAAACCATTGCCAATTGTCGTAAAACCCCATTTGGTCACTAATGTCCTTTAGGGAAGGAAATTTGTCATCATTACCTAGTCTGGCCTACATGTGACTCCAGATCCACAGCAAATACTCAGGTATGGCAATAAATACTGACTCAGGCAGCGGCATCCACGTCCCATGAACAAAGAAAAAAATGTTAAAAAGCAGGGAATTGCAGCTGAACATGAGTGAAGTGTAAGAAAGGTGAAGTGATTTTCAAGAAGGTGGTGATCACATGTCAAGCACTCTCCACGAATAGCAGCCTCTCACCTGGTCATGTTTGAAACTCTTCACTTTCATTGCTCAAAGTCTCCTCAACCTTCAAGTTGTATTAAAGAAGCACTCACCACTGTCCACTCGCATCCAAGACCCTCACAAGTTACTGACAACTCAGTAAATAAGCCCTTTGGTTGTAAAAACCAGTAGACAAGATTAAATAGGTAGTTAATTGTCTGTTTGTATAATCTAATTACTTTCCTAAAAACTCCAAAAGGTATTGCTGAGAAAAAAAGAGACATTCTGTTGAAGCATCCCATCTTATATTTATCAAGACAATTTGCAAAAAGGAGGATCGGAAGAGGCGGAGCAGTCTCTGTCAGGGAGAGAACCTGAGAACATCTAAGACACTCAGAGGGTAAGAAGGTAAGTAAGTGATTTTTACTCATTTTTACTTTTATACCTTTTTCAAATTGTGTGTGTCGGGGGGAAACTGAAGTGACATCACAGAAAAGCTGTGACCTGAGTGGCTGGTTGGGAATCTACACTAAATTAAAAAAATTAAGCATTGGTAACTAATTAAACAAAATCGCTTAATTATAATTTAGAGGGGTATCTAAGCCAGAGATCGGAGAGTACTATATTTAGCTTTCACATTTATATTAGAAATCTAGTGCTAGGAAACAGGTAGTTAACAGTAACTTTTAAAAAATATATATATAAAAAAAAAATTTTAAACTTTTAATTTTAATTAATTGACGCAATGTCAGTTAGAGGGGTGCAGTGCTCTGACTGTGAGATGTGGCAGGTCCGGGAGGCTTCCAGCGTCCCGGATGGCTTCATCTGCAGAAAGTGCACCCAACTGGAGCTCCTCACAGACCTCATGGTTCGGTTGGAGCAGCAATTGGATGCACTGAGGAGCTTGCAGGTGGCAGAAAGTGTCATAGATCGCAGTTATATAAATGTGGTCACACCCAAGGTGCAGGCAGAGAAATGGGTGACCACCAGAAAAAGCAGGCAGTCAGTGCAGGAATCCCCTGTGGTTGTCCCCCTCTCGAACAGGTATACCCTTTTGGATACTGTCGGGGGGGATAGCCTATCAGGGGAAAACAGCAGCAGCCAGAGCAGTGGCACCACGGCTGGCTCTGATGTTCAGAAGGGAGGGTCAAAGCGCAGAAGAGCAATAGTAATAGGGGACACTATAGTCAGGGGCACAGATAGGCGCTTCTGTGGACGTGAAAGAGACTCCAGGATGGTATGTTGCCTCCCTGGTGCCAGGGTCCGAACGGGTAGAGGGCATCCTGAAAGGGGAGGGCAAACAGGCAGAGGTCGTTGTACATATTGGTACTAACGACATAGGCAGGAAGGGGCATGAGGTCCTGCAGCAGGAGTTCAGGGAGCTAGGCAGAAAGTTAAAAGACAGGACCTCTAGGGTTGTAATCTCGGGATTACTCCCTGTGCCACGTGCCAGTGAGGCTAGAAATAGGAAGATAGAGCAGATAAACACGTGGGTAAACAGCTGGTGTAGGCGGGAGGGCTTCCGTTATCTGGACCACTGGGAGCTCTTCCGGGGCAGGTGTGACCTATATAAGAAGGACGGGTTGCATCTAAACCGGAGTGGCATAAATATCCTGGCCGCGAGGTTTGCTAGTGTCACACGGGAGGGTTTAAACTAGTATGGCGGGGGGTGGGCACGGGAGCAATAGGTCAGAAGGTGAGAGCATTGAGGGAGAACTAGGGAATAGGGACAGTGGGGTTCTGAGGCAGAGCAGACAAGGAGAAGTTGCTGAACACAGCGAGTCTGGTGGCCTGAAGTGCATATGTTTTAATGCAAGAAGTATTACGGGTAAGGCAGATGAACTTAGAGCTTAGATTAGTACTTGGAACTATGATGTTGTTGCCATTACAGAGACCTGGTTGAGGGAAGGGCAGGATTGGCAGCTAAACGTTCCAGGATTTAGATGTTTCAGGCGGGATAGAGGGGGATGTAAAAGGGGTGGCGGAGTTGCGCTACTGGTTAGGGAGAATATCACAGCTGTACTGCGGGAGGACACCTTAGAGGGCAGTGAGGCTATATGGGTAGAGATCAGGAATAAGAAAGGTGCAGTCACAATGTTGCGGGTTTACTACAGGCCTCCCAACAGCCAGCGGGAGATAGAGGAGCAGATAGGTAGACAGATTTTGGAAAAGAGTAAAAACAACAGGATTGTGGTGATGGGAGACTTCAACTTCCCCAATATTGACCTGGACTCACTTAGTGCCAGGGGCTTAGACGGGGCAGAGTTTGTAAGGAGCATCCAGGAGGGCTTCTTAAAACAATATGTGGACAGTCCAACTCGGGAAGGGGCGGTACTGGACCTGGTATTGGGGAATCAGCCCGGCCAGGTGGTAGATGTTTCAGTAGGGGAGCATTTCGGGAACAGTGACCACAATTCAGTAAGTTTTAAAGTGCTGGTGGACAAGGATAAGAGTGGGCCTAGGATGAATGTGCTAAATTGGGGGAAGGCTAATTATAACAATATTAGGCGGGAACTGAAGAACATAGATTGGGGGCGGATGTTTGAGGGCAAATCAACATCTGACATGTGGGAGGCTTTCAAGTGTCAGTTGAAAGGAATTCAGGACCGGCATGTTCCTGTGAGGAAGAAGGATGAATACGGCAATTTTCAGGAACCTTGGATAACGAGAGATATTGTAGGCCTCGGCAAAAAGAAAAAGGAGGCATTTGTCAGGGCTAAAAGGCTGGGAACAGACGAAGCCTGTGTGGAATATAAGGAAAGTAGGAAGGAACTTAAGCAAGGAGTCAGGAGGGCGAGAAGGGGTCACGAAAAGTCATTGGCAAATAGGGTTAAGGAAAATCCCAAGGCTTTTTACACGTACATAAAAAGCAAGAGGGTAGCCAGGGAAAGGGTTGGCCCACTGAAGGATAGGCAAGGGAATCTATGTGTGAAGCCAGAGGAAATGGGCGAGGTACTAAATGAATACTTTGCATCAGTATTCACCAAAGAGAAGAAATTGGTAGATGTTGAGTCTGGAGAAGGGTGTGTAGATAGCCAGGGTCACATTGAGATCCAAAAAGACGAGGTGTTGGGTGTCTTAAAAAATATTAAGGTAGATAGGTCCCCAGGGTCTGATGGGATCTACCCCAGAATACTGAAGGAGGCTGGAGAGGAAATTGCTGAGGCCTTGACAGAAATCTTTGGATCCTCACTGTCTTCAGGTGATGTCCCGGAGGACTGGAGAATAGCCAATGTTGTTCCTCTGTTTAAGAAGGGTAGCAAGGATAATCCAGGGAACTACAGGCCGGTGAGCCTTACTTCAGTGGTAGGGAAATTACTGGGGAGAATTCTTCGAGACAGGATCTACTCCCATTTGGAAGCAAGTGAGGGGCAGCATAGTTTTGTGAAGGGGAGGTCGTGTCTCACTAACTTGATAGAGTTTTTTGAGGAGGTCACTGAGATGATTGATGCAGGTAGGGCAGTGGATGTTGTCTCTATGGACTTCAGTAATGCCTTTGACAAGGTCCCTCATGGTAGACTAGTACAAAAGGTGAAGTCACACGGGATCAGGGGTGAGCTGGCACGGTGGATACAGAACTGGCTAGGTCATAGAAGGCAGAGAGTAGCAATGGAAGGATGCTTTTCTAATTGGAGGGCAGTGACCAGTGGTGTTCCACAGGGATCAGTGCTGGGACCTTTGCTGTTCGAGGTATATATGAATGATTTGGAGGAAAATGTAACTGGTCTGATTAGTAAGTTTGTAGACGACACAAAGGTTGGTGGAATTGCGGATAGCGATGAGGACTGTCAGAGGATACAGCAGGATTTAGATTGTTTGGAGACTTGGGCGGAGAGATGGCAGATGGAGTTTAATCTGGACAAATGTGAGTTAATGCATTTTGGAAGGTCTAATGCAGGTAGGGAATATACAGTGAATGGTAGAACCCTCAAGAGTATTGAAAGTCAAAGAGATCTAGGAGTACAGGTCCACAGGTCACTGAAAGGGGCAACACAGGTGGAGAAGGTAGTCAAGAAGGCATACGGCATGCTTGCCTTCATTGGCCGGGGCATTGAGTATAAGAATTGGCAAGTCATGTTGCAGCTGTATAGAACCTTAGTTAGGCCACACTTGGAGTATAGTGTTCAATTCTGGTCGCCACACTACCAGAAGGATGTGGAGGCTTTAGAGAGGGTGCAGAAGAGATTTACCAGAATATTGCCTGGTATGGAGGGCATTAGCTATGAGGAGCGGTTGAATAAACTCGGTTTGTTCTCACTGGAACGAAGGAGGTTGAGGGGCGACCTGATAGAGGTCTACAAAATTATGAGGGGCATAGACAGAGTGGATAGTCAGAGGCTTTTCCCCGGGGTAGAGGGGTCAATTACTAGGGGGCATAGGTTTAAGGTGAGAGGGGCAAGGTTTAGAGTAGATGTACGAGGCAAATTTTTTACGCAGAGGGTAGTGGGTGCTTGGAACTCGCTACCAGAGGTGGTGGTGGAAGCAGGGACGATAGTGACATTTAAGGGGCATCTTGACAAATACATGAATAGGATGGGAATAGAGGGATACGGACCCAGGAAGTGTAGAAGATTGTAGTTTAGTCGGGCAGCATGGTCGGCATGGGCTTGGAGGGCCGAAGGGCCTGTTCCTGTGCTGTACATTTCTTTGTTCTTTATTGTTCTTTGAGAGGATTGATTGGTGGCAAGAGGACTCTGATTGGTAGAGGTGTTGCCATGGAGAATTCACGAGGGAACGGTTAACTGCCAAACATTTGTTCAAATCAAACCAGGCAGTTTGACTCTGATTGGTCACGGTATTATCACGAGGAATGACCCAGGGAATGGCTGTCCCCCAAGATTTTGTTGAGTTGAAAAAGAGGCAATGGGTGGACATGCTCCTTTAGAGGCAACACCTCTCTAAATGTGCTATTTAAATTAGCAGTCTGTGGAAATTGTAACATTAAAATTACAGGATGTTCCGATGCTTGTTACATTTGTTTCTGCCTAGAAACAAGGGCAGAGCTCTCTTGAAATGTTTTGATAGGCCATCCAACCAGTTCAAGGATCATGGAACAGCACTTCACAAACAGTCAGTTTTTAAATTTCATTTATTCTTTCATGGAATGTGGGTGTCACTGGCAAGGCCAACATTTGTTGCCCTAATTGCCCGAGAACTGAATGACTTTGAACTTTGGTAATTTTAGAGGGTATTTAAGAGTCAACCACATTGCTTGCCAGGAAATGTTAGCCAGGAAGTGAGTGAAAGGTAAGGGACAAAGATAGGGACAGGAAGGGGCCCCAGTTAAGTTAGGAAGCATGGAAAAGGCTGCAGTTAGCATACTTTAAGTGAAGTAAGCCCAAGAGAAGCCTGGAGGATCCTTGAAGGTAGACGCAGCATGGTGATTTAATCCTCTGGGTCGTTGCAGCAGTGGTGATCTTCTTGGTATGGCCGAAATGCTGGAATTGTGCTTCTGAGCTAGTGTTTGGAGGATACTTGGGAATCTGGGGGCAACATAATCTCAGAAGGCATCATTGAAATCCTGTGAGGTGGGCCGCAGTTGAAGCCGGCTGGTTTTGAGTGACTTTTGGAGAGAATTCCCAGGTAAGATCTTCGATGGTGAAGATTGGAAACTGTTTTGAGGGAGATAGAGTTTCAGTGAGATCGGTTGACTCAGTGTGACTGACGTCAAGTATGTGATTGTGAAATCCATGGAATTCGTTTTGGTGGAATCTGTCATTTATTATATAGTGTGGTGTTTGACCACAGTTTGCCTGTTAATTCGCATGTATCTCATTCTTCCCCTGAAGACAGATATGGTAAATTGTTTATCTTTCTGAACTTGTATAGTAAAGTTCATTTTCATTTATTCAAAACCCATGGATTCTGTGGCTTTATTCACTTAGTAAGCGTCTTGAATCTCAAACTTTATCTATTTGAAACAAAATGTTTGGTCCCTAGGGCAGCACAGTAGCACAGTGGTTAGCACAGTTGTTTCACAGCTCCAGGGTCCCAGGTTCGATTCCCAGCTTGGGTCACTGTCTGTGCGGAGTCTGCACGTTCTCCCCGTGTCAACGTGGGTTTCCTCCGGTTCCTCCGGTTTCCTCCCACAGTCCAAAGATGCGCAGGTTAGGTGGATTGGCCATGATAAATTGCCCTTAGTGTCCAAAAAAGGTTGGTGGGGTTACGGGGATAGGGTGGAGGCGTGATCTTAAGTAGGGTGCTCTTTCCCAGGGCCGGTGCAGACTCGATGGGCCAAATGGCCTTCTTCTGCATTGTAAATTCTATGATCCTAACCTGATCTCCCCCACAACCAGAGGGCTGGCCAAGGATCATAACTCTTTTAATGCAGTATAAGTTGTTGTTCCTTTTACTATTGTTATTCTGGTCCTGATGAATGAAAGACATAAATACTGAAGTTCGGCACGACCAAACGTCTACACCAGAGGCGTTCCAAGGGTGAAGCCAACCTTCAAACCCACTTGGGTGAAACCAGTGGGATGATTTCTGGATCCCAACTCAATTATACATCAAGGGATTTAACTCCCCACATGCACCTATACTTAGCCATTTTGGTAGGGAGAACATGGAGATATAATGTAAAATAAGCGGTAAAATTCTAAAGGGGTTGCTGGAATAGGGAGACCTGGGTGTATATTTACATGAAACATTGAAGGTGGCAGGACAGGTGGAGAGAGCAGTTAATAAAGCACATAGTATTCTGGGCTGAGGGATTTCAGTTATGGAGAAGTAGTTTCATAGAACATAGAACATAGAACAATACAGCGCAGTACAGGTCCTTCGGCCCACGATGTTGCACCGAAACAAAAGCCATCTAACCTACACTATACCATTATCATCCATATGTTTATCCAATAAACTTTTAAATGCCCTCAATGTTGGCGAGTTCACTACTGTAGCAGGTAGGGCATTCCACGGCCTCACTACTCTTTGCGTAAAGAACCTACCTCTGACCCCTGTCCTATATCTATTACCCCTCAGTTTAAAGCTATGTCCCCTCGTGCCAGCCATTTCCATCCACAGGAGAAGGCTCTCACTGTCCACCCTATCTAACCCCCTGATCATTTTGTATGCCTCTATTAAGTCTCCTCTTAACCTCCTTCTCTCCAACGAAAACAACCTCAAGTCCATCAGCCTTTCCTCATAAGATTTTCCCGCCATACCAGGCAACATCCTGGTAAATCTCCTCTGCACCCGCTCCAAAGCCTCCACGTCCTTCCTATAATGCGGTGACCAGAACTGTACGCAATACTCCAAATGCGGCCGTACCAGAGTTCTGTACAGCTGCAATATGACCGCCTGACTACGGAACTCAATCCCTCTACCAATAAAGGCCAACACTCCATAGGCCTTCTTCACAACCCTATCAACCTGGGTGGCAACTTTCAGGGATCTATGTACATGGACACCTAGATCCCTCTGCTCATCCACACTTGCAAGAACTTTACCAATAGCCAAATATTCCGCATTCCTGTTATTCCTTCCAAAGTGAATCACCTCACACTTCTCTACATTAAACTTAATTTGCCACCTCTCAGCCCAGCTCTGCAGCTTATCTATATCCCTCTGGAACCTGCGACATCCTTCCACACTATCGACAACACCACCGACTTTAGTATCGTCTGCAGATTTACTCACCCACCCTTCTATGCCTTCCTCTAGGTCATTGATAAAAATGACAAACAGCAACGGCCCCAGAACAGATCCTTGTGGTACTCCACTTGTGACTGCACTCCATTCTGAACATTTCCCATCAACCACCACCCTCTGTCTTCTTTCAGCTAGCCAATTTCTGATCCACATCTCTAAATCACCCTCAATCCCCAGCCTCCGTATTTTCTGCAATAGCCTACCGTGGGGAACCTTATCAAACGCTTTGCTGAAATCCATATACACCACATCAACTGCTCTACCCTCGTCTACCTGTTCAGTCACCTTCTCAAAGAACTCGATAAGGTTTGTGAGGCATAGCCCATAGCCCTTCACAAAGCCATGCTGACTATCCCTGATCATATTATTCCTATCTAGATGATTATAAATCTTGTCTCTTATAATCCCCTCCAAGACTTTACCCACTACAGACGTGAGGCTCACCGGTCTATAGTTGCCGGGGTTGTCTCTGCTCCCCTTTTTGAACAAAGGGACCACATTTGCTATCCTCCAGTCCTCTGGCACTATTCCTGTAGCCAATGATGACATAAAAATCAAAGCCACAGGTCCAGCAATCTCTTCCCTGGCCTCCCAGAGAATCCTAGGATAAATCCCATCAGGACCCGGGGACTTATCTATTTTCAACCTGTCCAGAATTGCCAACACCTCTTCCCTACGTACCTCAATGCCATCTATTCTATTAGCCTGGGTCTCAGCATTCTCCTCCACAACATTATCTTTTTTCCTGAGTGAATACTGACGAAAAATATTCATTTAGTATCTCGCCTATCGCTTCAGACTCCACACACAACTTCCCATCCCTGTCCTTGACTGGTCCTACTCTTTCCCTAGTCATTTGCTTATTCCTGACATACCTATAGAAAGCTTTTGGGTTTTCCTTGATCCTACCTGCCAAATACTTCTCATGTCCCCTCCTTGCTCGTCTTAGCTCTCTCTTTAGATCCTTCCTCGCTACCTTGTAACTATCCATCGCCCCAACTGAAACTTCACACCTCATCTTCACATAGGCCTCCTTCTTCCTCTTAACAAGAGATTCCACTTCTTTGGTAAACCACGGTTCCCTCGCTCGACGCCTTCCTCCCTGCCTGACACCGCGGTACATACTTATCAAGAACACGCAGTAGCTGATCCTTGAACAAGCTCCACTTATCCAGTGTGCCCAACACTTGCAGCCTACTTCTCCACCTTATCCCCCCCAAGTCACGTCTAATGGCATCATAATTGCCCTTCCCCCAGCTATAACTCTTGCCCTGCGGTGTATACTTATCCCTTTCCATCATTAACGTAAACGTCACCGAATTGTGGTCACTGTCCCCAAAGTGCTCTCCTACCTCCAAATCCAACACCTGGCCTGGTTCATTACCCAAAACCAAATCCAACGTGGCCTCGCCGCTTGTTGGCCTGTCAACATATTGTGTCAGGAAACCCTCCTGCACACACTGTACAAAACACGACCCATCTAATGTACTCGAACTATATATTTTCCAGTCAATATTTGGAAAGTTAAGGTCTCCCATAATAACTACCCTGTTACTTTCGCTCTTATCCAGGATCATCCTCGCCATCCTTTCCTCTACATCCCTAGAACTATTTGGAGGCCTATAGAAGACTCCCCACAGGGTGACCTCTACTTTCATGTTTCTAACCTCAGCCCATACTACCTCGGAAGATGAGTCCCCATCTAGCATCCTCTCCGCCACCGTAATACTGCTCTTGACTAGCAGCGCCACACCTCCCCCTCTTTTGCCTCCTTCTCTGAGCTTACTAAAACACCTAAACCCCGGAACCTGCAACATCCATTCCTGTCCCTGCTCTATCCATGTCTCCGAAATGGCCACAACATCGAAGTCCCAGGTACCAACCCATGCTGCCAGTTCCCCTACCTTATTTTGTATACTCCTGGCATTGAAGTAGACACACTTCAAACCACCTACCTGAACACTGGCCGCCTCCTGCGACGTCAAATCTGTGCTCCTGACCTCTATACTCTCATTCTCCCTTACCCTAAAACTACAATCCAGGTTCCCATGCCCCTGCTGCATTAGTTTAAACCCCCCACCAGTTTCACCAGGATGTTGTGTGGATGGAGCATTTGAGATATGAAGAGAGGCTGGATAGGTTGGGGTTGTTTTCTTTAGAGTAGTAGTTGGGGTGGGAAACATCACAATCTTTAAAAGGGATGTGGATGAAAACTCGAAATGTCAAAACATCCAAGGCTATGGACAGAGTGCTTTAAAGTGGGATTAGTGTAGATTTAGTGTAGTTTTGTCGGTGCAGACTCAATGCAATGGGCGGAAGTACTATATGACCCTATGATTCTATAACAAAGTTAAGACTGTTTTCCTTCGAGAAAGTAGGATTGTTCAAAAAGGGGAGCAGAGACAACCCCGGCAACTATAGGCCGGTGAGCCTCACGTCTGTAGTGGGTAAAGTCTTGGAGGGGATTATAAGAGACAAGATTTATAATCATCTAGATAGGAATAATATGATCAGGGATAGTCAGCATGGCTTTGTGAAGGGTAGGTCATGCCTCACAAACCTTATTGAGTTCTTTGAGAAGGTGACTGAACAGGTAGACGAGGGTAGAGCAGTTGATGTGGTGTATATGGATTTCAGCAAAGCGTTTGATAAGGTTCCCCACGGTAGGCTATTGCAAAAAATACGGAGGCTGGGGATTGAGGGTGATTTAGAGATGTGGATCAGAAATTGGCTAGCTGAAAGAAGACAGAGGGTGGTGGTTGATGGGAAATGTTCAGAATGGAGTACAGTCACAAGTGGAGTACCACAAGGATCTGTTCTGGGGCCGTTGCTGTTTGTCATTTTTATCAATGACCTAGAGGAAGGCGCAGAAGGGTGGGTGAGTAAATTTGCAGACGATACTAAAGTCGGTGGTGTTGTCGATAGTGTGGAAGGATGTAGCAGATTACAGAGGGATATAGATAAGCTGCAGAGCTGGGCCGAGAGGTGGCAAATGGAGTTTAATGTAGAGAAGTGTGAGGTGATTCACTTTGGAAGGAATAACAGGAATGCGGAATATTTGGCTAATGGTAAAGTTCTTGAAAGTGTGGATGAGCAGAGGGATCTAGGTGTCCATGTACATAGATCCCTGAAAGTTGCCACCCAGGTTGATAGGGTTGTGAAGAAGGCCTATGGAGTGTTGGCCTTTATTGGTAGAGGGATTGAGTTCCGGAGTCGGGAGGTCATGTTGCAGCTGTACAGAACTCTGGTACGGCCGCATTTGGAGTATTGCGTACAGTTCTGGTCACCGCATTATAGGAAGGACGTGGAGGCTTTGGAGCGGGTGCAGAGGAGATTTACCAGGATGTTGCCTGGTATGGAGGGAAAATCTTACGAGGAAAGGCTGATGGACTTGAGGTTGTTTTCGTTGGAGAGAAGAAGGTTAAGAGGAGACTTAATAGAGGCATACAAAATGATCAGGGGGTTGGATAGGGTGGACAGTGAGAGCCTTCTCCCGCGGATGGATATGGCTGGCACGAGGGGACATAACTTTAAATTGAGGGGTAATAGATATAGGACAGAGGTCAGAGGTAGGTTCTTTACGCAAAGAGTAGTGAGGCCGTGGAATGCCCTACCTGCTACAGTAGTGAACTCGCCAACATTGAGGGCATTTAAAAGTTTATTGGATAAACATATGGATGATAATGGCATAGTGTAGGTTGGATGGCTTTTGTTTCGGTGCAACATCGTGGGCCGAAGGGCCTGTACTGCGCTGTATTGTTCTATGTTCTATGTTCTATGTTCTATGAGAGGAGATTTGCTAGAGCTATTCAAAATTCTGAGGGATCTGGACAGGGTTTTCATAGATTTCATAGAATTTACAGTGCAGAAGGAGGCCATTCGGCCCATCGAGTCTGCACCGGCTCTTGGAAAGAGCACCGTACCCAAGTCAACACCTCCACCCTATCCCCATAACCCAGTAACCCCACCCAACACTAAGGGCAATTTTGGACACTAAGGGCAATTTATCATGGGCAATCCACCTAACCTGCACATCTTTGGACTGTGGGAGGAAACCGGAGCACCCGGAGGAAACCCAAGCACACACGGGGAGGATGTGCAGACTCCGCACAGACAGTACCCCAAGCCGGAATCGAACCTGGGACCCTGGAGCTGTGAAGCAATTGTGCTATCCACAATGCTACCGTGCTGCACGTAGATAGGTAGATAGGGAGACACTGTTCCCAATCAGGAAAGAATCAAGAATGAGAGGGCACATATTTAAAGTAATTAGAAAAGAAGCAAAAATGATATGAGGAGAAACATTTTTCAGTGAGTGGTTTGGGTTCGGAATGCACTGCTTGAGAGTGTGGTGGTGGCAGATTTAATTGAAGCATTCAAAAGGCAATAAGACTGTTATTTGAGAAGGAAGAATGTGCATGGTTATGAGGAGAATGCGGCGAATGGTACTCGGTGAGTTGCTCATTTGGAGGGCCGGTGCAGACATGATGGACCAAATGGCCTCCATAGAATAGAATCCCTAAAGGACATTGAGTCTGCACCGACCCTCCGTAAGAGCACCCGGACCACCCCCCACTCTATCTCCATACCCTAATCTGCACATCCCTGGATGCTGAGAGGCAATTTAGCATGGCCAATCCACCTAACCTGTACATCTTTGGACTGTGGGAGGAAACGAGCACACAGAGAAAACAACACAGACACGGGGAAACAGTGCAAACTCCGCACAGACCCTAGCCGGGAATCGAACCCGGGTCCCTGGCGCTGTGAAGCAGCAGTGCTAACCACTGTGCCACCTCCGTCTGTGCTGTAAGAATTCTGTGGTTCTGTGAAATCTTAACTCAAGTATTTCTCATTGACAATATCTGTAAACCATCTCCTGTTCTGTTTATCTTTAAACATTTGGCAGCTTTGGCTGGAATTTTTCCTTGCGTTTAAAATTTGTAATCTTAATGCAATGGGCAAATCATCTAACGCAGGAGCAAATTTTCACATTGCCCATTAAGTGCTGTTCAGCAAGAATTTAGTACAAAAAGTGCTTGGTACTGATCTCCTCCACATATATGTTTTGAGGAGATCAAGCTCTACGCTGGTAGTACAAATTCATAGGTCATATATCATAATTCATATATCCTCCCACTGTGCTAAACAAGGCATCTGGTCATTTAGCCCCAGTACTGATTCTATTATAGACTCCTTGATTAACTGAAAATGAAATAGTTGGCTCATAAATTATGATGAGTTCATATTTTCCTCAATAGTTAAGTGCCCTGTAATCCTTGAAGAATATTCTTTACAGTTAAGCAGAGAAGAACTGCGTCTATCATAACAGTTTGAGGGAAGCAGCTCAATTTAAGCTGCAGATAGAATCAAATAGTAGGTTGAAGAAAAGTTTGCTAATGGTTCCTAATTTCAAATAGAAAGCCCTCAACTCTGTAATGGTTGAATTAATGAACCGACTGACATTTCCCCTAAATTACTCCTGATGGTATTGGCAAGGAGATAATGTTGAATGAGGTTACAAATCAGCACTTTGACTAATTTGGAAAGCCATCATAAAAAGTGTTAGTATTTTAGCAGACAGCTCTGCACGTAGCCAGGAGTACAGGTCAAACATCACAGAAATGCAAGTCATATCAGCCAGCTCTCCGACTGTCTAAACCAGCTGATGGGTAACTGAAGAAATGACCAGCAACAGCTGAGGAGATCATCAAACATGTATTGATTACAATAAACTGATCATATACACTGATCAATTTCAACATAATGAAGAGGAAATTGTGAAGCCATGAAGATCTAGGGATAATAACTGGTCATTCCTACATTACAAAACTAACCATGTTTAATGACCTCGTCCCGCCCGACCTGGTGATGCAATGAGGCCGTGGAATCTCGCGAGAGGCCTCAAAGATTTGCGACACTCGAAACGTTTCATGAGATTTAATGGAATCTCATGAAACATCGCGATCTGGATCTTTCCCTCGGTGGGCGGGATCCAGATTAACATATTTAAGTGAGCCACTAGGCTCATTTAAATAGGTCTGTGTTGGATTCTCCTGGGAACTAACAGTTGTGACTGGGAGATCTTCCATGGCACCATTTAGCACACGTAACAGGCATTGCCAGGGTGCCCGGCTGGCACTGACAGACTGCCAGGGGGACTGCCAGGGTGCCAGGCTGGCAGTGCCAAGGTGCCCCAGTGCCAGGTTGCCCATGCCAGGGACCAGGCGCCAAGTGCCTTGCCCATAAAGCGTGAGGTGGGAGGCATGAGGACCCCGTAAGAGGTACGTTTGATGCAGTAGGGGGAGGCTGAGGGTTGAAAGATCAGGGCGATATTTAAAAATGGTGCCCCCATTCCGCTAGCCAGTTCAGGAAATGATGTAGGTGCAGCCTCGACAGGGCGCTGAGAATCACCCCACTAAACGTGCCCGAAATAGGACTCTATTTTTGTCCTGTTCAATCCTGCCCAATTCAGCTGGCATTAGGATGTCTTGTGGTCTTGAAAGGTGCTAGGTATGTTCAAATCTCTGTTTCTTACAGTTCAGGGTCAGTATTGCTGCAGTTGGATATTAAAGGAGCATGCATACACCACAGCACATTACCACAAAGACAGTTCCATCACACGTTTTAACTAAATATAAAAATCTTCCTAATATTACAAGGGTTGGTAGGAGGATGAGTTCCAAAGTATATTTAATTTTCTTCAGCTCTTTGAGTGTACAGATGTTCAGCCCACAGCATAAATTGCAGACAACAAACTATTGTTATGTACAATTAAGACCTAACTGATTGACTGCCAACAAGTAACCTGGTCATACTGCAAATTCTGTTTCGTAATATAAATATCTTTGAGTCCTTGGTCATAAACCTAACAACCCTGCAGGCACCACATCATGCACTCATACTGAAGGGGCATTTGTGGATGAAAATGCAACATGATATTAATTATAATGTAAAGAAAATTTACTGCTTTGTATACATTTTAAGTACCAAACCTCTCTGGGAATTAAGAGCAGTAATTCAGCTTCAAGATTAAAATGACAATTCAAATCTGAATCATAGTACCTTTTCTAAAATCATTATTAAAGATTGCTAGTTTTTTTTCTAAGACTGGCATGACAGTTCCCAAAGATGGACTGTGAATCTTGTGCTCTCAAACCTCATCCTTCACTCTCTTCCCCACGTAGCTCAGAGCTGGTATTGATCCTATTAAGCAGTTATGCGATTATTTTATATGGTAGTTAAAACTATTGTCCAGTGTGCCAGTAATAATTTACATTCATCTAGGATTTGAACAATATTTCTCACAACGTTGGAAGTCCTAAACAGTTGATTCAAGCAAAAGCGACTTCTAGACGTTATTTGTGCTATTCTGCACAGAAGCAATAATATAGATAGATGTCATAGAACAGAAGTAATAGGTTGCAATACATATTGTTACGATAGCCTGGGTGAGTGCGCTGTCAAATTCCAGCCCCAGAGTCCCAAGACAATTGAACGAATCAATAATTTGTGTATTTTCCTGAGATCTTTAACTCTTGATTGCTCCAATGAGTTGCAGGCACCAGGGGCGAAATTCTTCGGTATCGGCGCGATGACCGGCGCCAAAACGGCGCAAATCAGTCGGGCATCGCGCCGCCCCAAAGGTGCGGAATCCTCTGCATCTTGGGGGGCCGAGCCCTAACCTTGAGGGGCTAGGCCCGCGCCGGACTGATTTCCACCCCGCCAGCTGGCGGAAGTGCCCCGCCAGCTGGCGTGGAAATGACATTGCCGGGCGGCGCATGCGCGGGAGCGACAGCGGCCGCTCACAGCATCCCCGCGCATGCGCTGTGGAGGGAGTCTCTTTCACCTCCGCCATGGTGGAGACCGTGGCGAAGGCGGAAGGAAAAGAGTGCCCCCACGGCACAGGCCCGCCCGCGGATCGGTGGGCCCCGATCGCGGGCCAGTCCACAGTGGGGGCACCCCCCAGGACCCCGGAGCCCACCCGCGCCGCCTTGTCCCGACGGTAAGGTAGGTGGTTTAATCCACGCCGGCAGGACAGGCAGTCTAGCAGCGGGACTTCGGCACATTCAGGCCGGAGAATCGCGGGGGGGGGGGGGGGGGGGGGGGGGCTGCCAACCGGCGCGCCGCGATTCCCGGCCCCGCCGAATCTCCGGTGCCGGAGAATTCAGCAACCGGCGGGGGCGGGATTCACGCCAGCCCCCGGCAATTCTCCGACCCGGCGGGGGGTCGGAGAATCTCGCCCCAGATTTATAAGTAAAACATTCAAAAAAACTGTTTATTTATAACAAGCAAAAAGATGAATATACCATGGAAGAATGGAATGATGGTCTGCTAATCTAACTATTCCCACAGCCCCGTCCCACCCTCCACCCAGACGTACTTAGGCCAGACACATGGTGGAGGGGGGGGGGCGTGAAAGGTTCAAACATAAAAGGGATTAAGAGGTATGAGATGGTTCTTTGCTGCCGAGATAGCGGTCTTTGTAGCCAGCAATCTTCTAATGGTGTTATCAACCAAAACCTGCAGGCTGGAGAATGCTCTTGGCAAGTCACTTTCACTTTTAACAATCGGGGTCTTCACACTGAGAATTCCCTCTCTGAGGTCAGTTCAGTCCTGACAGGTCCCCACCAGATTGACTTCCAGTCTCACTGAGACAATTTTAGAATTCCACTCCAGACATCGACCTTGCGTCTGCCGTTTTTGCAGATCAAGATTCACTTCGAGGGGAACTCCTGCAGGTTAAATGGACTGCAGAGGGGAAGCTCAGTTTTAGTTCCCTAACCTTCAATCTGAGATTTAAACCCTTGGCCTGTTTAAATCAACTACTGGCTGTCTTAATATCTCACCAGCATGGAGGTAAAATTGAGCTCTTCTCCTGATTCTCCTTTCTTCCAGAAGGTTCTGAATAGCCCACCAATTGCAAGTGAGAACAGATGATGTTCCAGAATTTCAGATGCACTGATTGGGCTGCTTGCCAAGTCCATCAAACTGACATCATGCGCTGTGCTACAGAACATAACACTTCTAGATATAAAGGCTAGCATTCCATTAGCGTTTTTGATTTTTTTTTTGCATTTGTTCCTGGCATTTTAAGAATCTGAATCTCCAAGTCTCTTTGAACATCCACTGTACCTAACTGCTTTCCATTTAGAAAGCACTCTACTCTATCATTTTTTTGGTTCAAAATGGATAACCTCATACTTGCTTACATTAAATTCAATCTGGCATAATTTTGGCCATTCACCTAGTTCATTAATATCTCCTTGCAGTTTTCTGCTATCTTCTCGGCTGCCTACAATGACACCTAACTTTGTACCATCTGACAATTTGGATATATGTCTTTCTATGTCATCATCCAAATCATTGATGAATAGTGTGAATAATTGAGGTCCCAGCACAGATCCCTGTGGTACACCACTAGTCACCTCCTGCCAATTTGAGTAATTAACCATTATTCCTTCTCTCTGTCACCTGCCCTCAACCAATTTCCGAACCATGTCAATAATTTTCCCTCAGCTCCGTGGGCTTCCACTTTAGTTGACAGTCTCTTTATGGAACTTTGCCAAATGTTTCCTGGAAGTCTATATACATGACATCCATAGACATTCCTCTGTCCACTACCATAGTCACCTCTTCAAACAATTCAGCCAGATTAGTCAGGCATGACCTTCCCTTTACTAAACCATGCTGGCTTTCCCTGATCGATCAAACTTTTTCAAGGTGTTCAATTGCCGGAGCACAGAGGACTGGGAAAGGTAGATAATACGAGAATAAGGAATAGTACAGTGGGGTGGAGTCAAGCTAAAAGGAAATGCAATAAGGCCCAAATGAAATTTACAGTGCATATGTGTAAAATGTGATATGGGGTAAATCTGGTTGGAGAGCTGTAGGTGCAGATAGCCACATGGAAATTCAATGATGATGATCATCATATGTGATCTGACAGAAGGCAGATTCTCCATGTTCTGTCCTGTGCCAGTCTATTTAATTTTCCCATAACTTCCTTCATTTTCAAACTATCCAGCATGGATATTCTCCTCTTCCCTTTTCTTCCTTTAAATCTGCACTCCATAATGTTCCTTACTAGTTAATGTCTTCTTAAGATGTGCCCTGTCCAGTATTTCTGTCTTTTCCTAATTTTATACAGTAAATCTCTTGGTTCGTCCACACTCCTCAGCTCTTCAGAATGTCTTACTGATTATGACCAGTTGATCCTTTCCATTCTCTTCCAACCCACATTTCAAAGCTATTTAGAAAGTTGGTCCCCTCTTTCCAAAAAGTCCAAGTCTCACATCCATACAAAACAACACTCCAAATCAAACTCTTTACAAGTCACTTCCGGAGTTGTTTATTCAGCTTTCTGGTTAACAACTGCCTCTTCTACTAAAATCATCCTTTCCCATTGCTATATTCATTTCTTTGTGTATACTCCAGCTGAAGATATTATGTTTTCCCAAATATTTTAATTCTTTCACCTGTTCTGATTTTTTTCTTTTAAGAATACATTAATATTTTTGGTGATTTAAGATTTGCATAATTTTAGCCGATATACACTATCATTCCAAAGTTCATGCCTGATACAACTAGACTACCAATTACTTCTTGTAATGCTTCTTCTGTCCTTGTCACGAATGCATTCAATGGGGTTCACTGGGTTAAACTCTTGACAGTACTGAAAGACATTGGAATGGAATGGAGATAGATAAACCACAGGAAATCTGGGACAAACAGCAACAGCAAGAGTTGGAAATGTAACCATGTATAATTGGAAAAGGGGATCGTCAAGGGTGTTATTTTTCTCCAGCCTTATTCAATATCTATGCAGAAACAGTTTTTCAGGAAGTGGTTGAAGACACAGAAGATTGTTAGGGTGAGGGAATGACAAAATCAGTTCAATTTTCAGATGACAAAGTATTTGTATCAAGCACAGAAAAAGGGAATATTATGTTGTGATAATGGAGACATAACTCAAAAAAGGTCGGGACTAGGCACTAAATATTCCTGAATTTTGGGAGTCGTGACCACAATTCTGTAAGTTTTAGGGTACTTTTGGACAGGGATGAGGGTAACTCTCACGTAAAGGTGCTGAACTGGGGAAAGGCAAATTACGATAACATTAGACAGGAATTGAAGAATTTGGATTGGGTGCGGGTGTTGGATAATAAATCACCATCGGACATGTGAGAGTCTTTCAAGCAACAGTTGATTAAGATTCACGTTCGTGAGAGAACGAAGGATAAGTATGGGAAGTTTAGGGAGCCTTGGGTATCAAGGGATATTGTGAACCTCGTCAAAAAGAAAAAGGAGAAGGGTGGGAACAGTCAAAACCCTTAAGGAGTATAAAGAAAATAGGAAGGTACTGAAGTGGGAAATTAGGAGAGGTAGGAGGAGTCATGAAAAGTCCTTGGCAAGTAGGATTAAGGTGAATCCCAAAGCTTTTTATTCATATGTAAATAGCAAGAGGGTGGCCAGGGAAAGGATTGGACCACTTATGGACAGCGGGGGTAATCTATGTGTTGAGCCAGAGGAAATGGACAAGGTACTAAATGAATACTTTGCATCAGTGTTCACTAAAGAAAGGGACTTTGTGGAAGTTGATTCTTGGGTCGGATGTGTGGGCAGTCTGGATCATGTTAGCATCGAAAAGGAGGAGGTATTGGGTCTTTTAAAAAATATTAAGGTAGATAAGTCTCCTGGGCCCGATGGGATTTATCCCCAAATACTGAGGGAAGCAAGGGAGGAAGTTGATGGGGCCTTGACTGACATATTTGTATCCTCATTGGCTACAGGTGAGATCCCAGAGGACTGGAGAATAGCTAATGTGGTAACGCTGTTTAAGAAAGGTAGCATTGATATTCCTGGAAACTATAGGCAGGTGAGCCTCACGTTGGTAGTAGGTAAATTATTGGAGTGAATTCTCAGGGACAGGATTTATACCCATTTGGAAACAAATGGACTCATAAGCGATAGACAGCATGGCTTTGTGAAGGGGAGGTCGTGCCTCACTAACTTGATCAACTTTTTTGAGGATGTGACAAAGATCATTGATGAGGGGAGGGCAGTGGATGTTGTTTACATGGACTTCAGTAAAGCCTTTGATAAGGTGCCTCATGGCAGACTGGTACAAAAGGTGAAGTCACACGGGATCAGAGGTGAGGTGGTAAGATGGATACAGAACTGGCTCGGTCACAGGAGGCAAAGGTTGTAGTAGAAGGGTGTTTTTCTGAATGGAAGATTGTAACTAATGGTGTACATAAACGATTTGGAGGAAAATGTAGCTGGTCTGATTAGTAAGTTTGCGGATGACACCAAGGTTGGTGGCTCCCAACTCTGCCGTGGTTCCTGAATACTGGGGCGGACTGCGGAATTGCGCCTTGTGTTATCTCTTGTGGGGGTGATCTGTGTTAAGGATTGTCAGAAGATACAGCAGGACATAGATAGGTTGGAGATTTGGGCATCGAAATGGCAAATGGAGTTTAATCCGGACAAATGTGCGGTAATGCATTTTGGTAGGTCTAACATAGAGGGGAAATATACCGTAAATGATAAAAATCTTAGGAATATAGAGAGTCAGAGGGATCTGGGCGTGCAGGTCCACAGATCTTTGAAGGTGGCAACACAAGTGGACAAGGTAGTCAAGAAAGCATATGGATTGCTTGCCTTCATTGGATGGGGCTTCGAGTATAAAAACTGGCACGTCATGCTACAGTTGTGTAGAACCTTGGTAAGGCCGCACTTGGAATATTGCGCACAATTCTGGTCACCACACTACCAGAAGGATTTGGAGGTTTTGGAGTGGGTGCAGAGGAGGTTTACCAGGATGTTGCCTGGTCTGGAGGGTGTTAGCTATGTGGAGAGGCTGAATAGTCTCGGACTGTTTTCAATAGAAAGACGGAGGTTGAGGGGTGACCTGATTGAAGTCTATAAGATTATGAGGGGCATGGATAGAGTGGATGGGCAGGCACTCTTTCACAGGTAGGAGGTGTCAGTCACCAGGCGGCATAGGTTTAAGGTTCAGGGGGCAAAGTTTAGAGATGAGCGAGGCAAGTTTTTTACGCAGAGGGTGGTGAGTGCCTGGAACGCGTTGCCAGGGGAGGTTGTGGAAGCAGATACATTAACGGTGTTCAAAAGGCATCTTGACAAACATTTGGATAAGATGGGTATAGAGGGATACTGCACAAGGAAGTGCTGAGGGTTTTGGCAAAGGTTGGTATAATGATCGGAACAGGCTTGAAGGGCCGAAGGGCCTGTTCCTGTGCTGTGTTGTTCTTTGTTCATCACTGAACTGGCCAGATTACCCCCCCAAGAGGCAACCCAAGGCGCAATTCCACAGTCAGCCCCAGTATTCAGGAACCACTGCAGAGCTGGGAGTTACCTCCCCTGAGGACGATGGAGAGGGCCGACCACACTGGCAGACATGCGGACAGAGAACACGTGGTGGTCAGAGCTGCCGGATGAAGCCACCATGAGCCAGGGCCTTGCACGTGGTCCATCCAGAAGGAGACAGTACGATGCAGTTAAACTGCGTCATGGCCTTGATAGTAGTACCAATCAGGGTCACTTTGCAAGTGAACGGGCAGACTTCAGAGATGAACACGAGAGCTGATGTCTCCACTGGAGACCAACAGACCTTTCACCAGCTTCACACAGGGATCTTACCACTAACATTGCAAGGCACCAAGGCAAGGTTTGCAACCTACACTGACAAATTGCTGAGTAATATGGGGACCACCGTGACTCCAATGATACAAAGACAGCAATTGATCAGGCTTTCCTTGACTGGATCCCAATCTGCTGGGGTGAGACTAGTTACCGTAAACTTATACGACGTCCTGGGCAAATACCCTGAAGTAATTAAGGGTTATGGTGTTCGGGCCGGAAAGTGGAGCTGAGTCCACAAAAGATCAGCCATGATCTCATTGAATGGTGGAGCAGGCTCGTGGGGCCAGATGGCCTACTCCTGCTCCTAGTTCTTATGTTCTTATGTAAGTGCTACAGAAAGATCTGGCGGAATAAAAGGGAACAAGACTTGTATTTACATGGACCAGAGGCTCACCCAGATATTTTATGGCAAGGCCTGTTCCCTAAGCCTTACTCATCAAAGTCGATGCAGAATGTCTAAAGGATCTGGGTATCAAATGCCCAGTACAATTTGCAGAGTTGGCCACATCTGTAGTACCGGTTATGAAGCTGGACAAGTTTGTCCGGCTCTGCAGGAATTGCAAACCCATGGTAAACATGGCTTCACACCAGGACTGTTACCTGATGACTAGGGTGGAAAAATTATATGTAAAGCCGGCTGGCGGGTGTTTCTTTATGAAGTTTGATATGAGCAATGCCTATTTACAAATGGAGCTGGACCCTACATCCAGGAAATATGCAACTATAAACACTCATAGAGGGTTATTTGAATACACCCACATCCTGTTCGGTTTGCTCCAGCAATATTCCAATGAGTGATGGAGGGTATTCTTCAGGGTAGCCGAAGGTCCACTTGATTGGCATGCTCATCATGGGTGCCACCGACTTCCGGGTGCGGCGATGACCAGCTGAGTCGCACGTTTCGGCAGCTCCCTGTGAAACGGACTTTTGGGCTCTTGATAGGAGCCCCAACGGCAATTTTGACGGCTAAAAACACTGTGCGATAAACCAGAAGGGAATCCCCCTGGATACGGATGGAAAAAGGAGGAGAGAGTGGCCAGATTGCAGTGCATCCTTTAGAACAGCGGCAAGGAAGGCAAGCAAAAACCAAGATGGCGTCGGAAGGTGGCAGTTTAACATGGGGCCCTGAACAACAAGAGTTCTTGAAATGCTGTGTGGAAGAGATCAAAAAGGAAATGAAGAAAGAGCTGTTGGCCCCGATACTACAGGCGATCGAAGGGCTAAAGGAGGAACAAAAGACCTAGGAGCGGGAGCTTCGGGTCGTGAAGGCAAAGGCAGCCGAGAATGAGGACGATATACAGGGCCTGGTGGTGAAGACGGAGACACAGGAGGCACATCAGAAACGATGTGTGGAAAGGTTGGAGGCACTGGAAAACAACGCAAGGAGGAACAACCTGAGGATTCTTGGTCTTCCTGAAGGTGTGGAGGGAGCGGACGTCGGGGCATATGTGAGCACGATGCTGCACTCGTTAATGGGAGCGGAGGCCCCGGCGGGTCCGTTGGAGGTGGAGGGAGCATACCGAGTGATGGCGCGAGGACCGAGAGCAGGAGAAATTCCCAGAGCCATAGTGGTGAGATTCCTCCGTTTTAAGGATAGAGAAATGGTCCTTAGATGGGCGAAGAAAACTCGGAGCAGTAAATGGGAGAACGCGGTGATCCGCGTTTATCAAGACTGGAGTGCGGAGGTGGCGAGAAGGAGGGCGAGCTTTAATCGGGCCAAGGCGGTGCTTCATAAAAAGAAGATAAAATTTGGAATGCTGCAACCGGCAAGACTGTGGGTCACATATCGAGGGAGGCACCACTACTTTGAGACGGCGGATGAAGCGTGGACTTTTATTGTGGAAGAAAAACTGGAATGAGCGGGTTATTAAAAAGAACGTTCGAACAAAGTGGTGGGGCGAATGTGGGGGGCAAAGAGGGGTTTTATGTACTAATCCTGCGATGTGGTAACTTTTCTCTCTCCCACAGGTGGTGATGGGGGGAGGAGGGGAGGTGGAGGAGATGGGGCGTTGGCCATTGGGGGCGGGGCCAAGGGAGAAGCGCGGGCTTGGTTCCCGCGCTATGATAATCATGGCGGGAATAGAGAAGCAGGAAGGAGGGGGCGTCGCACGGTGCGAGCCGAGGTCACGGGGGGAAGCCGAGGTCAGCCAGAGTTTGCTGACTTCTGGGAGCAACATGGGGGGAGTAATTACGCTAGCGGGGGATCTAGCGGGGGGGTGGGAGGGGGGAATTACTGGGTTGCTGCTGCTGGGGAGAGGGGGGAGCTGGTATGGGAGAGGATGGGCGGGGGGGCACCGCCTGGGGGAGATACAGCTGCGTGGGAACCGGGTGAGGAGCTGGAAAAAGGTGATGGCTAATCGACAAGGGGGGGGGGGTAGGAAGCCCCCCAACTCGGCTGATCACGTGGAACGTGAGAGGGCTGAACGGGCCGATAAAGAGGGCACGGGTACTCGCACACCTTAAGAAACTTAAGGCAGATGTGGTTATGTTACAGGAAACGCACCTGAAACTGATAGACCAGGTTAGGCTACGCAAAGGATGGGTGGGGCAGGTGTTCCATTCGGGGCTAGATGCGAAAAACAGGGGGGTGGCTATATTAGTGGGGAAGCGGGTAATGTTCGAGGCAAAGACTATAGTGGCGGATAACGGGGGCAGATACGTGATGGTGAGTGGCAAACTACAGGGGGAGACGGTGGTTTTGGTAAACGTATATGCCCCGAACTGGGATGATGCCAATTTTATGAGGCGGATGCTAGGACGCATTCCGGACCTAGAGATGGGAAAGCTGATAATGGGGGGAGATTTTAATACGGTGTTGGAACCAGGGCTGGATAGGTCGAAGTCCAGGACTGGAAGGAGGCCGGCAGCAGCCAAGGTACTTAAAGATTTTATGGAGCAGATGGGGGGTGTAGACCCGTGGAGATTTAGCAGACCTAGGAGTAAGGAGTTCTCGTTTTTCTCCTATGTCCATAAAGTCTACTCGCGAATAGACTTTTTTGTGCTGGGTAGGGCATTGATCCCGAAGGTGAGGGGAACGGAGTATACGGCTATAGCCATTTCGGATCACGCTCCACACTGGGTGGACTTGGAGATAGGGGAGGAAACAGGAGGGCGCCCACCCAGGAGAATGGACATGGGACTAATGGCAGATGAGGGGTTGTGTCTAAGGGTGAGGGGGTGCATTGAAAAGTACTTGGAACTCAATGATAATGGGGAGGTCCAGGTGGGAGTGGTCTGGGAGGCGTTGAAGGCGGTGGTTAGAGGGGAGCTGATATCAATAAGGGCACATAAAGGGAAGCAGGAGAGTAAGGAACGGGAGCGGTTGCTGCAAGAACTTTTGAGGGTGGACAGACAATATGCGGAAGCACCGGAGGAGGGACTGTACAGGGAAAGGCAAAGGCTACATGTAGAATTTGACTTGCTGACTACAGGCACTGCAGAGGCACAATGGAGGAAGGCACAGGGTGTACAGTACGAATATGGGGAGAAGGCGAGCAGGTTGCTGGCACACCAATTGAGGAAAAGGGGAGCAGCGAGGGAAATAGGGGGAGTGAGGGATGAGGAAGGAGAGATGGAGCGGGGAGCGGAGAGAGTGAATGGAGTGTTCAAGACATTTTATAAAAAATGATATGAAGCTCAACCCCCGGATGGGAGGGAGAGAATGATGGGCTTCTTGGATCGGCTGGAATTTCCCAAGGTGGAAGAGCAGGAAAGGGTGGGACTGGGAGCACAGATCGAGGTAGAAGAAGTGGTGAAAGGAATTAGGAGCATGCAGGCGGGAAAGGCCCCGGGACCGGATGGATTCCCAGTCGAATTCTATAGAAAATATGTGGACTTGCTCGCCCCGGTACTGACGAGGACCTTTAATGAGGCAAAGGAAAGGGGACAACTGCCCCCGACTATGTCTGAAGCAACGATATCGCTTCTCTTAAAGAAGGAAAAGGACCCGCTACAATGCAGGTCCTATAGACCTATTTCCCTCCTAAATGTAGATGCCAAGGTCCTGGCCAAGGTAATGGCAATGAGAATAGAGGAATGTGTCCCGGGGGTGGTCCACGAGGACCAAACTGGGTTTGTGAAGGGGAGACAGCTGAACACGAATATACGGAGGTTGTTAGGGGTAATGATGATGGCCCCACCAGAGGGAGAAACGGAGATAGTAGTGGCGATGGATGCCGAGAAAGCATTTGATAGAGTGGAGTGGGATTATTTGTGGGAGGTGTTGAGGAGATTTGGTTTTGGAGAGGGGTATGTTAGATGGGTGCAGCTGTTGTATAGGGCCCCAGTGGCGAGCGTGGTCACGAATGGACGGGGATCTGCATATTTTCGGCTCCATAGAGGGACAAGGCAGGGATGCCCTCTGTCCCCATTATTGTTTGCACTGGCGATTGAGCCCCTGGCGATAGCGTTGAGGGGTTCCAAGAAGTGGAGGGGAGTACTTAGGGGAGGAGAAGAGCACCGGGTATCTTTGTATGCGGACGATTTGCTACTATACGTGGCGGACCCGGCGGAGGGGATGCCAGAAATAATGCGGATACTTGGGGAGTTTGGGGATTTTTCAGGGTATAAATTGAACATGGGGAAAAGTGAGTTGTTTGTGGTGCATCCAGGGGAGCAGAGTAGAGAAATAGAGGACCTACCGTTGAGGAAGGTAACAAGGGACTTTCGTTACCTGGGGATCCAGATAGCTAAGAATTGGGGCACATTGCATCGGTTAAATTTAACGTGGTTGGTGGAACAGATGGAGGAGGATTTCAAGAGATGGGATATGGTATCCCTGTCAATGGCAGGGAGGGTGCAGGCGGTTAAGATGGTGGTCCTCCCGAGATTCCTCTTTGTGTTTCAGTGCCTCCCGGTGGTGATCACGAAGGCTTTTGTTAAAAGGATTGAAAAGAGCATCATGGGTTTTGTGTGGGCCGGGAAGACCCCGAGAGTGAGGAAGGGATTCTTACAGCGGAGCAGGGAAAGGGGGGGGCTGGCACTACCGAGCCTAAGTGAGTATTATTGGGCCGCTAATATTTCAATGGTGAGTAAGTGGATGGGAGAGGAGGAGGGAGCGGCGTGGAAGAGATTAGAGAGGGCGTCCTGTAGGGGGACTAGCCTACAGGCTATGGTGACAGCCTCATTGCCGTTCTCACCGAGGAACTACACCACAAGCCCGGTGGTGGTGGCTACACTGAAGATTTGGGGACAGTGGAGACGGCATAGGGGAAAGACTGGAGCCTTGGGGGGGTCCCCGATAAGAAACAACCATAGGTTTGCCCCGGGGGGAATGGATGGGGGATATGGAATGTGGCAAAGAGCACGAATAACTCAACTGAAAGATCTGTTTGTGGATGGGAAGTTCGCGAGTCTGGGAGCGCTGACCGAGAAATATGGGTTGCCCCAAGGGAATGCATTCAGGTATATGCAACTGAGGGCTTTTGCGAGGCAACAGGTGAGGGAATTCCCGCAGCTCCCGACACAAGAGGTGCAGGACAGAGTGATCTCAAAGACATGGGTGGGGATGGTAAGGTGTCAGATATATATAGGGAAATGAGGGACGAAGGGGAGACTATGGTAGATGAACTAAAAGGGAAATGGGAAGAAGAGCTGGGGGAGGAGATCGAGGAGGGGCTGTGGGCAGATGCCCTAAGCAGGGTAAACTCGTCGTCCTTGTGTGCCAGGCTAAGCCTGATTCAGTTTAAGGTATTACACAGGGCACATATGACTGGAGCACGGCTCAGTAAATTTTTTGGGGTGGAGGATAGGTGTGCGAGGTGCTCGAGAAGCCCAGCGAATCATACCCATATGTTTTGGTCATGCCCGGCACTACAGGGGTTTTGGATGGGGGTGACAAAGGTGCTTTCAAAAGTAGTAGGAGTCCGGGTCGAACCAAGCTGGGGGTTGGCTATATTTGGGGTTGCACAAGAGCCGGGAGTGCAGGAGGGGAGAGAGGCCGATGTTTTGGCCTTTGCGTCCCTAGTAGCCCGGCGCAGGATATTGCTAATGTGGAAAGAAGCCAAGCCCCCGGGGGTGGAGACCTGGATAAATGACATGGCGGGGTTTATAAAGCTAGAGCGGATTAAGTTCGTCCTAAGGGGGTCGGCTCAAGGGTTCACCAGGCGGTGGCAACCGTTCGTCGAATACCTCGCAGAAAGATAGACGGAATGGGAAAAAGAAGGCAGCAGCAGCAGCCCAGGATTGGGGGGGAGGGGGGGGGGGTGAGGAGGAACCAGAAGGACTCTCAGGGTTGTTAATATATACTGTATAGTATGTATAGGTCGTTGCTACAGATAATTATATATTGGACTGTTAAATTATATTTTTGGAGAGTGTTACTTATGACAAGGCAGTTGCCAATTAGGGCTAGTTTTCATTTTTGTTATTTATTATTTATTCATTTTTTGTTTATAAAATAGGTCATTGTTATTTGTGTTGTTATAATATTGTGTAAAGGATGCACAATGTACTGTGTTGGTTGACCAAAAATTTTCAATAAAATATTTAATTAAAAAAAAAAATCATGGGTGCCACCAATAAGGAGCACATGGTCAACCTACAGAAAGTGCTCTGACGGTTCTCCCAAGTGGGCGGCAGCGCCGAGGAACATGACTGAACTCCAGTCGTTTTTAGGCCTGGTGAATTATTATGGGAAATTCATCTAAAATCTGACCACCCTATTGGCACCCCTTCACACACTGCTAAAGAAGGACCAGTCACATACTGCTGAAGAAGGGCCAGTCACATACTGTTAAAGAAGGACCAGTCACATACTGCTAAAGAAGGACCAGTCACATACTGCTAAAGAAGGACCAGTCACATACTGCTAAAGAAGGACCAGTCACATACTGCTAAAGAAGGACCAGTCGCATACTGCTAAAGAAGGACCAGTCACATACTGCTAAAGAAGGACCAGTCACATGCCGCTAAAGAAGGACCAGTAACATACCGTTAAAGAAGGACCAGTCACATACTGCTAAAGAAGGACCAGTCACATACTGCTAAAGAAGGACCAGTAACATACTGCTAAAGAAGGACCAGTCACATACTGCTAAAGAAGGACCAGCCACATACTGCTAAAGAAGGACCAGTCACATACTGTTAAAGAAGGACCAGTCACATACTGCTAAAGAAGGACCAGTCACATACTGCTAAAGAAGGACCAGTCACATACTGCTAAAGAAGGACCAGTCACATACTGCTAAAGAAGGACCAGTCACATACTGCTAAAGAAGGACCAGTCACATACTGCTAAAGAAGGACCAGTCACATACTGCTAAAGAAGGACCAGTCGCATACTGCTAAAGAAGGACCAGTCACATACTGCTAAAGAAGGACCAGTCACATACTGCAAAAGAAGGACCAGTCACATACTGCTAAAGAAGGACCAGCCACATACTGCTAAAGAAGGACCAGTCACATACTGCTAAAGAAGGACCAGTCACATACTGCTAAAGAAGGACCAGTCACATACTGCTAAAGAAGGACCAGTCACATACTGCTAAAGAAGGACCAGCCACATACTGCTAAAGAAGGACCAGTCACATACTGCTAAAGAAGGACCAGTCACATACTGCTAAAGAAGGACCAGTCACATACTGCTAAAGAAGGACCAGTCACATACTGCTAAAGAAGGACCAGTCGCATACTGCTAAAGAAGGACCAGTCGCATACTGCTAAAGAAGGACCAGTCGCATACTGCTAAAGAAGGACCAGTCGCATACTGCTAAAGAAGGACCAGTCACATACTGCGAAAGAAGGACCAGTCACATACTGCTAAAGAAGGACCAGTCGTATACTGCTAAAGAAGGACCAGTCGCATACTGCTAAAGAAGGACCAGTCGCATACTGCTAAAGAAGGACCAGTCGCATACTGCTAAAGAAGGAGCAGTCACATACCGCTAAAGAAGGAGCAGTCAGATGAACAAGGCAGATGAGTCGAGGGCACAAATTAAAACATGGGGATATGATGTCATTGCTGTCACTGAGACATGGTTGAGAGAGGGGCAGGATTGGCAGCTCAATAGTCCAGGGTACAGGATGTTCAGGTGAGATAGGGAGGAGGCAAAAGAGGAGGGGGTATCGCTATTTTGATCAGGGAACCAATTACAGCAGTAAGGAGGTACAACATCTTCAGAGAAGTGTAAAAATAATAGGGTAGTGAAAGTGGGGTATTTCAACTTCCCCAATATTTATTGAGGTAGCCATAGTTGTCATGATATACACCAGTATATCATGGTGCAGATACACACACACTGATGGACGCACAGCGAAACCAATCAACACACACAACACCGCAGCCAATCACCAGTTAGAGCACACTCACTATAAAGACAGGGGGCATCAGAGTTCTCCTTCATTCGGGATGCAGCCTCCTACAAGGACAGAGCTTACAGCTTACAGCACAGGTCCTCACCATGTGCTGAGTGCATAGACTGGTTCGGACAGGCATAGGGCTTTAGTTTAATCTAACATAGTGTTAACCCACAGTGAAAGTATGTTCAACAGTTTATAACTTAATAAAACAGTGTTGCACTATTTTAAGTGTTGGTGGCCTGTATGTGTTCCACGGATCCAGAGAACCCTACACATCAATAGTGTGAAAGATTTTGAGGGAGCGAAATTCTTAAAATGCATCCAGGAGAACTTTGTAAGCCAGTACTTAGAAGGATCTACAAGAAAGGGGTCTTGGACTTAATTTTCAGTATGGAAGCTGGTCAAGTGGGTGAAGTATCGGGGGGGTGGGGGGGGCGGGGGGGGGGGGGGAGAATTATGCAGACAGTGATCATAACTCCGTTAGATTCAAGATTGTTATGGAAAAGGACAAGGATGTTCCAGTCACAAAAAAGCGTGGGACCAACTAGTCCAGTGGACCCTGGATATCGAGCGATATACAGCATTGGATAAGGAGAAAAGTGGAGGTTTATAGCAGATATCGAGAGCTCGAAACAGCAGATGCCCGAGAGGCATATAGAATGTGGAAGAGGGAACTTAAAAATAAAATGAAGGGAACAAAAAGGACAATGACAGGTAAAATAAAGGAAAATCCTAAGTTGTTTAACAAGCACATTAAGGGTAAAAGGATAACTAGGGAAAGAATAGGGCCTATTAAGGACCACAGTGCTAATTTGTGTGTGGAGCCAGAGGATATAGGTAGGGTTCTGAATGAATACTTTGGGGGGAATTTAATGGAAAGATTTCTAAGTTCATTTGTGGCGGGTTTTTCAGGAGGTTTCTGCCGGCTCAAGGGGGGCGTTCACACTGCTATCAAACAACATTTTCGTCACTTTTTTGGATCCTGGGGAGTTTCTCACTGGTTTAGCCCACACTTAGAACATTAGAACATTACAGCGCAGTACAGGTCCTTCGGCCCTCGATGTTGCGCCGACCAGTGAAACCAATCTAAAGCCCATCTACACTATTTCGTTATCATCCATATATTTATCCAATGACCATTTAAATGCCCTTAATGTTGGCGACTCCACTACTGTTGTAGGCAGGGCATTCCATGCCCCTACTGCTCTCTGAGTAAATGAATCACCTCACACTTTTCTGAATTAAACTCCATTTGCCACAGGGATGTAGAGGAAAGGATGGCGAGGATGATCCTGGATAAGAGCGAAAGTAACAGGGTAGTTATTATGGGAGACCTTAACTTTCCAAATATTGACTGGAAAAGATATAGTTTGAGTACATTAGATGGTTCATTTTTTGTACAGTGTGTGCAGGAGGGTTTCCTGACACAATATGTTGACAGGCCAACAAGAGGCGAGGCCACGTTGGATTTGGTTTTGGGTAATGAACCAGGCCAGGTGTTGGATTTGGAGGTAGGAGAGCATTTTGGGGACAGTGACCACAATTCGGTGACGTTTACGTTAATGATGGAAAGGGATAAGTATACACCGCAGGGCAAGAGTTATAGCTGGGGGAAGGGCAATTATGATGCCATTAGACGTGACTTGGGGGTGATAAGGTGGAGAAGTAGGCTGCAAGTGTTGGGCACACTGGATAAGTGGAGCTTGTTCAAGGATCAGCTACTGCGTGTTCTTGATAAGTATGTACCGGTCAGGCAGGGAGGAAGGCGCCGAGCGAGGGAACCGTGGTTTACCAAAGAAGTGGAATCTCTTGTTAAGAGGAAGAAGGAGGCCTATGTGAAGATGAGGTGTGAAGTTTCAGTTGGGGCGATGGATAGTTACACGGTAGCGAGGAAGGATCTAAAGAGAGAGCTAAGACGAGCAAGGAGGGGACATGAGAAGTATTTGGCAGGTAGGATCAAGGAAAACCCAAAAGCTTTCTATAGGTATGTCAGGAATAAGCGAATGACTAGGGAAAGAGTAGGACCAGTCAAGGACAGGGATGGGAAGTTGTGTGTGGAGTCTGAAGAGATAGGCGAGATACTAAATGAATATTTTTTGTCAGTATTCATTCAGGAAAAAGATAATGTTGTGGAGGAGAATGCTGAGACCCAGGCTATTAGAATAGATGGCATTGAGGTACGTAGGGGAGAGGTGTTGGCAATTCTGGACAGACTGAAAATAGATAAGTCCCCGGGGCCTGATGGGATTTATCTAAGGATTCTCTGGGAGGCCAGGGAAGAGATTGCTGGACCTTTGGCTTTGATTTTTATGTCATCATTGGCTACAGGAATAGTGCCAGAGGACTGGAGGATAGCAAATGTGGTCCCTTTGTTCAAAAAGGGGAGCAGAGACAACCCCGGCAACTATAGATAGACCGGTGAGCCTCACGTCTGTAGTGGGTAAAGTCTTGGAGGGGATTATAAGAGACAAGATTTATAATCATCTAGATAGGAATAATATGACCAGGGATAGTCAGCATGGCTTTGTGAAGGGTAGGTCATGCCTCACAAACCTTATCGAGTTCTTTGAGAAGGTGATTGAACAAGTAGACGAGGGTAGAGCAGTTGATGTGGTGTATATGGATTTCAGCAAAGCATTTGATAAGGTTCCCCACGGTAGGCTATTGCAGAAAATACGGAGGCTGGGGATTGAGGGTGATTTAGAGATGTGGATCAGAAATTGGCTAGCTGAAAGACGACAGAGGGTGGTGGTTGATGGGAAATGTTCAGAATGGAGTTCAGTTACAAGTGGAGTACCACAAGGATCTGTTCTGGGGCCGTTGCTGTTTGTCATTTTTATCAATGACCTAGAGGAAGGCGCAGAAGGGTGGGTGAGTAAATTTGCAGACGATATTAAAGTCGGTGGTGTTGTCGACAGTGTGGAAGGATGTAGCAGGTTACAGAGGGATATAGATAAGCCGCAGAGCTGGGCTGAGAGGTGGCAAATGGAGTTTAATGTAGAGAAGTGTGAGGTGATTCACTTTGTAAGGAATAACAGGAATGCGGAATATTTGGCGAATGGTAAAGTTCTTGGAAGTGTGGATGAGCAGAGGGATCTAGGTGTCCATGTACATAGATCCCTGAAAGTTGCCACCCAGGTTGATAGGGTTGTGAAGAAGGCCGATGGAGTGTTGGCCTTTATTGGTAGAGGGATTGAGTTCCGGAGTCAGGGGGTCATGTTGCAGCTGTACAAAACTCTGGTACGGCCGCATTTGGAGTATTGCGTACAGTTCTGGTAACCGCATTATAGGAAGGACATGGAGGCTTTGGAGCGGGTGCAGAGGAGATTTACCAGGATGTTGCCTGGTATGGAGGGAAAATCTTATGAGGAAAGGCTGACGGACTTGAGGTTGTTTTCGTTGGAGAGAAGAAGGTTAAGAGGAGACTTAATAGAGGCATACAAAATGATCAGGGGGTTGGATAGGGTGGACAGTGAGAGCCTTCTCCCGCGGATGGATATGGCTGGCACGAGGGGACATAACTTTAAACTGAGGGGTAATAGATATAGGACAGAGGTCAGAGGTAGGTTCTTTACGCAAAGAGTAGTGAGGCCGTGGAATGCCCTACCTGCTACAGTAGTGAACTCGCCAACATTGAGGGCATTTAAAAGTTTATTGGATAAACATATGGATGATAATGGCATAGTGTAGGTTAGATGGCTTTTGTTTCGGTGCAACATCGTGGGCCGAAGGGCCTGTACTGCGCTGTATCGTTCTATGTTCTATGTTCTCAGCCCGGCTCTGCAGCTTATCTATGTCCCTCTGTAACCTGCAACATCCTTCCGCACTGTCCACAACTCCACCGGCTTTAGTATCATCCGCAAATTTACTCACCCATCCTTCTACGCCCTCCTCCAGGTCATTTATAAAAGTAACAAACAGCGGTGGCCCCAAAACAGATCCTTGTGGTACACCCTAGTAACTGAACTCCAGGATGAACATTTCCCATCAACCACCACCCTCTGTCTTCTTACAGCTAGCCAATTTCTGATCCAAACCGCTCAATCCCATGCCTCCATATTTTCTGCCTACCGTGGGGAACCTTATCAAATGCTTTACTGAAATCCATATACACCACATCAACTGCTTTACCCTTGTCCACCTGTTTGGTCACCTTCTCAAAGAACTCAATAAGGATTATAAATCCTATCTCTTATAATCCTCTCCAAGACTTTGCCCACAACAGAAGTAAGGCTCACTGGACTATAGTTACCGGGATTGTCTCTACTCCCCTTCTTGAACAAGGGGACAACATTTGCTAACATCCAGTCTTCTGGCAGTATTCGTGTAGACAATGATGACATAAAGATCAAAGCCAAAGGCTCTGCAATCTACTCCCTAGCTTCCCACAGAATCCTAGGATAAATCCCATCCGGCCCAGGGGACTTATCTATTTTCACACTTTCCAGAATTGCTAACACCTCCTCCTGATGAACCTCAATCCCGTCTAGTCTAGTAGCCTGTATCTCAGTATTCTCCTCGACAAAATTGTCTTTTTCCTGTGTGAATACTGACGAAAAATATTCATTTAGCGTCTCTCCTATCTCCTCGGACTCCACGCACAACTTCCCACTACTGTCCTTGACTGGCCCTACTCTTACCCTAGTCATTCTTTTATTCCTGACATACCTATATAAAGCTTTAGGGTTATCCTTGATAATACCTGTCAAGGACTTCTCATGTCCCCTCCTGGCTCTTCTTAGCTCTCTCTTTAGGTCCTTCCTGGCTAACTTGCAACTCTCAAGCGCCCTAACTGAATCTTCACATCTCATCTTTATGTAAGCCTCCTTCGTCCTCTTGACAAGTGATTCAACTACTTTAGTAAACCACGGTTCCCTCGCTCGACCACTTCCTCCCTGCCTGACATGTACATAGTTATCAAGGACACGCAGTAGCTGTTCCTTGAACAAGCTCCACATTTCAATTGTGCCCATCCCCTGCAGTTTCCTTCCCCATCCTATGCATCCTAAGTCTTGCCTAATCGCATCATAATTGCCTTTCTCCCAGCTATAACTCTTGCCCTGCGGTATATACCTATCCCTTTCCATCACTAAAGTAAACATAACTGAATTGTGGTCACTATCACCAAAGTGCTCACCTACCTCCAAATCTAACACCTGTCCTGGTTCATTACCCAGTACCAAATCTAATGTGGCCTCGCCTCTTGTTGGCCTATCTACATACTGTGTCAGGAAACCCTCCTGCACACATTGAACAAAAACTGACCCATCTAAAGACCTATAGCGTTTCCAGTCCATATTTGGAAAGTTCAAGTCCCCCATAACAACTACCCTGTTACTTTCGCTCCGATCCAGAATCACCTTTGCAATCCTTTCCTCTACACCTCAGGAACTTTTCGGAGGCCTATAGAAAACTCCCAACAGGGTGACCTCTCCTTTCCTGTTTCTAACCTCAGCCCATACTACCTCAGTAGACGAGTCCTCATCAAACGTCCTTTCTGCTCCCTGAATACCTGCCTTACATCCCCATCCCTTTTCCTACCTATGTCGTTGGTACCTATGTGGACCACGTCTTGGGGCTGCTCCCCCTCCCCTTAAGGGTCCCAAAAACACGATCCGAGATATCACTGACCCTTGCACCTGGGAGGCAACACAGCAACCGCGAGTTTCTCTCGTTCCCACAGAATCTCCTATCTGTCCCCCTAACTATGGAGTCCCCAATGACTAATGCTCTACTCCTCTCCCCCCTTCCCTTCTGAGCAACAGGGACAGACTCTGTGCCAGAGACCTGTACCCCATGGATTACCCCTGGTAAGTCCCCCCCCCCCCCCACCAGTATCCAAAGCGGTATACTTGTTCCTAAGGGGAATGACCACAGGGGATCCCTGTACTGACTGCTTCCTCCCAGCCCCTCTCACCATCACCCATCTATCTTTATTCTTCGGAGTAACTACATCCCTGAAGCTTCTATCTATGAACAACTCTGCCTCCCAAATGATCCGAAGTTCATCCAGCTCCAGCACCAGTTCCCTAACGCGGTTTTTGAGGAGCTGGAGATGGGTGCACTTCCGTGAAATCAGCAGGGACACTAACAGTGTTCCTCACCTCAAACATTCTGCAGGAGGAACATTGCACTGCCTTCCCTGCCATCCCCTCTAGATAACTTGCGGATAAAACAAGAAAAAGAAAGAAAGAGCTTACCTGATATTCATTCAACCCCTTAGGTTAGAGGAGGTGGCTCCTCTCCCGCGCTTTTAAATCTCCAGCTCCTTTCCCGCTGTTAAATCTCTGGCTCCTCTCCCGCGCTTTTAAAGCTCCGGCTCCTCTCCTGCTTTTAAATCTCTAGCTCCTCTCCCACTTAGAATTTTTTTCCACACTGTGGTGCTGACCTCAAAGATCAGGCTGCCATTTTTAAAGGGGGCCCCGATCTCTAAGTGAGTCCCCCACACCCCTCACCCATGGGCAATGTCACCCTCCACACACATGGGCACTAACTCACATGTTCCCAAGTGAGGACACCTGCTATGGGGTCCTTGGTAGTCCCCCCCTCTTCAGGCCCCCATTCACCCTTACAGTCCCTCCCTTCCAGGGCCCCAATCCGTCACCCCCCCCCCCCTCCCAGCCTCCCAGAAGCCCCTACTTACCTGCCATGCGCCCTCCACCCTCCTTTCATGGGCATGGTCCCCCTTGGGCCCTGACCCATGGGCAGTTCCACAGTGTCACCCAGGCACCCTTATACTGCCACCCTGGTGCAAGGTGAGAAGGCTGCCAAGAAGCCTGCAAGAGACCTCTCCCTGGATCTACTAGCCGAGTTGTGCTTTCGCTCAAGTGCAACGTGGCCACAAAATCGCACCCTTGCGTCAGTGTTCACTCGTGAGAGGGATAGAAATCAGGGAGCAGGACTATAATAAAATTAAAGAGATTAACATAGGCAGAGAGGATGTTCTGAGTGGCCTGGCAGGCTTAAAAGTAGACAAACCTCCAGGGCCAGATGAAATGAATCCCAGGCTGTTGAGTGAGGCAATGGAGAAAATAGCAGGGGCACTGGCAATAATTTCCAATTCCTTAGCTTAGGCATAGAGCTTAAGAGCAGGGAGATTATGCTGGAACTGTACAAAACATTGGTTAAACCATAGCTAGAGTATTGTGAGCAGTTCTGGAATACACATTATAGGAGGGATGTGATAGCACTAGAAAGGATGCAGAGGCGATTTACTAGGATGTTGCCTGGGCTGGAGAGTTTTAGTTATGAAGAGAGATTGGATAGATTGTTGTTGTTTTCCTTGGTGCAGAGAAACCTGAGGGGGGGACACGATTGAGATTTATAAAATTATGAGGGGCCTAGATAGAGTAGACATGAAGAAACATTTCCCATTGGTGGAGGGATCAATGACAAGGGGGCATATATTTAAGGTAAGAGGCAGGAGGTTTAGAGGGGATGTGAGGAAATTGTTTTACCTAGAGGGTGGTGCGAGTTTGGAATTCACTGCCTGAAAGGTTAGTGGAGACAGAGACCCTCATAACATTTAAGAAGTATTTAGATGTGTACTTGCGATTCAAAGGCACACAAGGCTATGGGTCAAGAGCTGGGAAATGGGTTTATAGTTAGGTGATTATTTTTGACCAATGCAGCTTGATGGGCTGAAGGGCCTTTCTGTGCTGTATGGCTCTATGACTACGACTCTAAGTGGGTTTGGGATGCCTTACAGGATGAAGCATTCACCAGGGTGATAAAGCGTCTATCGTCCTCGCAGCTCCTCACTCATTATGACCCAGCTCGACCATGAGTCCTTACATATGATACCTCCTTCTATGGCCCACAGGGTGGTGTTGGCCCACAGATGGGACGATGGCTCTATTGCATTTGTTTGAATGACTCTGGAAGACGTGGAACAACATTATGCCCAAAGGAAAGATTGGCGGTATATGGAGTCAAGAAATGCCATCATTATGTCTACGGCACTTCATTGTGACTGACTGCGACTCTGTAAAGAGGCCAAGGGAATTCCCCCCATTGTTTCAGCCCAGATTCAGTGTTGGGCTTTTCTGCTCACTGCATATGAGTAATCGTTCCAACACCGTCCCGGCACACACGCTGGTGCCTGTCTCCTGCTACCCGTGAGTCCTCCGTCCTCACCAATGGTGGATGAAGCGGCAGCAACCCTCAATTTTATGGATACTCTGCTGGTGACGGCTGTTCAGGTTCGAACATGGTCTCAGCGGGATCCATAACTAGCGAATCTCTGCCACATGCTTTTAAATGGTGGATTGCGGGGGACTACCCGCTCCCCCCCCCCCCCCCCCCCCCCCCAATAGCCCTACAGCCTTATGCCCAGAAACTTCAAGAACTAAGTATAGAGGGTGCTGTGGGGAACTTGTGTGGTCATCCCACATCAGGGTCAGGAATCCCTCCTGAAGGATCTACACCGTGGCCACGGTGGAGGCCTGAAAGATGAAGATGCTGGCTCGGAGCTATGTCTAGTAGCCTGGCATCAATGGACATAGAGCAAAGCGTATGCTGTTGTCCAGCATGTCAGGAGCACCAAAGGCTCCCATCGGGGCCTCGCTTCATTCCTAGGAATGGCCAGGGCGTCCGTGAGTGAGACTGCACGCCGACTTCGCAGGCCCATTCATGGGCCCATGTTTCTCATTATCGCGGATGCCCACTCGAAATTGCTTGACATTTATAAAATAGCCTCAATGACGTCAAGGACCACCATTGAAAAATTGAAGTGCTCGTTGAGTACCCATGGGATCCCTGAAGTCTTGGTGACAGCCAACTATGGAGATGGGACACTCTGGCTCACTGGAGAACGGGTCTGGTCTCCTATCCAGTAAAGATCCAAGTGAAAGTCCAATGAAACATGTAGATCACCTCAAGAATGACACCCAAGCGATATCAATGCGTCTGACGTGCCAAGAACCACCCTTCAGCTAGGGGATCCAACCGGTTGCACTGGTCAAAGAGACACAGCCTGAGTGAGTGAGACACAGACAGAGTGAGAATTTGAAACTTGGTAATTTGGTGCAGTGAGGTAATTCGGTACAGAGTGGGAGAAGGTGCTTTTTCCCTACTGTTTTGTTCTCTCTCTTTCTTCGGGCCTAATTTCGGGAGCCGTTCGGAGGAGGAGGAGCAGTCTTTGTGAGTATAAAAACCTAATGGTAACTTCCTGTTTTCCAGGTTTTTTTCCCAAAAGTGACGTCAGAAGGAAGCTGTGATCTGATTGGTTGATAGCAAATCTGCCCGAAATTTAAAAAAAACACAGCTAAACTCATAAACATAAATTAAACTAATTAATTAATTAGAGATGGCTGGTCAGGTGATGTGCTTGAGCTGTTTGATGTGGGGGCTGGCAGATCGCATTGCAGTTGGCTGCTCGAAGAGCTCCGGCTCAGAGTTGATGAGCTGGAGTCTGAGCTTCAAACACTGAGGCACATCCGGGAGGGGGAGACTTACCTGGACACTGTGTTTCAGGAGGCAGTCACACCTGTCAGAGTAAGTAGTTTAAATCCTGCCAGTGGCCAGGGACAGCAGGGTGTGACTGCAAGTCAGGCAGGTAAAGGGAACCAGCAGTCAGGAACTCAGGAGCCTCAGCCCTTGACCCTGTCCAACAGGTATGAGGCACTTGCTCCCTGTGTGGATGGCGAACAGAGCTGCGGGAAGGATGAGTCAGCTGACCAAGGCACCATGGTTCAGCAGGCCATTTAAAGGGAGGGAGTAAATAGGCAAGTTGTAGTTGTAGGGGATTCTATTATCAGGGGGATAGATGGTATCCTTTGTGAGCAGGATAAAGAGTCCTGCATGGTATGTTGCCTGCCCAGTGCTAGGGTGCGGGACATCTCTGACCGGCTTGAAAGGATACTGGGGAGGGAGGGGGAGGATCCAGTTGTTGTGGTCCATGTCGGTACCAACAACATAGGCAAGTCTAGTAAAGAGGACCTGTTTAGAGATTATAAAGAGCTAGGATTCAAATTAAAAAACAGGTCCTCAAGGGTCATAATCTCCGGATTACTGCCCGAGCCACGTGCAAATTGGCATAGGGAGGCAAGAATAAGGGAAGTTAACACGTGGCTGAAAGAGTGGTGTGGGAAAGAGAGGTTCCTTTTCATGGGACACTGGCATCAGTTTTGGGACAGGGGGGACCTATACCGTTGGGATGGTCTCCACCTGAACCGAGCTGGGACCAGTGTTCTGGCGAAAAAAGTAGATAGGGTGGTCAATAGGTCTTTAAACTAGAGATTGGGTGGGAAGGGAAAGTCAGGGAACCAAGAGGTGAAGTAATCAGTGGGAAGCGTAGCTGCTTAGGAATACAAAAAAGCACGAACAGACAAAACTCAGGAGAGGTTACGATAGTCCCCATCCCACAAAATATGACACAGTGTGTGGAAAGGCTCGGTAAACCAAGTTCCACCACACTAAGAAAACAAAAAGGGACGGTCAATAGAGAATTAAAGGTGCTGTATTTAAATGCGCGCAGTGTACGGAACAAGTTAGATGAGCTTGTGGCCCAGATTGTGACTGGCAGGTATGATGTGGTAGGCATCACAGAGACGTGGTTGCAGGGGGTTCAGGACTGGCATTTAAACATCCAGGGATTCACAACCTATCGAAAAGACAGAGAGGTGGGCAGAGGGGGCGGGGTTGCCTTGTTAATTAGGAATGAAATTAAATCAATAGCACTAAACGATATAGGGTCAGATGATGTGGAGTCTGTGTGGGTAGAGTTGAGAAACCATAATGGGAGTTATGTACAGGCCTCCTAACAGTGGTCAGGACCAGGGGCACAAAATGCACCACGAAATAGAAAGTGCATGTCAGAAAGGCAAGGTCACAGTGATCATGGGGGACTTCAATATGCAGTGGACTGGGTAAATAATGCTGCCAGTGGACCCAAGGAAAGGGAATTCATTGAATGTTTACAGGAGGGCTTTTTGGAACAGCTTGTGATGGAGCCCACGAGGGAACAGGCCATTCTGGACTTAGTGTTATGTAATGAGCCAGACTTGATTAAAGATCTTAAAGTAAGGGAACACTTAGAAGGCAGTGATCATAATGTGGTAGAATTCAATCTGCAATTTGAAAGAAAGAATGTAGAATCAGATGTAAAGGTGTCACAGTTAAATAAAGGTAGCTACAGGGGCATGAGGGAGGAACTGACGAAAATCGACTGGGAGCAGAGCCTAGTGGGAAAGACAGTAGAACAACAATGGCAGGAGTTTCTGGGAGTAATTGAGGACACAGTACAGAGATTCATCCCAAAGAAAAGAAAGGTTATCAGAGGGGGGTTTAGGCAGCCATGGCTGACAAAGGAAGTTAGGGAATGCAAAAAAAGCAAAAGAGAAAGCCGATAATGTGGCAAAGAGTAGTGGGAAGTCAGAAGATTGGGAAGGCTACAAGAATAAACAGAGGATAACAAAGAGAGAAATAAGGAAAGAGAGGATCAAATATGAAGGTAGGCTAGCCAGTAACATTAGGAATGATAGTAAAAGTTTCTTTAAATACATTAAAAACAAACGGGAGGCAAAAGTAGACATTGGGCCGCTCCAAAATGATGCTGGTAATCTAGTGATGGGAGATAAGGAAATAGCTGAGGAACTGAATAAGTACTTTGCGTCAGTCTTCACAGTAGAAGACATGAGTAATATCCCAACAATTCAGGAGAGTCCGGGGGCAGAGTTGAATATGGTAGCCATCACAAAGGAGAAAGTGCTAGAGAAACTAAGAGGTCTAAAAATTGATAAATCCCCGGGCCCAGATGGGCTTCATCCGAGAGTTCTAAAGGAGATAGCTGAAGAAATAGTGGAGGCATTAGTTATGATCTTTCAAAAGTCACTGGAGTCAGGGAAAGTCCCAGAGGATTGGAAAATTGCTGTTGTAACCCCCCTGTTCAAGAAGGGAACAAGGAAAAAGATGGAAAATTATAGGCCAATTAGCCTAACCTCGGTTGTTGGCAAGATTCTAGAATCCATTGTTAAGGATGAGATTTCTAAATTCTTGGAAGTGCAGGGTCGGATTAGGACAAGTCAGCATGGATTTAGTAAGGGGAGGTCGTGCCTGACAAACCTGTTAGAGTTCTTTGAAGAGATAACAAATAGGTTAGACCAAGGAGAGCCAATGGATGTTATCTATCTTGACTTCCAAAAGGCCTTTGATAAGGTGCCTCACGGGAGACTGCTGAGTAAAATAGGGGCCCATGGTATTCGAGGCAAGGTACTAACATGGATTGACGATTGGCTGTCAGGCAGAAGGCAGAGAGTTGGGATAAAAGGTTCTTTTTCGGAATGGCAACCGGTGACGAGTGGTGTCCCGCAGGGTTCAGTGTTGGGGCCACAGCTGTTCTCTTTATATATTAACGATCTAGATGACGGGACTGGGGGCATTCTGGCTACGTTTGCCGATGATACAAAGATAGGTGGAGGGGCAGGTAGTATGGAGGAGGTGGGGAGGCTGCAGAAAGATTTAGGCAGTTTAGGAGAGTGGTCCAAGAAATGGCTGATGAAATTCAACGTGGGCAAGTGCGAGGTCTTGCACTTTCTAAAAAAGAATAGAGGCATGGACTATTTTCTAAACGGTGACAAAATTCATAATGCTGAAGTGCAAAGGGACTTGGGAGTCCTAGTCCAGGATTCCCTAAAGGTAAACTTGCAGGTTGAGTCCGTAATTAAGGAAGCAAATGCAATGTTGTCATTCATCTCAAGAGGCTTGGAATACAAAAGCAGGGATGTACTTCTGAAGCTTTATAAAGCATTAGTTAGGCCCCATTTAGAATACTGTGAGCAATTTTGGGCCCCACACCTCAGGAAGGACATACTGGCACTGGAGCGGGTCCAGCGGAGATTCTCACGGATGATCCCAGGAATGGTAGGCCTAACATACGATGAACGTCTGAGGATCCTGGGTTTATATTCATTGGAGTTTAGGAGGTTGAGGGGAGTTCTAATAGAAACTTACAAGATAATGAATGGCTTAGATAGGGTGGATGTAGGGAAGTTGTTTCCATTAGCAGGAGAGACTAGGACCCGGGGGCACAGCCTTAGAATAAAAGGGAATCACTTTAGAACAGAGATGAGGAGAAATCTCTTCAGCCAGAGAGTGGTGGGTCTTTGGAATTCATTGCCACAGAGGGCGGTGGAGGCCGGGACGTTGAGTGTGTTTAAGACAGAAGTTGATAAATTCTTGATTTCTCAAGGAATTAAGGGCTATGGAGAGAGAGCGGGGAAAAGGAGTTGAAATCAGCCATGATTGAATGGTGGAGTGGACTCAATGGGCCGAATGGCCTTACTTCCACTCCTATGTCTTATGGTCTTATAGAAGGCTTAAGAAATATCCCAACAATTCAGGAGAGTCAGGGGGCAGAGTTGAATATGGTAGCCATCACAAAGGAGAAAGTGCGAGAGAAACTAAGAGGTCTAAAAATTGATAAATCTCCGGGCCCAGATGGGCTACATCCTAGAGTTCTAAAGGAGACAGCTGAAGAAATCGTGGAAGTGTTAGTTATGATCTTTCAAAAGTCACTGGAGTCAGGGAAAGTCCCAGAGGATTGGAAAATCACTGTTGTAACCCCCCTGTTCAAGAAGGGAACAAGGAAAAAGATGGAAAATTATAGGCCAATTAGCCTAACCTCGGTTGTTGGCAAGATTCTAGAATCCATTGTTAAGGATGAGATTTCTAAATTCTTGGAAGTGCAGGGTCGGATTAGGACAAGTCAGCATGGATTTAGTAAGGGGAGGTCGTGCCTGACAAACCTGTTAGAGTTCTTTGAAGAGATAACAAATAGGTTAGACCAAGGAGAGCCAATGGATGTTATCTATCTTGACTTCCAAAAGGCCTTTGATAAGGTGCCTCACGGGAGACTGCTGAGTAAAATAAGGGCCCATGGCATTCGAGGCAAGGTACTAACATGGGTTGACGATTGGCTGTCAGGCAGAAGGCAGAGAGTTGGGATAAAAGGTTCTTTTTTCGAATGGCAACCGGTGACGAGTGGTGTCCCGCAGGGTGCAGTGTTGGGGCCACAGCTGTTCTCTTTATATATTAACGATCTAGATGACGGGACTGGGGGCATTCTGGCTAAGTTTACCGATGATACAAAGATAGGTGGAGGGGCAGGTAGTATGGAGGAGGTGGGGAGGCTGCAGAAAGATTTAGACAGTTTAGGAGAGTGGTCCAAGAAATGGCTGATGAAAATCAAAGTGGGCAAGTGCGAGGTCTTACACTTTGGAAATAAGAATAGAGGCATGGACTATTTTCTAAACGGTGACAAAATTCATAATGCTGAAGTGCAAATGGACTTCGAGTCCTCGTCCAGGATTCTCTAAAGGTACACTTGCAGGTTGAGTCCGTAATTAAGAAAGCAAATGCAATGTTGTCATTTATCTCAAGAGGCTTGGAATATAAAAGCAGGGATGTACTTCTGAAGCTTTATAAAGCACTAGTTAGGCCCCATTTAGAATACTGTGAGCAATTTTGGGCCCCACACCTCAGGAAGGACATACTGGCACTGGAGCGGGTCCAGCGGAGATTCACACGGATGATCCCAGGAATGGTAGGCCAAACATATGATGAACGTCTGAGGATCCTGGGATTATATTCATTGGAGTTTAGGAGGTTGAGGGGAGATCTAATAGAAACTTACAAGATAATGAATGGCTTAGATAGGGTGGATGTAGGGAAGTTGTTTCCATTAGCAGGGGAGACTAGGACCCGGGGGCACAGCCTTAGAATAAAAGGGAGTCACTTTAGAACAGAGATGAGGAGAAATTTCTTCAGCCAGAGAGTGGAGGGTCTGTGGAATTCATTGCCACAGAGGGCGGTGGAGGCCGGGACGTTGAGTGTCTTTAAGACAGAAGTTGATAAATTCTTGATTTCTCGAGGAATTAAGGGCTATGGAGAGAGAGCGGGTAAATGGAGTTGAAATCAGCCATGATTGAATGGTGGAGTCGACTCGATGGGCCGAATGGCCTTACTTCCGCTCCTATGTCTTATAGTCTTATGGTCTAACACCTCCAGCACGTGACTAAGAGCTAGTCTGGTTCAGTCAGACAGAGTAATCACACTTAGGTTAGCAGAGAGTCGAACTCACAGAGAACTGTGCTAACTGTGTGACAGGTTCAATAAATCAGATTGAACTAACTTCAAGGTCTGGAGTATCTTTCAGTTAAAGCTGCATCCAGTTGCAGCACGTGTTATCTCAGTGTGCTTAACACAACATGATACCAGGAGACTGCTATCCCGAGGTGCTTTACCTCAATCTGCCGTGCCGACCAGCAAATGTATCCCGGCACCATGGAGAAGATCCAGGCTCCTCAACGGCTGTGGACCTCCGGCAATTCAGTGCCAACTGGTGGACTTTCAAGCAAAGGTTTCTGCTGTACATTGAAGCATCAGACCTCGAGGGTGCGTCTGGTACAAGAAAGATCGCGCTTCTCCTCTCAACTGCGGGGGATCAAGCCATTCAACTCTTCAACTCGTTTAATTTCACCAAAGGCCAGGACAAGACAAAGTTTCAGACCATCCTGGACAAGTTTGATAGTCATTGTGAAGTGGACACCAATGAAATATTCGAGCGCTATATATTCAAACTACGCCTACAAGGTAAAGATGCAACTTTCAACTCCTTAACTAATCTCCGTCTACTAGCGCTATCCTGCAATTTTGGTGATATTGCTGACTCCATGATCAGAGACAAAATCGTTTTTGGAGTGCACTCTGATCCTTTGAGAGAGCTGTTTTTAAAAATCAAGCATATGACCCTGTCAGTCGCGATTGAAACATGTACAGTGCATGAGCACGGCAAAAATCGGTATTCCCAATACAAATCGGCTGAAAATGAGAAACGTCCCTCCTACGGGGCAGAGCGTGTGCAGGCCATCGCCCGGATGCAGCGCCTCAGCATTGATGAAAGTGGCCATTTTGTGCACTCTTCCCGGAGCCCCACGCATGCGCGATGTGAATGGGATAACTAAGCGGCCGATCACCACATTGCGCAGGTGCGAACGTCTGCCACCGCACTGCGCATGTGCGACGACGCACGGAGTGTAACAACGTCATGACGTGCCCGAACTACGGCACCGCCTACTTAAAGAAACACTGCCCTGCAAGGGACAGGCAATGTTTAAATTGCGGAAAGCCTGGACACTATGCAGGCTTGTGCAGGTCTGCACCACCAGTCAAGGGCCAGTGCTCCCAATTCCAACGCAGGCGCGTTCGGAGTGTCCAACAAGGTTTACAGGATTCTGATCCTGGCAGTACAACGAATCCAGAGGACAATTGCCTGGAGTCCCCCTACCGTGTGGGCACCATTACCACACTTGACCATGCCTCACCGACATCATCACGGGGCCTGCCCATCCTCACTGGATTCTGCGGACGAATGGCGTGCGGTGATGCAAGTTACTCAATGCTCTATCCAGTTAAAGCTGGACACAGGTGCTTCTGCCAATCTCCTTTCACAGGCAGATTTCAACCGCATCAAGAAGCCACCCAAGCTCCTTCCAGCAGCCTGCCAGCTCCTGGACTATAACGGCAATGGCATCACAGCACTGGGATCCTGTCATCTGCTCGTCTCCAACAGGAGCATTCACGCAAGGCTAAGGTTTGAAATCGTCAAGCCAGACAGGGCCTCCCTGCTCGGCGCACATGCATCCAAGCAGCTAAACCTTGTGCAGTGGGTCTACACAATGACCTCCCCCAACGTGGATCTTCAAGCCGGCATTGACGACTTTCTCGCTCAGTATCCGGATGTGTTTGATGGGATGGGCACTCTGCCATATCGGTACAAGATCCTGCTACGGCTGTGGTCCACGCACCATGCTGGGTCCCGGCTCCACTGAAGGAGCGCCTGAAGGCACAGCTCAAGGATCCTCAGGACCAGAGCATCATTTCCAAAGTTACAGAACCGACTGACTGGGTCAGCTCGATGTTATATGTAAAAAAAGTCTTCGGGGGAGCTGCGCATCTGCATTGATCCCAAGGATCTCAACCAGAATATGATGCGGGAACACACCATCCCGAAGTGGGAGAAACAAACTAGTAAGATGGCACATGCCCGGTTTTTCACAAAGTTAGATGTGTCACATGGATTCTGGCAAATCCAGCTGGATGAGTCCAGCAGAAGGCTCTGCACCTTCAACACACCGTTTGGCAGGGATTGCTATAATCGTCTGCCGTTCGGCATCGTCTCGGCCTCGGAGATCTTCCATAGAATCATGGAGCAGATGATGGAGGGCATTGAAGGGGTTCGTGTGTATGTGGACGACGTTATCATATGGTCCATGACCCCCGAAGAGCACATCTCTCTTCTCCAGCAGGTATTCCGCCGTGTCCATGCCAATGGCCTGAAGCTGACCAGGGCCAAGTGTTGCTTTGGCATGTCGACACTTAAGTTCTTAGGTGACCAGATCTCTCAGCAGGGTGTGCGCCCGGACACAGACAAGGTCAAGGCCATCGAAGCCATGAAGACCCCTGAAGACAAGAAGGCGGTGCTGCGCTTTCTAGGCATGGTAAACTTTTTGGGCAAGTTTATGCCAAACCTGGCCTCGCACACCACGGCGCTCAGACACCTGGTGAAAAAGTCTTTCAGTGGCAGGCAGCTCATCAATCAGAGTGATTGGAGCTGAAAGCCAAGCTCACCACTGCACCTGTATTGGCATTTTTTGACCCTAACAGAGAAACAAAAATCTCGACAGATGCGAGCCAGGACAGCATCGGTGTTGCTCCAGCGCGATGACCCCTCATCCTGGGCACTGATTGCCTACGCATCACGGACGATGACACCCGCCGAGCAGCGGTACGCCCAAATTGAAAAGGAATGCCTGAGCCTTCTCACTGGAATTATCAAGTTCCAAGATTATGCCTACGGCCTGCCGACGTTCACCGTCGAGACGGACCACAGGCCTCGGGTCCACATTATCCACAAGGACCTGAACGACATGACGCCCCGGCTGCAGCGCATCCTCCTCAGACTCAGAAGGTACGACTTTGAACTAGTGTACACGCCTGGCAAGGAGCTCATTATTGCGGATGCCTTGTCCCGCTCCATAGCCTTGCCTAGTGAACTGCCGGCATTTATCCAACAGATCGAATCACAGGTGCAGCTGTGGGCCAGCATCCTCCCGGCGTCGGATGAAAAGGTGATACACATTCGCGACGAGACAGCCAAAGACCTTCTTCTGCAGCGTGTCATGCGCCACCTCGCCAATGGCTGGCAAAAAGGGCAGTGCCCTCAATTCTTCAATGTGAAGGACGACCTGACGGTGGTTGATGGTATCCTCCTCAAGCTGGACCGCATTGTCATTCCACTCAGTCTCCAGAGCTTGGTGTTCCGGCAAATCCGCGAGGGACATCTGGGTGTCGAGAAGTGCAGGCGCAGAGCCAGGCAAGCTGTCTACTGGCCTGGGATTAGTCAGGACATCTCGAATATGGTCCTCAATTGTCCGACCTGTCAACGCTTCCAGCCAGCACAGAGCAAGAAGACGCTTCAGCAGCACAAAATCGTGACCTCCCCATGTCCAAGGTGGGCATCGACCTCTTTCATGCCAATGGTCGTGATTATGTGTTAATCATTGATTATTTTTCCATCTACCCAGAAGTCGTGAAGCTCTTGGACCTCACATCCAAGACCGTCATCAAGGTCTGTAAGGAGACATTCTCCAGGCATGGTATTCCACTCACTGTCATGAGTGACAATGGCCCATGCTTCAGCAGCCAAGAGTGGTCAAGATTTGCCCAGTCATATCAGTTTAACCACGTCACTTCCAGCCCACATTACCCACAGTCCAACGGGAAGGTTGAGAAAGGGGTGCACATAGTGAAGCAGCTCATCTGCAAAGCCGCGGATTCTGCTTCTGACGCCAACCTTGCGCTGCTTGCATACAGGGCATGTCTACCGGCATGTCATCGGCTCAACTCCTGACGACTCTTCCAGCCAAACACTTGCCTGATCTGGATCACCTCCCGGTGCTGCAAAAGGTGCAGAAATTCAGGGACCGGCAAAAGCAGGGCTATGACGCTCATGCCACCGATTTGCCTGTGCTATCCCCGGCGGATGCTGTTCAGATCAAGCTACTTGATCTGAACAGCTCCAGCTGTTGTTGTTCGACAGGCTGCTCCTCGATCGCATGTTGCGGATGAGGCTGGTGGCTCTGTTGTGCGGCGAAACAGACGGGCACTGCGCACAGTTGCCTGCCCGCAACCACATTCTTCGTTATTTCCATCTGTTATTATGCCACCTCCTGATACCTCGAACCATGAGGCCACCAGTCAGGCTTCAATCCCGCCTATTAAGACGCCGTCGTCCCCACCACCACCTCTCCTGCGGTCGACCAGGATCAGACGCAAGCCCCAGAGACTGGACTTGTGAACATTTGTTTTGTTTGCTATGTTCTGTTTTCACATGTACATATGTTCCCATCTGCCATAGTATGTAAATAAGTTAGTTTTTCGGCCAACACATGTAAATACTTTCACATATGCTACAGAAAAACATTTCAAAAGGTCATGATATGCAGACATGCACATAATGAGATACAGACAGGTAGCTAATGAACACCGAGAACAGGAGTCCAAAGATGTGCAGGTTAGGTGGATTGGCCTTGATAAATTGCCCTTAGTGTCCAAAATTGTCCTTAGTGTTGGGTGGGGTTACTGGGTTATGGGGATAGGGTGGAGGTGTTGACCTTGGGTAGGGTGCTCTTTCCAAGAGCCGATGCAGACTCGCTGGGCCGAATGGCCTCCTTCTGCACTGTAAATTCTATGATAATCTATGACATAACCAATCAGCAGGCATGAGGGACTCACACTCCACCTCTTTCCACTGGGGACATCTACAGAGTGAGTCAGGGTGTATCACATAACACCTCCAGCACGTGGCTAAGAGCTAGTCTGGTTCAGTCAGACAGAGTAATCACACTTAGGTTAGCAGAGAGTCGAACTCAGAGAACTGTGCTAACTGTGTGTCAGGTTCAATAAATCAGATTGAACTAACTTCAAGGTCTGGAGTATCTTTCAGTTAAAGCTGCATCCAGTTGCAGCCCGTGTTATGTCAGTGTGCTTAACACGACAACTTTATTCTTTTCTTTTACACAGTATTCATTTTGAAAAAAAAAGTCTCCTTTTAAATTCCTGATTTTAACTGTTCCACTACTGGAAGCCATGCCTTTGGTTGCCTAGGCCCTCAGCTTTAGAATTCCCTCCGGAATTCTTTATGATTAGTGTTTAATTCTCTGCCACTGCACTTCCAAGAATTTCTTTTTTACTGTATTCAACTTCCTTGCTTTCTATACCGCCCTTTGTACTTGATGTTGTATCCACCAAAGCTCGCTTCACAGCATATTGAAAACAATATTGAGGGTTTAAATACTGAATACAGTGACTAAAGCATGTGACACATTGGACTGAGTGACCAATAAGAAGACCTTCTCACTTCAGCGGCAGGATTCTTCGTTCCCAGTACTAAGTGTTGACAGGATTCGTGGAGTTCCATGACAGCAAAACTGGCACAGCACCTGGACCGATTCAGCAACTGTTGAGGGGCTAGCACCAACGGCAAGTGGAACACAATAGATTCCAATTAAAAACAGTGCGGGATTCGCTGGGTCCGTGATTAACATTCAGGAGGCTGACAACCTGCAGCCGCATATTAGCACTTCACTCCCCACACACACCATCCCAGCCAGCAAGATGGCACTGGTTGTACTGGAGCCTGCCCATTTTGCTGATGGGTCGTTTAGGGCTAGAGGGCACTGAGGGGGTGCCCTGAGGGGGATACAACGAAGACCTGTGGCCCTAAGTTCACAGTATGCAGTCAGCAGCGTGCGCAGCTTCATGACTGCCTTGCAAGCCACGGCAATGGTGTTCCATGCCTGACCACCCCGACCCCACAGCCCAACTCCTGGCCACTCCCCAATATTGTCCCAGCCCTGGCAGAAGCCCCCCCACCGGCCTGCAGCATGACTGTCAACAAACTAAGGCGATGTATGCCACTTTCCGTACCCTCTCTCCCCCTCAGCTGCCATGCCGCCTGTTTCATGATTTTGGTGTCAAAACCGATTCTCCGGCCAATCGCATTTCCCGATTCTGGCGACAGCCGATGGAGAATCCTCGCCTTTGGTCTTTACAAGATCCAAGTTGGCTGTGAATCTATTATTATTTAAATGCCAAGTAGGAAGTTGAGTACGACCCAAGTTGTTTCGTAGAATAAAGGATTAGTAAATCCGATTAGAATGGCAAAAAATTCTTAGTAAATGAAATTCTTCAATATCGTCACCACGATGAAAGATATCTGAATTTGCAGAGACAGGCCAGAAGCTGGGAATTCTGCAGAGAGCAACTGATCTCTACCTCCTCAAAACGTCCATAAGGCACAAGTCAGGAGTGTGACAGAATACTCTCAACTTGGTTGAGTGCAGCACCAACAACGCTCAAGAAACTCAGCATCCTGGACAATCATCTTGCATGATTGGCACCCCATCCACCACTTGCAACATTCGCTCCCTCCACCAGCAGAGTGCAGTGGCAGTGGTATGAATGGGGTGTACTGCAGCAACTCACCAGGGCTCCTTCGATTGCACCTCCCATACCCACAAATTATATTGTCTAGAAGGAAAAGGGCAGCAGACACATGAGAATACCATGTTCCTCTCCAAGCCACACACCATCCAGACTTGGAAATATATCGCTGTTCCTTTACTGTTGCTGAATCAAGATCCTGGAACTCTCTTCCTAACTGCATTGTGGGTGCACCTGCACCACATGGACTCAGCGGTTCAAGAAAGCAGCTCACCACCCCCTTCTCAAGGGCAATTAAGGTTGGACAATAAATGCTAGCCAGCGACACCCACAAATTAATTTTTAAAAATCAATATTTCCTTGCACTGGATGGGTTACAGGGTTAATTCATTCCTTATTCTTAACATTCCAGCACCAAAGGAGTTATTACGCTTTCTGGAGAACTCATTGCCATATAAAATTTTACATAGCATAGTAAATAATGAAATCCATTCCCATCGTATTGTCATGGGAAATGAGAGCCAGTTCTTTATTTATACTTCGATTTTTTTTTTTGGGTTGGCTCAAAAAACATCAATCTTAACACTGCCAGGATTCTTTCAATGAAAGTGCAGTGGAGCCATTCTTTAACACAATAGTTGGCAATATTCGGAACAAATAAGTCGAATTAAGATGATCTATAAAAAGTAATGAAAGAGAGCCCGAAGGTGAATCTTCACATTAGTTCTAACTTCCTTTTCATTCATTCTATTTAGACTATTCCAACTCTGTATTGTTGTTTCAAATTATTTTGCCATGGTGTTTAGAGTTTTGAATAAACATTAGTTTATCTTTACACCCAGGTCTGTCCCAAAGTCTTGCTGTAATTTCACACATTGTATTCTTTGTATGTAGATTTTTTTCCATATGGCAGTGTAAAATTATATTTGCCATTGCAGTACTGATGTGAATCCTTCTGCAAAGCATTTGTCACATCTTCATGGTCTATTGCTTTTATTACTTCAATATTAGCAGCAAGTTTGAGCTCATATTTAGCTTTGATATTCAGATTGTTAATGTAAGGTAGGAAGAACAAGTACAGCTGCCTATGAAACTTTGCGCAGCCTTTCCTTTTGGTTTGTTATTGCACTCCTGAGTATTCCCTGCTTCCTATTTTTAACCAACTTTATATTCACTTCCTTTATTTTAACCTAGGCTCTTGTAGCTTTTAGTTAATTGGACATCCCTCATGATGAATTTTGCCATAACTTTCTGAAAGTCCAATAAACTAAATCATAACATGTATCGCTAAATTACACGATTTACAAAATCCTCAAAGAAGCGAAGGAGATTTGTCAAACCAGCTTGTCCTCTTCTAAATCCAGATAATCTATTTCAAGTTAAATTATTACTTTACGTGTCGTCCATCAGCATACGCTCAGAATACTTAACATTATTTTGTCTTATGTGCTTTTTCTTAAGCTAACAGGCCTACAGTTACTTAGGTTCTCCTTACCATTCTTTATAATTATTAGTATTATGTTTGCTTGCTTCTAGTCCTCTGGATAGAACATAGAACATAGAATGATACAGCGCAGTACAGGCCCTTCGGCCCTCGATGTTGCACCTGTTGAATCCCAAATTTCTTTATCCGTCAGTCTGGCCTCAATAAAAGTCGAGATGGATTTGCAAGTATAACATTAGTTATTTTATTCAGCTTGCAAGCTAAACTTAGTCCACAGTGATACAGATAACATGTTGCTCTCTGCAGCTCCGGGACTAAGTGAATGTCCCAGACAAAGAGATCAGTACTGATACATTCAAATGGCATCAAGTTTCACATACTCGACACCCATAGGTCATCCTATGTCCCTCCTGACCTGTTTGATCTATTCTGATTGGCTCACTTCCAATCCCTTTCTCCGGCCCCTATCAATTCAGCATCACTCTCATAGACACACCTCTTCCTGCTTTTTTCCATGCGGTCTAAAATCCTTTGTCTCTACTTGCCAGAATCAAAGTGGCTTATTTCTACATTACATTAACTAATATCTCTAAAGTAACTATTTTATATCACATTCATCACACCGAAACAAAAGCCATCTAACCTACACTATGCCATTATCATCCATATGCTTATCCAATAAACTTTTAAATGCCCTCAATGTTGGCGAGTTCACTACTGTTGCCGGTAGGGCATTCCACGGCCTCACCACTCTTTGCGTAAAGAACCTACCTCTGACCTCTCTCCTATATCTATTACCCCTCAGTTTAAAGCTATGTCCCCTCGTGCCAGCCATTTCCATCCGCGGGAGAAGGCTCTCACTGTCCACCCTATCTAACCCCCTGATCATTTTGTATGCCTCTATTAAGTATCCTCTTAACCTTCTTCTCTCCAACGAAAACAACCTCAAGTCCAACAGCCTTTCCTCATAAGATTTTCCCTCCATACCAGGCAACATCCTGGTAAATCTCCTCTGCACCCGCTCCAAAGCCTCCACGTCCTTCCTATAATGCGGTGACCAGAACTGTACGCAATACTCCAAATGCGGCCGTACCAGAGTTTTGTACAGCTGCAACATGACCTCCTGACTCCGGAACTCAATCCCTCTACCAATAAAGGCCTCCATAGGCCTTCTTCACAACCCTATCAACCTGGGTGGCAACTTTCAGGGATCTATGTACATGGACACCTAGATCCCTCTGCTCATCCACACTTCCAAGAATTTTACCATTAGCCAAATATTCCGCATTCCTGTTATTCCTTCCAAAGTGAATCACCTCACACTTCTCTACATTAAACTCCATTTGCCACCTCTCAGCCCAGCTCTGCAGCTTATCTATGTCCCTCTGTAACCTGCTACATCCTTCCTCACTGTCGACAACACCACCGACTTTAGTGTCGTCTGCAAATTTACTCTTCATCAGTTTCCAATAACTCTTTCATTCTTCCCTAATTTCTTTGAGAATTCTTAAAATATGTTCTGTATTTGACTCAGGGTTATGTTGGCCTCACCTTTTAACATACTCAGAACCTCTGACACATTCACTTAAAATTATATATGGTATAAGCAATATAATAGAAACTGAGTGGAAATTGATGTCATCCTGTATGTTGAGTGTGTCCTCAAAATATTATTTTCAATCATAACTATTTGCCTTCAGTTTTCTAACACTTTCATTTTTTAGATTTCTAAATTTCTCACTGATTGCTCATTTAATGTTATGATACTGGATGAATGCTTCAATGTTGCGTTTATTGTTTCTTTCTTATTTTGGTTTTCCATCTCAAAATAAAGGCAGCACGGTGGCCCAGTGGTTAGCACCGCTGCCTCACAGCGCCAGGGACCCGGGTTCAATTCCAGACTTGGGTCACAGTCTGTGTGGAGTTCTCACATTTTCCCCGTGTCTGCATGGGTTTTCTCCGGGTGCTCCGGTTTCCTCCCACAGTACAAAGATGCACAGATTAGGTGGATGGGCCATTATAAATTGTCCCTTAGTGCCCAGGGATGTGCAGGTTAGGTGGGGTTACAAGGATAGGGTGGGGAAGTGGGCCTAGATAGGGTGCTCTTTCAGAGGGTCGGTGCAGCCTCAATGAGCCAATTGGCCTCCTTCTGCACTGTAGGGATTCTATAGTTCTATTCTAATGAACCCGTGTTATCAGAATTTTAGGGATGAATGTCTGCTGATTGCAATTTTGGTGTTATGGCTCTTTTGCCAAAATAAAAGAGGCAAATGAGAGAACTTCCACCAAAGTGGATACTTTGGATACTGGTGGTGGTGGGGGGGGGGACTTACCAGGGGTAAGCTATGGGGTACAGGTCTCGGGCACAGAGTCTGTCCCTGCTGCTCAGAAGGGAAGGGGGAGAGGAGTAGAGCATTAGTCATTGGGGACTCCATAGTTGGGGGACAGATAGGAGATTCTGTGGGAACGAGAGAGACTCGTTGGTGTGTTGCCTCCCAGATGCCAGGGTCTGTGATGTCTCGGATCGTGTTTTCGGGATCCTTAAGGGGGAGGGGGAGCAGCCCCAAGTCCAGGTCCACATAGGCAGCAACGACATAGGGAGGAAAAGGGATGGGGATGTAAGGCAGGTATTCAGGGAGCTAGGGTGGAATCTTAGAGCTGGAACAAGCAGAGTTATTATCTCTGGGTTGTGACCCGTGCCACATGCTGGCGAGACGCGGAATAGGGCGAGAGAACAGTTGAACATGTGGCTACAGGGATGGTGCAGGAGGAGGGATTCAGATACCTGGATAATTGGGGCGCATTCTGGGATAGGTGGGACCTCTACAAACGGGATGGTCTACACCTGAACCAGAGGGGTACCAATATCCTGGGGGGGAAATTTGCTAATGCTCTTCGGGCGGGTTTAAACTAATTCAGCAGGGGGATGGGAACCTGAATTGTAGCTCCAGTGTACAGGACGTTGAGAGTAGTGAGGTCATGAGTAAGGTTTCAAGGTCGCAGGGATGTACTAGCAGGCAGGAAGGTGGTTTGAAGTGTGTCTAGGAGCATCCGGAATAAGGTGGGTGAACTTGCACCATGGGTTGGTACCTGGGACTTCGATGTTGTGGCCATTTCGGAGATGTTTCAGTAAGCTCAGGGAAGGAGGTAAAAGAGGGGGAGGTGTGGCATTGTTAGTCATGGACAATATTATGGTGACAGAAAGGACGTTCGATGAGGACTCGTCTACTGAGGTAGTATGGGCTGAGGTTAGAAACAGGAAAGGAGAGGTCACCCTGTTGGGAGTCTTTTATCGGCCTCAGAAAATTTCCAGTGATGTAGAGGAAAAGATTGCAAAGATGATTCTGGATAGGAGTGAAAGTGACCAGGTAGTTGTTATGGGGGACTTTAACTTTCCAAATATTGACTGGAAACGCTATAGTTTGAGTACTTTAGATAGGTCAGTTTTTGTCCAATGTGTGCAGGAGGGTTTCCTGACACAGTATGTAGATAGGCCAACAAGAGGCGAGGCCACATTAGATTTGGTACTGGGTAATGAACCAGGCCAGGCGTTAGATTTGGAGGTAGGTGATAGTGAGCACAATTCAGTTATGTTTACTTTAGCGATGGAAATACCGCATATACCGCAGGGCAAGAGTTATAGCTTGGGGAAAGGCAATAATGATGCGATTAGGCAAGACTTAGGATGCATAGGATGGGGAAGGAAACTGCAGGGGATGGGCACAATTGAAATGTGGAGCTTGTTCAAGGAACAGCTACTGCGTGTCCTTGATAAGTATGTACTTGTTAGGCAGGGAGGAAGTGGTCGAGCGAGGGAACCGTGGTTTACTAAAGTAGTTGAATCACTTGTCAAGAGGAAGAAGGAGGCTTATGTAAAGATGAGACGTGAAGGTTCAGTTAGATGCTTGAGAGTTACAAGTTAGCCAGGAAGGACCTAAAGAGAGAGCTAAGAAGAGCCAGGAGGGGAATGAGAAGTCCTTGACAGGTAGGATCAAGGAAAACCCTAAAGCTTTCTATAGGTATGTCAGGAATAAAAGAATGACTAGGGTAAGAGTAGGGCCAGTCAAGGACAGTAGTGGGAAGTTGTGCGTGGAGTCCGAGGAGATAGGAGAGGTGCTAAATGAATATTGTTCATCAGTATTCACACAGGAAAAAGACAATGTTGTCGAGGAGAATACTGAGACTCAGGCTATTAGATTAGACAGGATTGAGGTTCATAAGGAGGAGGTGTTAGCAATTCTGGAAAGTGTGAAAATAGACAAGTCCCCTGGGCCGGATGGCATTTATCCTAGGATTCTGTGGGAAGCTAGGGAGGAGATTGCAGAGCCTTTGGCTTTGATCTTTATGTCGTCATTGTCTACACGAATAGTGCCAGAAGACTGTAGGATAGCAAATGTTGTCGCCTTATTCAAGAAGGGGAGTAGAGACAACCCCGGTAACTATAGACCAGTGAGCCTTACTTCTGTTGTGGGCAAATTCTTGGAAATGATTATAAGAGATAGGATTTATAATCATCTAGAAAGGAATAATTTGATTAGGGATCGTCAACACGGTTTTGTGAAGGGTAGGTCGTGCCTCACAAACCTGATTGAGTTCTTTGAGAAGGTGACCAAACAGGTGGACGAGGGTAAAGCAGTTGATGTGGTCTATATGGATTTCAGTAAAGTGTTTGATAAGGTTCCCCACGGTAGGCTATTGCAGCAAATACGGAGGCATGGGATTCAGGGTGATTTAGCGGTTTGGATCAGAAATTGGCTAACTGTAAGAAGACAGAGGGTGGTGGTTGATGGGAAATGTTCAGCTTGGAGTTCAGTTACTAATGGTGTACCACAAGGATCTGTTTTGGGGCCACTGCTGTTTGTCATTTTTATAATAGGCGTAGAAGGATGGGTGAGTAAATCTGCGGATGACACTAAAGTCGGTGGAGTTGTGGACAGTGCAGAAGAATGTTGCAGGTTACAGAGGGACATAGATAATTTGCTAGTGTCACACGGGAGGGTTTAAACTAGTATGGCAGGGGGGTGGGCACGGGAGCAATAGGTCAGAAGGTGAGAGCGTTGAGGGAGAACTAGGGAATAGGGACAGTGTGGCTCTGAGGCAGAGCAGACGGGGAGAAGTTGCTGAACACAGCGGGTCTGGTGGCCTGAAGTGCATATGTTTTAATGCAAGGAGCATTACGGGTAAGGCAGATGAACTTAGAGCTTGGATTACTACTTGGAACTATGATGTTGTTGCCATTACAGAGACCTGGTTGAGGGAAGGGCAGGATTGGCAGCTAAACGTTCCAGGATTTAGATGTTTCAGGCGGGATAGAGGGGGATGTAAAAGGGGAGGCGGAGTTGCGCTACTTGTTCAGGAGAGTATCACAGCTATACAGCGAGAGGACACCTCAGAGGGCAGTGAGGCTATATGGGTAGAGATCAGGAACAAGAAGGGTGCAGTCACAATGTTGGGGGTATACTACAGGCCTCCCAACAGCCAGCGGGAGATAGAGGAGCAGATAGGTAGACAGATTTTGGAAAAGAGTAAAAACAACAGGGTTGTGGTGATGGGAGACTTCAACTTCCCCAATATTGACTGGGACTCACTTAGTGCCAGGGGCTTAGACGGGGCAGAGTTTGTAAGGAGCATCCAGGAGGGCTTCTTAAAACAATATGTAAACAGTCCAACTAGGGAAGAGGCGGTACTGGACCTGGTATTGGGGAATGAGCCCGGCCAGGTGGTAGATGTTTCAGTAGGGGAGCATTTCGGAAACAGTGACCACAATTCAGTAAGTTTTAAAGTACTGGTGGACAAGGATAAGAGTGGTCCGAGGATGAATGTGCTAAATTGGGGGAAGGCTAATTATAACAATATTAGGCGGGAACTGAAGAACATAGATTGGGGGCGGATGTTTGAGGGCAAATCAACATCTGACATGTGGGAGGCTTTCAAGTGTCAGTTGATAGGAATACAGGACAGGCATGTTCCTGTGAGGAAGAAAGATAAATACGGCAATTTTCGGGAACCTTGGATGACGAATGATATTGTAGGCCTCGTCAAAAAGAAAAAGGAGGCATTTGTCAGGGCTAAAAGGCTGGGAACAGACGAAGCCTGTGTGGCATATAAGGAAAGTAGGAAGGAACTTAAGCAGGGAGTCAGGAGGGCTAGAAGGGGTCATGAAAAGTCATTGGCAAATAGGGTTAAGGAAAATCCCAAGGCTTTTTACACTTACATAAAAAGCAAGAGGGTAGCCAGGGAAAGGGTTGGCCCACTGAAGGATAGGCAAGGGAATCTATGTGTGGAGCCAGAGGAAATGGGCGAGGTACTAAATGAATACTTTGCATCAGTATTCACCAAAGAGAAGAAATTGGTAGATGTTGAGTCTGGAGAAGGGGGTGTAGATAGCCTGGGTCACATTGTGATCCAAAAAGACGAGGTGTTGGGTGTCTTAAAAAATATTAAGGTAGATAAGTCCCCAGGGCCGGATGGGATCTACCCCAGAATACTGAAGGAGGCTGGAGAGGAAATTGCTGAGGCCTTGACAGAAATCTTTGGATCCTCGCTGTCTTCAGGGGATGTCCCGGAGGACTGGAGAATAGCCAATGTTGTTCCTCTGTTTAAGAAGGGTGGCAGGGATAATCCCGGGAACTACAGGCCGGTGAGCCTTACTTCAGTGGTAGGGAAATTACTGGAGAGAATTCTTCGAGACAGGATCTACTCCCATTTGGAAGCAAATGGACGTATTAGTGAGAGGCAGCACGGTTTTGTGAAGGGGAGGTCGTGTCTCACTAACTTGATAGAGTTTTTCGAGGAGGTCACTAAGATGATTGATGCAGGTAGGGCAGTAGATGTTGTCTATATGGACTTCAGTAAGGCCTTTGACAAGGTCCCTCATGGTAGACTAGTACAAAAGGTGAAGTCACACGGGATCAGGGGTGAACTGGCAAGGTGGATACAGAACTGGCTAGGCCATAGAAGGCAGAGGGTAGCAATGGAGGGATGCTTTTCTAATTGGAGGGCTGTGACCAGTGGTGTTCCACAGGGATCAGTGCTGGGACCTTTGCTCTTTGTAGTATATATAAATGATTTGGAGGAAAATGTAACTGGTCTGATTAGTAAGTTTGCAGACGACACAAAGGTTGGTGGAATTGCAGATAGCGATGAGGACTGTCTGAGGATACAGCAGGATTTAGATTGTCTGGAGACTTGGGCGGAGAGATGGCAGATGGAGTTTAACTTGGACAAATGTGAGGTAATGCATTTTGGAAGGGCTAATGCAGGTAGGGAATATACAGTGAATGGTAGAACCCTCAAGAGTATTGAAAGTCAAAGAGATCTAGGAGTACAGGTCCACAGATCACTGAAAGGGGCTACACAGGTGGAGAAGGTAGTCAAGAAGGCATACGGCATGCTTGCCTTCATTGGCCGGGGCATTGAGTATAAGAATTGGCAAGTCATGTTGCAGCTGTATAGAACCTTAGTTAGGCCACACTTGGAGTATAGTGTTCAATTCTGGTCGCCACACTACCAGAGGGATGTGGAGGCTTTGGAGAGGGTGCAGAGGAGATTTGCCAGAATGTTGCCTGGTATGGAGGGCATAAGCTATGAGGAGCGATTGAATAAACTCGGTTTGTTCTCACTGGAACGAAGGAGGTTGAGGGGCGACCTGATAGAGGTCTACAAAATTATGAGGGGCATAGACAGAGTGGATAGTCAGAGGCTTTTCCCCAGGGTAGAGGGGTCAATTACTAGGGGGCATAGGTTTAAGGTGAGAGGGGCAAAGTTTAGAGTAGATGTACGAGGCAAGTTTTTTACGCAGAGGGTAGTGGGTGCCTGGAACTCACTACCGGAGGAGGTAGTGGAGGCAGGGACGATAGGGACATTTAAGGGGCATCTTGACAAATATATGAATAGGATGGGAATAGAAGGATACGGACCCAGGAAGTGTAGAAGATTGTAGTTTAGTCGGGCAGTATGGTCGGCACGGGCTTGGAGGGCCGAAGGGCCTGTTCCTGTGCTGTACATTTCTTTGTTCTTTGTTCTTTGTTCTTTATAAGCTGCAGAGCTGGCCTGAGTAGTGGCAAATGAAGTTTAATGCAGAAAAGTGTGAGGTGATTCATTTTGGAAGGAGTAACAGGAATACCGAGTACTGAGCTAATGGTAAGATTCGTGGTAGTGTGGATGAGCAGAGAGATCTCGGTGTCCATGTACATAGACCCCTGAAAGTTGCCACCCAGATTGATAGGGTTATTAAGAAGGTGTACGGTGTGTTAGCTTTTATTGGTAGAGGGATTGAGTTTCGGAGCCATGAGGTCATGTTGCAGCTGCACAAAACTCTGGTGCGGCCGCATTTGGAGTATTGCATGCAGTTCTGGTCGCCGCATTATAGGAAGGATGTGGAATCATTGGAAAGGGTGCAGAGGAGATTTACCAGGATGTTTCCTGGTATGGAGGGAAGATCTTATGAGGAAAGGCTGATGGACTTGAGGCAGTTTTCGTTAGAGAGAAGAAGGTTAAGAGGTGACTTAATAGAGGCATACAAGATGATCAGAGGATTAGATAGGGTGGATAGTGAGAGCCTTTTTCCTTGGATGGTGAAGACTAGCACGAGGGGACATAGCTTTAAACTGAGGGGAGATAGATATAGGACAGATGTCAGAGGTAGGTTCTTTACTCCGAGAGTAGTAGGGGCATTGAATGCCCTGCCTGCAACAGTAGTGAACTTGCCAACATTAAGGGCATTTAAATGGTCATTGGATAGACATATGGATGATAATGGAACAGTGTAGATGGGTTTTAGATTGGTTTCACAGGTCGGCGCAACATCGAGGGCCGAAGGGCCTGTACTGTGCTGTAATGTTCTATTCTATTCTATTCTACAATTGACCCGAAGTGTTCTACTTCAGTGTTTCCACACCTCTTCATTTATCTTTTTTCATTTTTATTCACATTTAATGAACCTTTTATCCATTTCGTAAATGGCAGGGAAGAAATGCTGCCGCTATTGTCTGTGTGCCATTCTGTATTGTTCCTCTGAGTTCAGTATTGCTATAGTTGTGAGAATTCACTCCAACCATTTATATATTGAGTAATGTTGACCAGGAATGACAACTCACATTTAAGGTTTTTAATAACATGCATATGTTAGGGACTTTTGTGAGCTTCTCTTCTGCATGGGTAGGTCACTAACCACAAAAGCACACTGAACTGAGCCTTCCTCGCATCAAAAGCATCCTCACATCCAGGGAATTATAGACCAGTCAGCTTAACATCAGTGGTAGGAGAAATAATACCATCATTACTAAAGGCGAGAGTTAGAAAGATTAAAAAGATCTAGTTGAACAGCATGGACATGAGTATTAGGCACTTGTAGATATCATTCACCTCCGTAAATAAACTCTGATTAATTGCGCCTTTTTTATGGCTCCTTATTCTGATGAGGTGTCTTCCTGTAGTACAGATCTTCCTCCATGTTCTCCCTACATGGAGCTGCGAGTCAGAGCGGAGATTTATAAAGATCGCGGCCTAGTTTCGGGAGCCGTTCGGAGGAGGCGGAACAGTCTCTGTCAGGGAGAGAACCTGAGAACATCTAAGACACTCAGAAGGTAAGAAGGTAAGTAAGTGATTTTTACTCATTTTTACTTTTATACCTTTTTCAAATTGTGTGTGTCGGGGGGAAACTGAAGTGACATCACAGAAAAGCTGTGACCCGAGTGGCTGGTTGAGAATCTACACTAAATTTAAAAAAGTAAGCATTGGTAACTAATTAAACATAATTACTTAATTATAATTTAGAGGGGTATCTAAGCCAGAGATCGGAGAGTACTATATTTAGCTTTCGCATTTATATTAGAAATCTAGTGCTAGGAAACAGATCGTTAACAGTAACTTTGAAAATTAAAAAAATATATATAAATTTTTTTAAAAAAAACTTTTAATTTTAATTAATTGACGCAATGTCAGTTAGAGGGGTGCAGTGCTCTGACTGTGAGATGTGGCAGGTCCAGGAGGCTTCCAGCGTCCCGGATGGTTTCATCTGCAGAAGGTGCACCCAACTGGAGCTCCTCACAGACCGCATGGTTCGGTTGGAGCAGCAATTGGATGCACTTAGGAGCATGCAGGTGGAGGAAAGCGTCATAGATCGCAGTTATATCAATGTGGTCACACCCAAGGTGCAGGCAGAGAAATGGGTGACCACCAGAAAGGGCAGGCAGTCAGTGCAGGAATCCCCTGTGGTTGTCCCCCTCTCGAACAGGTATACCCCTTTGGATACTGTCGGGGGGGATAGCCTATCAGGGGAAAACAGCAGCAGCCAGAGCAGTGGCACCACGGCTAGCTCTGATGTTCAGAAGGGAGGATCAAAGCGCAGAAGAGCAATAGTAATAGGGGACTCTATAGTCAGGGGCACAGATAGGCGCTTCTGTGGACGTGAAAGAGACTCCAGGATGGTATGTTGCCTCCCTGGTGCCAGGGTCCAGGATGTCTCCGAACGGGTAGAGGGCATCCTGAAGGGGGAGAGCAAACAGGCAGAGGTCATTGTACATATTGGTACTAACGACATAGGCAGGAAGGGGCATGAGGTCCTGCAGCAGGAGCTCAGGGAGCTAGGCAGAAAGTTAAAAGACAGGACCTCTAGGGTTGTAATCTCGGGATTACTCCCTGTGCCACGTGCCAGTGAGGCTAGAAATAGGAAGATAGAGCAGCTAAACACGTGGCTAAACAGCTGGTGTAGGAGGGAGGGTTTCCGTTATCTGGACCACTGGGAGCTCTTCCGGGGCAGGTGTGACCTATATAAGAAGGACGGGTTGCATCTCAACTGGAGAGGCATAAATATCCTGGCCGCGAGGTTTGCTAGTGTCACACGGGAGGGTTTAAACTAGTATGGCAGGGGGGTGGGCACGGGAGCAATAGGTCAGAAGGTGAGTGCATTGAGGGAGAACTAGGGAATAGGGACAGTGGGGCTCTGAGGCAGAGCAGACAGGGAGAAGTTGCTGAACACAGCGGGTCTGCTGGCCTGAAGGGCATATGGTTTAATGCAAGAAGTATTACGGGTAAGGCAGATGAACGTAGAGCTTAGATTAGTACTTGGAACTATGATGTTGTTGCCATCACAGAGACCTGGTTGAGGGAAGGGCAGGATTGGCAGCTAAACGTTCCAGGATTTAGATGTTTCAGGCGGGATAGATGGGGATGTAAAAGGGGTGGCGGAGTTGCGCTACTGGTTAGGGAGAATATCACAGCTGTACTGCGGGATGACACCTCAGAGGGCAGTGAGGCTATATGGGTAGAGATCAGGAATACGAAGGGTGCAGTCACACTGTTGGGGGTTTACTACAGGCCTCCCAACAGCCAGCGGGAGATAGAGGAGCAGATAGGTAGACAGATTTTGGAAAAGAGTAAAAACAACAGGGTTGTTGTGATGGGAGACTTCAACTTCCCCAATATTGACAGGGACTCACTTAGTGCCAGGGGCTTAGACGGGGCGGAGTTTGTAAGGAGCATCCAGGAGGGCTTCTTAAAACAATATGTGGACAGTCCAACTAGGGAAGGGGCGGTACTGGACCTGGTATTGGGGAATGAGCCCGGCCAGGTGGTAGATGTTTCAGTAGGGGAGCATTTCGGGAACAGTGACCACAATTCAGTAAGTTTTAAAGTGCTGGTGGATAAGGATAAGAGTGGTCCTAGGATGAATGTGCTAAATTGGGGGAAGGCTAATTAGAACAATATTAGGCGGGAACTGAAGAACATAGATTGGGGGCGGATGTTTGAGGGCAAATCAACATCTGACATGTGGGAGGCTTTCAAGTGTCAGTTGAAAGGAATTCAGGACCGGCATGTTCCTGTGAGGAGGAAGGATAAATACGGCAATTTTCGGGAACCTTGGATAACGAGAGATATTGTAGGCCACGTCAAAAAGAAAAAGGAGGCATTTGTCAGGGCTAAAAGGCTGGGAACAGACAAAGCCTGTGTGGAATATAAGGAAAGTAGGAAGGAACTTAAGCAAGGAGTCAGGAGGGCTAGAAGAGGTCACGAAAAGTCATTCGCAAATAGGGTTTAGGAAAATCCCAAGGCTTTTTACACGTACATAAAAAGCAAGAGGGTAGCCAGGGAAAGGGTTGGCCCACTGAAGGATAGGCAAGGGAATCTATGTGTGGAGCTAGAGGAAATGGGCGAGGTACTAAATGAATACTTTGCATCAGTATTCACCAAAGGGAAGAAATTGGTAGATGTTGAGTCTGGAGAAGGGTGTGTAGATAGCCTGGGTCACATTGAGATCCAAAAAGACGAGGTGTTGGGTGTCTTAAAAAATATTAAGGTAGATAAGTCCCCAGGGCCTGATGGGATCTACCCCAGAATACTGAAGGAGGCTGGAGAGAAAATTGCTGAGGCCTTGACAGAAATCTTTGGATCCTCACTGTCTTCAGGTGATATCCCGGAGGACTGGAGAATAGCCAATGTTGTTCCTCTGTTTAAGAAGGGTAGCAAGGATAATCCAGGGAACTACAGGCCGGTGAGCCCTACTTCAGTGGTAGGGAAATTACTGAAGAGAATTCTTCGAGACAGGATCTACTCCCATTTGGAAGCAAATGGACGTATTAGTGAGAGGCAGCATGGTTTTGTGAACAAAGAACAAAGAAATGTACAGCACAGGAACAGGCCCTTCAGCCCTCCAAGCCCGTGCCGACCATGCTGCCCGACTAAACTACGATCTTCTACACTTCCTGGGTCAGTATCCCTCTATTCCCATCCGATTCATGTATTTGTCAAGATGCTCCTTAAATGTCACTATCGTCCCTGCTTCCACCACCTCCTCCGGTAGCGAGTTCCAGGCACCCACTACCCTCTGCGTAAAAAACTTGCCTCGTACATCTACTCTAAACCTTGCCCCTCTCACCTTAAACCTATGCCCCCTAGTAATTGACCCCTCTACCCTGGGGAAAAGCCTCTGACTATCCACTCTGTCTATGCCCCTCATAATTTTGTAGACCTCTATCAGGTCGCCCCTCAACCTCCTTCGTTCCAGTGAGAACAAACCGAGTTTATTCAACCGCTCCTCATAGCTAATGCCCTCCATACCAGGCAACATTCTGGTAAATCTCTTCTGCACCCTCTCTGAAGCCTCCACATCCTTCTGGTAGTGTGGCGACCAGAATTGAACACTATACTCCAAGTGTGAAGGGGAGGTCGTGTCTCACTAACTTGATGATGGTCACTAAGATGATTGATGCAGGTAGGGCAGTGGATGTTATCTATATGGACTTTAGTAAGGCCTTTGACAAAGTCCCTCATGGTAGACTAGTACAAAAGTTGAAGTCACACGGGATCAGGGGTGAGCTGGCAAGGTGGATACAGAACTGGCTAGGTCATAGAAGGCAGAGAGTAGCAATGGAAGGATGCTTTTCTAATTGGAGGGCTGTGACCGGTGGTGTTCCACAGGGATCAGTGCTGGGTCCTTTGCTGTTTGTAGTATATATAAATGATTTGGAGGAAAATGTAACTGGTCTGATTAGTAAGTTTGCAGACGACAAAAGTTGGTGGAATTGCGGATAGCGATGAGGACTGTCAGAGGATACAGCAGGATTTAGATTGTTTGGAGACTTGGGCGGAGAGATGGCAGATGGAGTTTAATCCGGACAAATGTGAGGTAATGCATTTTGGAAGGTCTAATGCAGGTAGGGAATATACAGTGAATGGTAGAACCCTCAAGAGTATTGAAAGTCAAAGAGATCGAGGAGTACAGGTCCACAGGTCACTGAAAGGGGCAACACAGGTGGAGAAGGTAGTCAAGAAGGCATACGGCATGCTTGCCTTCATTGGCCGGGGCATTGAATATAAGAATTGGCAAGTCATGTTGCAGCTGTATAGAACCTTAGTTAGGCCACACTTGGAGTATAGTGTTCAATTCTGGTCGCCACACTACCAGAAGAATGTGGAGGCTTTAGAGGGGGTGCAGAAGAGATTTACCAGAATGTTGCCTGGTATGGAGGGCATTAGCTATGAGGAGCGGTTGAATAAACTCGGTTTGTTCTCACTGGAACGAAGGAGGTTGAGGGGCGACCTGATAGAGGTCTACAAAATTATGAGGGGCATAGACAGAGTGGATAGTCAGAGGCTTTTCCCCGGGGTAGAGGGGTCAATTACTAGGGGGCATAGGTTTAAGGTGAGAGGGGCAAGGTTTGGAGTAGATTTAAACTAGCAAGTTGGGGGGGAAGGGAAGTGTAAAGCTATGGACAGTATAATGGTTAATGGAGATCAAGGCAGCAGGTTACGTGACAGGTTATTATGTGGAGATATGGGTTCAAAGACAAGGAAAATTAGGAGAAAGGGTAAGAGGAAAAATAAATCGCGAAAAGTTACTGATCAAGGTGTTAGGATTCATAACAAAGACATAAAAAACAGCATAAGTGTACTTTACCTGAATGCTCGTAGTATACAAAATAAGGTAAATGAGTTGATGGCGCAAATCATCGTGAATGACTATGATTTAGTGGCCATTACTGAAACATGGTTAAAAGATGGTCACGACTGGGAGTTAAATATCCAAGGGTATCAGACTATACGAAAGGATAGAATGGACGGTAAGGGCGGTGGTGTAGCTTTGTTGTTTAAGGATGGCATCCGGGCAATAGTAAGGGATGATGTTGGTGCTATGGAGGACAAGGTTGAATCAATTTGGGTGGAAATCAGGAATAGTAAGGCGAAAAGGTCACTGATGGGAGTAGTCTATAGGCCACCAAATAGTAACAGGATGGTAGGGCAGGCAATAAGCAAAGAAATAACGGATGCATGTAGAAATGGTACAGCAGTTATCATGGGAGATTTTAATCTGCATATCGATTGGTTTAACCAGGTTGGTAAAGGCAGCCTTGAGGAGGAGTTTATAGAATGTGCCCGGGATAATTTCCTGGAACAGTATGTAATGGAACCTACAAGGGAACAAGAGGTCCTAGATCTGGTCCTGTGTAATGAGGCAGGATTGATTAATGATCTCATAGTTCGGGATCCTCTTGGAAGGAGCGACCACAATATGGTGGAATTTAAAATACAGTTGGAGGATGACAAGGTAAAATCAAACACTAGTGTTTTGTGCTTAAACAAAGGTGATTACAATGGGATGAGAGAAGAACTAGCTAAGGTAAACTGGGAGCAAAGACTTCATGGTGAAGCAGTTGAGGAACAGTGGAGAACCTTCCGAGCGATCTTTCACAGTGTTCAGAAAAGGTTCATACCGACAAAAAAGAAAGACGGTAGAAAGGGGAAAAATCCACCGTGGATATCTAAGTAGGTGAGGGAGAGTATCAAATTGAAGGAAAAAACATACAAAGTGGCAAAAATTAGTGGGAGACTAGAGGACTGGGAAGTCTTTAGGGGACAACAGAAAGCTACTAAAAAAGCCATAAAGAAGAGTAAGGTAGACTATGAAAGTAACTGGCTCAGAACATAAAAGCAGATAGTAAAAGCTTCTACAAATATATAAGACAAAAAAGAGTGGCTAAGGTAAATATTGGTCCTTTGGAAGATGAGAAGGGAGATTTAATAATAGGAGACGGGGAAATGGCTGAGGAGCTGAACAGGTTTTTTGGGTCAGTCTTCACAGTGGAGGACACAAATAACATGCCAGTGACTGATGGAAATAAGGATATGATAGGTGAGGACCTTGAGATGATTGTAATCACTAAGGAGGCAGTATTGGGCAAGCTAATGGGGCTAAAGGTAGACGAGTCTCCTGGCCCTGATGGGATGCATCCCAGAGTGTTAAAAGATATGGCTAGGGAAATTGTAAACGCACTAGTGATAATTTATCAAAATTCACTAGACTCTGGGGTGGTGCCAGAGGATTGGAAAGTAGCAAACGTGACACCACTGTTTAAAAAAGGAGGTCGGCAGAAAGCGGGTAATTATAGGCCAGTAAGCTTAACTTTGGTTGTCGGGAAAGTGCTGGAATCTATCATTAAGGAGGAAATAGCGGGGCACCTGGAGGGAAATTGCCCCATTGGGCAGACGCAGCATGGGTTCACAAAGGGTAGGTCGTGTCTGACTAATTTGGTAGAATTTTTTGAGGACGTTACCAGTGCAGTCGATAACGGGGAGCCAATGGATGTGGTGTACGTGGATTTCCAGAAAGCTTTTGACAAGGTGCCACACAAAAGGTTGCTGCATAAACTAAAGATGCATGGCATTGAGGGTAAAGTGGTAGAGGATTGGTTAACTAACAGAAAGCAGAGAGTGGGCATAAATGGGTGTTTGTCTGGTTGGCAACCTGTAACTAGTGGGGTCCCTCAAGGATCAGTGTTGGGCCCGCAGTTGTTCACAATTTACATAGACGATTTGGAGTTGGGGACCAAGTGCAATGTGTCAAAGTTTGCAGACGACACTAAGATGAGTGGTAAAGCAAAAAGTGCAGAGGATACCGGAAGTCTGCAGAAGGATTTGGATAGGTTAGGTGAATGGGCTAGGGTCTGGCAGATGGAATTCAATGTTGCCAAGTGTGAGGCTATCCATTTTGGGAGGAATAACAGCAGAATGGATTATTATTTAAACGGTAAGATGTTAAAACATGCTGCTGTGCAGAGGGACCTGGGTGTGCTGGTGCACGAGTCGCAAAAGGTTGGTGTGCAGGTGCAACAGGTGATTAAGAAGGCTAATCGAGTTTTGTCTTTCATTGCTAGAGGGATGGAGTTCAAGACTAGTGAGGTTATGCTGCAATTGTATAGGGTGTTGGTGAGGCCGCATCTGGAGTATTGTGTTCAGTTTTGGTCTCCTTACCTGAGAAAGGACATATTGGCACTGGAGGGAGTGCAGAGGCGATTCACTAGGTTGATCCCAGAGTTGAGGGGATTAGATTATGATGAGAGGTTGAGTAGACTGGGACTGTACTCATTGGAGTTTAGAAGGATGCGGGAAATCTTATTGAGACATATAAAATTATGAAGGGAATAGATAGGATAGATGCGGGCAGGTTGTTTCCACTGGTCGGGGAAAGCAGAACTAGGGGGCATAGCCTCAAAATAAGGGGAGGTAGATTTAGGACGGAGTGTAGGAGGAACATCTTCACCCAAAGGGTTGTGAATCTCTGGAATTCCTTGCCCAGTGAAGCAGTTGAGGCTCCTTTAAACATTTATAAGAAAAAGATAGATGCCTTTCTAAAGAATAAAGGGATTCGGGGATATGGTGTACGGGCCGGAGAGTGGAGCTGAGTCCACAAAGATCAGCCATGATCTCATTAAATGGCGGAGCAGGCTCGAGGCGCCAGATGGCCTATTCCTGTTCCTAGTTCTTATGTTCTTATGTACGAGGCAAGTTTTTTACGCAGAGGGTAGTGGGTGCCTGGAACTCGCTACCGGAGGAGGTGGTGGAAACAGGGACGATAGTGACATTTAAGGGGCATCTTGACAAATACATGAATAGAGGGATACGGACCCAGGAAGTGTAGAAGATTGTAGTTTAGTCGGGCAGGATGGCCGGCACGGGCTTGGAGGGCCGAAGGGCCTGTTCCTGTGCTGTACATTTCTTTGTTCTTTGTTCTACAGGTTGCCAGCATATTTGTGCATCCACTCACAGTGACTGAACATAATGCCTGTTTCTTGCAGGAAATGAGGGCATAACTCTAGGCAACATTAGGGAGACTTCTAGTACAACGGAACAAGGGTTTATTGGTAGCAATAAAGGTAAACTGTACACAGGCACAGAGTTACTAAAGAAGTCTGCACTCTCTGGCTCCAGGGTCCACTCCACCTGAGACCTAGTTTTATCTAGCTCCAATGTCTCCCTTTTTTTTAGATATATCTTACTGGTTTCTAAACTTTACCCAATCTTTTGGTATGACACTAATCTACACAGCATTGTATGTATCCTCTTTCAATTTGGTACTACCTTTACCAGCCTCAGTTAGCCATGGATGGTGCATCCTTCTTGTAAAATATTAACATATGAACAAGGAGCAGGAGAATGCCAGTCAGCCCCTTGAGCCTGCTCCGCCATTTAATAAGGTCATCATTAATCTAATAGTAACCTCAAATCTACATCCTATCAACTTCCAATATCCTATCACCCCTTACATATCAAGAATCTATCCACCTCTGCGTTAAAAATATTCAAAACCTCTATTTCCACCACCTTTTCAGGAAGAGTTCCAAAGACTCACAACCCTCTGAAAAATTCGCCCTACCTACATTTTAAATGTGTGATCCAATGGGCTGGATTTTCCGTTTCTGGGGCTATGTTCCCTTGCTGGTGTGGGAACGGTGGCGTTTTACGCCAGAAAAACGGCCACCGATTCCCCGTTTTGCTGGGGGCTAGCAGGACGGCAGCATCGAGCACTCGGCTCTAGCAGCTGATATGCCCCGGAGAATTGCCAGGTTCGTGGCCGCGCATGCGCACGGTGGCAGCCTGCAGTGGCCGCGCCGTGCTACATGGCAGCAGCCATTCACGGATTCGGCTCACGAAATAGCCCCCCCTTCGGCCGGCTCGTGCGTCCCAGACCACCTCCCCACAGTGCCCCCAGCCCCGAATAATTTGCTCCCTGCCCATGGATCAGCCCTCCCCCGACTGGCAGCGCTGGACTGAGTCCGCAGCCAGCACGCCGAGTTCCCGACGGGTGAGACCATGAGAGACCCACACCATCGGGAACTCGGCCGGTCGGGGGCGAAGCATCGGAGGGATGGGCCTCAGGCAATGCCCTGAGGCCATTGATACGGCACTTTGGAGGGAGCAGAGCATTGCGAAAGCGGGGTCGCCCCTGATTTCGGCAGAAACTTGGATTCTCAGGCTGGTCACCGAATACGATTTTGGCATCGCCGACCGGAGAATCCAGCTCCATAAGTTTAAACAATGACTCTTAGTTCTAAATTCTCCCACAGGAGGAGCCATCCTCTCCACATTCACCCTGTCAAGACCCCACAGGATCTTATCTTATGTGTTTAAACTCACCTCTTACTCTTTTAAACTTCAGCAGATACAGGCCTAGTCTGTCCAACCTTTCCTCATAAGACAACATGTCCATTCCTGCTATTAGTCTGGTAAATCTTCCCTCAACTGCTAACAAAACATTTACATCCTTTCTTAAATAAGGTGACGAATATTTTACACAATACTCCAGATGTGGTCTCACCTGTGTTCTGTATAATTGATGCATAACCTACCTAGTTTTGTATTCTAATCCTCTCACAATAAATGACAACATTTTATTATCTTTCCTTAATAACTTGCTGTACCTGCATACAAGTCTTTTGCAATTCATGCACTAGGGCACCCAGATCCTTCTATATCTCAGAGCTCTGCGATCTTTCACCCTAGATAATAAGCTTCTTTGTTAGTCTTCCTGCCAAAATAGACAATTTCACATTTCCCCACATTATACTCCATTTACCAGATCTTAGCCCACTCACCTAACCTATCTATAATCCTTTTGTAGCCTCCATATGTCCTCTTCACAATTTACTTTCCTACCTATTATGATGAATGTACAAATTGTCATATATTATATTTCAAATTTGTGGCAGTGATATTATTAAAGAATCTTGGTAAAGGTATCCAGACTGTGTGTCTGCTAAAGCTGTAATTAAGAAGTTGTAAAAGGTGAGGTCATGATTCATTCCAACCACTTACTTGGCTGCAGATAAAGGGAGAATGGCATACTGCTATTATTGTTGGAGATTCCCTGGAGAGTTGATCATTTAGTTCCAGGTAAACAGGTCGTGAGATACAGATGATGTAATTAATGGGAGGAGTCAGGTCTGTCTGTAGTTTTGGAGTTTTCCATAGGATTTGAGTCTGTCAAGACAGAAGAATTTTAGGTTAAAAAACAGTTTTGCTAAATGCTGCTCGGTTGAACAGAAATGTTTCTGTTCCGAAAACTATCTCTCTCTCCAAAGGTCTCTCCACAACTAAGAAAGTAATCTGTTTGTTAACTTTACATGGTAAGTTTTTCCTTGTGTTTAAGAACTGTTTAACTGATAATTGTAACGCTATTTTCTTTGATGTGAATGTGGTTAATTCTGTGTTTAATTAAAGCTTGTTTTAACATAAAGAGGCCCTTTGGTCAGAGTCATCACTCCTGGGGTGAAGTATCCTTTCCTCACAGTTTTACAAATTAAAAAACAAATGCTTGGGGTTCTTGTCCAGTATCCTATCAAATGTTGGGGTCTGGTCTGGTTTCCACACACTATCTTTGTGTCATTAGCAAATTTGGTAACCATACCATCTAGCCCTTCAACCACGGTAGCCTTGTGGATAGCACAATTACTTCACAGCTCCAGGGTCCCAGGTTTGATTCCAGCTTGGGTCACTGTCTGTGCGGAGTCTGCACATCCTCCCCGCGTGTGCGTGGGTTTCCTCCGGGTGCTCCGGTTTCCTTCCACAGTCCAAAGATGTGCAGGTTAGGTGGATTGGCCATGATAAATTGCCCTTAGTGTCCAAAATTGCCCTTAGTGTTGGTTGGGGTTACTGGGTTATGGGGATAGGGTGGCGGTGTTGGCCTTGGGTAGGGTGCTCTTTCCAAGAGCCGGTGCAGACTCGATGGGCCGAATGGCCTCCTTCTGCACTGTAAAATCTATGATTCTATGATTCAAGTCATTTATATAAATTACATACGGTTGGGGTCCCAGGACTAATCCCTATGGCACAACACTCGTTATATCTTGGCAACCTGAAAAAGACCCACTTATTTTGGGACTTCAACTGAAAATTGTTGGACCGAGGTTGATAGCCTAAAAATCTCTAGCTGTGATATCCTGGGTCTGTGATAATTGTTCTATGATAGTACCGGCCAGTTTTCTTTGTATAGGTTGTTTTTAGTTTGATGAGACTGGAATGGTGACCGTTACTTGGATTGGATTGGATTGGATTGGATTTGTTTATTGTCACGTGTACCGAGGTACAGTGAAAAGTATTTTTCTGCGAGCAGCTCAACAGATCATTAAGTACATGAGAAGAAAAGGGAATAAAAGAAAATACATAATAGGGCAACACAACATATACAATGTAACTACAAAAGCACTGGCATCGGATGAAGCATACAGGGTGTCATGTTAATGAAATCAGTCCATAAGAGGGTCATTTAGGAGTCTGGTGACAGTGGGGAAGAAGCTGTTTTTGAGTCTGTTTGTGCGTGTTCTCAGACTTCTGTATCTCCTGCCCGATGGAAGAAGTTGGAAGAGTGAGTAAGCTGGGTGGGAGGGATCTTTGATTATACTGCCCGCTTTCCCCAGGCAGCGGGAGGTGTAGATGGAGTCAATGGATGGGAGGCAGGTTCGTGTGATGGACTGGGCGGTGTTCACGACTCTCTGAAGTTTCTTGCGGTCCTGGGCCGAGCAGTTGCCATACCAGGCTGTGATGCCGTCTGATAGGATGCTTTCTATGGTGCATCTGTAAAAGTTGGTAAGAGTTCATGTGGACATGCCGAATTTCCTTAGTTTCCTGAGGAAGTATAGGCGCTGTTGTGCTTTCTTGGTGGTAGCGTTGACGTGGGTGGACCAGGACAGATTTTTGGAGATGTGCACCCCGAGGAACTTGAAACTGCTAACCATCTCCACCTCGGCCCCGTTGATGCTGACAGGGGTGTGTACAGTACTTTGCTTCCTGAAGTCAATTATCAGCTCTTTAGTTTTGCTGGCATTGAGGGAGAGATTGTTGTCGCTACACCACTCCACTAGGTTCTCTATCTCCCTCCTGTATTCGGACTCATCGTTATTCGAGATCCGGCCCACTATGGTCGTATCGTCAGCAAACTTGTAGATGGAGTTGGAACCAAGTTTTGCCACGCAGTCGTGTGTGTACAGGGAGTAGAGTAGGGGGTTAAGTACGCAGCCTTGCGGGGCGCCGGTGTTGAGGACTATTGTGGAGGAGGTGTTGTTGTTCATTCTTACTGATTGTGGTCTGTTGGTCAGAAAATCGAGGATCCAGTTGCAGAGTGGGGAGCCAAGTCCTAGGTTTTGGAGCTTTGATATGAGCTTGGCTGGGATTATGGTGTTGAAGGCAGAGCTGTAGTCAATAAATAGACACTTGACTAGTCTGTGGGGCAGCTCTTAGGCGTTTGCGAAGAAGGTTAACTAGGTTTGTGTGATCTAATTTTATTTGATGCCATGGGTCCTCAGATATCTTAACATTTCAATGAATTCGAATCAGCCACATATCATAGAACTGGAGTCATATGTAAGGCAGGTTCCTCTCCCTGAAGGCAAATAGCGAGCCAATCAAGTTTTTACAACAATGCTCTTAGATCAAAAGATTGATTTATTAAACTTTCACAATAAGACCACAATGAAATTTTAACGCATAGCCTCCAGATTTTTAATCCACTGACATAACCACTGGGCTACAATATCCATGATTATATTAATTTCACTTAGGTTACTTGTACACAATATTGCTGTTTTAATAAATGTTCAAGTTTTATTTGACTGAAATATCCTTCAGCAATATTTCCCAATTAAGATGTAATTTATCCCTCAGTCTTTTGAAGTTTGCTTTTTTAAAGTAATATTTTGTTCTGACCTTTAATGGTATTGATTGCCTGATAACCTTGCCATTTATATTGTATTGTTTAGGAATTGTATTCAAAATTTCATTTAGTCCTTTTCGTTCTTTGTTCCTCCTTAATGTGACTGATGCCAGAACTGAAAAAGTATATATTTTAGCCCATTTCTTTAATCCCTGAATTTTAAAGATAAATCAAAGAATTTGTCATTTATCATGTGTACGGTCTAATGATTATTTGCCAAAAGTTTGCAAATTAATAGTTAAGAACTTGGATGAGATCCTTATACATCAGATGTATCACAGGCAACAACATCTGATGGCATTCAAGTGTTCTGAAAGGGATAAATTACTTCTAATGCCTCTAAGCTAAAAAGCACGGCTGAAATATATGTTAAAATGGGTTATTAAAAGATAAGGTACTCTGTTTTGTACAAGAATGATTTCACCTCTACAGGAATGAAGCAGAAGGATTTTGAGCTAATTTCTGCACAGAATAGCTTAATTTAATTGTAAAATATTTGAAATTAGTCCTGGAATCATTGTTTAAAATTAATTAATTCAGTTAAAATGTTCAAATAAACTTGACATCAAGCCTCCTGTAGACCTCCTCCATGATATAGATATTAAAGAGAGTGTCCAATGTTGAACTGAACGATAAAGTCCAGGAAAAAGGTGTAGGGAGCAGGGAGCAGCATCAACCTCTGTACATCTCGCAAAGACCTTTGACTCTGTCAACCGTGAGGGATTGTGGAGCATCCTCCTCAAATTCGGCTGCCCGCAGAAATTTGTCACCATTCTCCACCTGCTCCACAATGGTATGCAAGCCGCGATTCTCACCAACGGAACCAGCACAGACCCAAAACGTGTGCAACTGGGGTCAAACAGGGCTGCATCATCGCACCAACGCTCTTCTCCATATTCCTTGCAGCAACATCACCTTGAAGCTCCCCACTGGAGTGGAGCTAACCTACTAGACAAGTGGGAAACTGCTCAACTTCCGACGCTTCACTGTCAGAACCAAGATCAACCAACCTTCGTCATCGAGCTGCAGTACGCAGACGATGCCTGTGTGCACGCACATTCAGAGGCCGAGCTACAAACCATCGTCAACACATTGATAGCATTGTCTTTGTGTTTCTATTGGGGAGTAGCCATCCTTTGTCCTCTCTGATCCAATCACACACGTTGGGGTTGAAATGAAGACCCTAGGCAAACTGGACAGAGGGTGGATGAAGAGGTCTTGGCAGCTGCCATGCAAGTGAGTGTACAAGTGGTGAAAGCTTTAGTTCTTTTTGCAGACAGGTTGAATGTTGAGAGAGTGGAATCCATTCCTCTTGATGGATCTAATTGGCCAGTCACTGGGTGCCTTGATGGCCACATGGGTACAATTGATGTTCCCTTTGCCTGAGGAATTAGAAATGGCAATGGAGCCTAATACCCTTTGTCCTTCCAAGGCATGTCCATCGTCAAATTAATGCACTCAAAGAGGTCATCATTGACCAGTAAGCTGCAATAGTGTGCAGCCATTTGCTAGATACCACCAAGGTTCACAGCAGATCCTTCGAGTCAGAAGCAAAGATGTTCAAGACCATGTTGGCTTTGAAGACTACTGACATGGTATGGTGACCAGTGCTGCAAGGTGTGAGCAATTAGGGCACAGAAGTCAGCAGTCATTTGCCTGGCATTAAATCTTGGTCACCTCCAGATAGCTCACCTTTATCAGTAGATGATGTGTTGAGAGTATGTTTTTAATCCCAACCATAAACTCCACCAGCTCATCAATCTGCCTGGCCACTGCCACAAACTGAATCAGACGATTCAAACTTTGGAATTGTATTTGATTCAGGGCTGAGCTGCTGATCACATATCTGCTCTTCCACCAAAATTGCCGACTTCCATGTAAGTAACATTACATTCTTTTAACTCACCTGCTATTGGAAACCTTATCCATGTCTCTTTATCTCGAGTCTTGACCATTCCAATGCTCTCTTGCCTGGCCTCCCACCTTACGCCCTACATAAACCCAAGCTCATAGAAATCCCTGCTGCCCATATCCTAACTCGTCCACCCATCGCCCCTATGTTCTCTGATTTACATTGGCTCATGATCTGGCAGTGTTGTGATTTTAAAATCATCATCCTTGTCCACCCCTTGGTACACTCCCTCTCTCCGTAGCCCTCCTCCAGCCTGCAACCCTCTGAGATCTGTGCACTCCTCCAATACTGGCATCTTACACATCCCTGATTTTGACCACTTCACCATTGAGGACTGTACCTTCAATCAATTAGGCCCTCAGCTTTGGAATTCTCTCCCATAATTTCTCTGCCTCTCTATCTCTCTCCATCTCTCAATCATCCCTTGAAGCTACTTCTTTATCTCAGCTTTTATTCATTTATTTCTACATCTTATTTTGTGTCACTATTTAGGAGCAGGAACTCCTCATCTTTCTATATGCCCCAAGTCAGCACAGCCAAAAGTGGATGCGGAACCCTATCCCAGCCAAGATCATATTGTGATGACATATGGTGTTGGGTGGCCAATTAAGGCCTGTCTAGTGTGTGAACTGTGGCTGCCGGTTGGGTTTGCACCTTGCGAGGGGTAGAATCACATTTGGTTCCGGATCTGATGGGGAGCCGATGGAGAGGGTTTAAAAATAGAAGGGACAGCTTGGGGAAGTCTGCAAGGAGTTGTGGAGAAGATTGAGGGAGCTGCCTGGAAGGATTCCAATAACAATACTATTCTGCAGTCATGGCCTCAGCCCCTGGTGCTCATGGAAGGCAGGAGGGCTGGTTGGGTGGGCACTCTGCCCCCCGTTTGTCTGATGAGTGTTTTGGAGTCCTGTTGGAGGTCAGTGCCAGGTGGCAAATTCTCATATCCAGGCACAGCAAGGGAAGACTACCCCACCTGACCAGAAAGGTCTGGGCAGAGGTTGCTACACAGGTTATTGGGCACAACGTGGTGTCCCGCACATGGGTTCAGTGCCGTAAAAGTTCAATGTACTTCTCCAGTCAGCAAGGTTATGTGCAGAGATGGCATGAACATGAACCTGTGCAGAGAAGTGTCGTAGGGGATCCGTTCTCTGTGCATTCAGCGGTCCGAGTGTACGCCCTCTGCCACTGAATCCTGTCCTCCCAAGACTGAACTGTCAGCACACCAGACCGCAGTGCATTGGAGGAGGGAGGTGTGTTACAATGAAATAGGCGCTTAATGCCCAGGTTGGGGGAGCTGGAATGGATCTTCAGGGAGACGGAAAACATGAAAATTATGCACTGGATCTGAAGTGCCACTGGCCAGCTCGCTCCTCTGGTTGTAGTGAGGCGGGTTCTCGGATGAAGGTAAGATGTGTATGCCACGGGTATTGGAAACATTACAGACTTCTATCACAGCCAGAGTGCCCATTGAAACTCCAATGCAAATGGTCTCCATTGCCTCCTCAGCCGACCTAACACGCATAGACACAATGATGTTTGAATTTACTGATTTTTTCCCCTCCTTCCACAGATGTGCCATCTTCAGGAGCAGCTGGAGGCCCTGAGCACCCCCGTTAAGCTCCCAGGAAGACATTGCTCCTGCATCAGCACACACCCTCTCTCAAGGGCAAGGTTGAAAGGGGCCTTCATGAATAACCTCAGCCAGTACGGGCAATGAACCCGAGTTGCTGGCCTTGCTCTGCATCACAAACCAGCTGTCCAGCCAACTGAGCTAAACTAGTCCCCTAACTGACTTACTGTCTCCTCATATGACAATCCCGTCATCCCAGGAATCAGCCTGGTAAACCTGCGCTGCGCTCCCTCCACAGCAAGAACGTCCTTCCTCAAATAAGGACACCAAAACTGCACACAGTGCTCCAGTTGTGGCCTCACCAATGCCTTATACAACTGCAGTAAAACATCACTATTCCTAGGGATCCATTCAAGTTACAAACCTGCTGCCTGTAATTATTGGCCAGCCAAAGGCCTTGGGTATTTTTTCTAAGAATTATTGGTTACTCACTTGTGTTGTGACACTAGGTCAAGTGGGGCTGACCATGCATTAGTCCAGGGTGCTGTTACATGTGGTTAAAGGAATAGATTGAGTACAGGTATGGTAGCTGAAAACTAGGTTTTATGTGGTGCTGTACATCATCAGAAGCAACGGAACTGTAGTCCACCACAATGGCCTAGTACACCCCGTATTTTACCATGACCAGCAAGCCAGGATATTAAACCTGGTTCAGTAACAAATCTAGAAGAGCATGCGAGGCACATCACCTAACAAAGACGATGCTGACCTGGTGAAGCTACAAGACTACCTGCATGTTAAGCAGCAGAAGCAGTTTGCTATAATTAGAACTAAGTGATTCCACAATGAAATCAAATCTCTAGTCTTGCCACATCCTGTTGAGAACAAGGTAGTGGCAAAAAATAATTTATCAACTGTCTAGAGGACAAATTACCAACAAGCTAGTGCAAGAAAATGACACTAAAAATGGATGAAAATGACCATTTCTGCCATTTCTACTGAATTGCACTGACCTTCCACTGAACTTATTCTGGGAGATCAGGTAACCCTATGAAAATACAAGCCTGTTATAGTGCGAGCGAAACAACGAGGCAGTGTTCAGTCACAATGGTGATTTATTCAACAAAAAATAACTTTATATACAGAACAGTACAACTCCTACTTCAGTTTCCTCGACTCCCAAGCTTACTCTGATAATACCCCAACAGTCAGGTCCATGCCTAACCACTTGATAGGCTGAGACCCGCGTGCTCTGTCCCCATAGGCTCCGGGTGTCATGTGGCCCGCCCCTTAAAGGGGCCACACGACCACAAAGCACATCCAGGAATTCCGATAAATACCTTTTAATACACCGCTTAGCATCTTGTACGACACCAGGTTTGCAAGCTGGAATGGGAAATTGTGTATGCTCGGCAGTAAATTCAGGAAATCATGTCATAGAACAAAGAACAAAGAAAAGTACAGCACAGGAACAGGCCCTTCGGCCCTCCAAGCCTGAGCTGACCATGCTGCCCCTCTAAACTAAAATCTTCTACACTTCCTGGGTCCGTATCCCTCTATTCCCATCCTATTCATGTATTTGTCAAGATGCCCCTTACATGTCACTATCGTCCCTGATTCCACCACCTCCTCCGGCAGCCAGTTCCAGGCACCCACTACCCTCTGTGTAAAAAAATTGCCTCGTACGTCTCCTCTAAACCTTGTCCTTCGTACCTTAAACCTAGGCCCGATAAAAATGGCCCCTCTACTCTGGGAAAAAGCCTCTGACTATCCACTCTGTCTATCCCCCTCATAATTTTGTAGAGCTCTATCAGGTTGCCCCTCAACCTCCGTCATTCCAGTGAGAACAAACCGAGTTTATTCAACCGCTCCTCATACCTAATGCCCTCCATACCAGGCAACATCCTGGTAAATCTCTTCTGCACCCTCTCTAAAGCCTCCACATTCTTCTGGTAGTGTGGCGACCAGAATTGAACACTATACTCCAAGTGTGGCCTAACTAAGGTTCTATACAGCTGCAACATGACTTGCCAATTCTTATACTCAATGCCCCGGCCAATGAAGGCAAGCATGCCATATGCCTTCTTGACTATCTTCTCCACCTGTGTTGCCCCTTTCAGTGACCTAGATCTCTCTGACTTTCAATACTCTTGAGGGTTCTACCATTCACTGTATATTCCCTATCTGCATTAGACCTTCCAAAATGCATGACCTCACATTTGTCCGGATTAAACTCCATCTGCCATCTCTCCACCCAAGTCTCCAAACAATCTAAATCTTGCTGTATCCTCTGACAGTCCTCATCGCTATCCACAATTCCACCAACCTTTGTGTCGTCTGCAAACTTACTAATCAGACCAGTTACATTTTCCTCCAAATCATTTATATATACTACGAACAGCAAAGGTCCCAGCACTGATCCCTGCGGAACACCATGAGTCACAGCCCTCCAATTAGAAAAGCTCCCTTCCATTGCTACTCCCTGCCTTCAATGACCTAGCCAGTTCTGTATCCATCTTGCCAGCTCACCCCTGATCCCGTGTGACTTCACCTTTTGTACCAGTCTACCATGAGGGACCTTGTCAAAGGCCTTACTGAAGTCCATATAGACAACATCCACTACCCTACCTGCATCAATCATCTTTGTGACCTCTTCGAAAAACTCTGTCAAGTTAGTGAGACACGACCTCCCCTTCACAAAACCATGCTGTCTCTCGCTAATATGTCCATTTGCTTCCAAATGGGAGTAGATCCTGTCTCGAAGAATTCTCTCCAGTAATTTCCCTACCACTGACGTAAAGCTCACCGGCCTGTAGTTCCCTGGATTATCCTTGCTACCCTTCTTAAACAAAGGAACAACATTGGCTATTCTCCAGTCCTCCGGGACATCACCTGAAGACAGTGAGGATCCAAAGATTTCGATCAAGGCCTCAGCAATTTCTTCTCTAGCCTTCAGTATTCTGGGGTAGATCCCATCAGGCCCTGGGGACTTATCTACCTTAATATTTTTCAAGACACCCAACACCTCGTCTTTTTGGATCTCAATGTGACCCAGGCTATCTACACACCCTTTTCCAGACTCAACAACCACCAATCCCTTCTCTTTGGTGAATACTGATGCAAAGTATTCATTTAGTACCTCGCCCATTTCCTCTGGCTCCACACATAGATTCCCTTGCCTATCCTTCAGTGGGCCAACCCTTTCCCTGGCTATTCTCTTGCTTTTTATGTACGTGTGGAAAGCCTTGGGATTTTCCTTAACCCTATTTGCGAATGACCTTTCGTGACCCCTTCTAGCCCTCCTGACTTATAACATAGAACATAGAACAATACAGCGCAGTACAGGCCCTTCGGCCCACGATGTTGCACCGAAACAAAATCCATCTAACCTACACTATGCCATTATCATCCATATGTTTATCCAATAAACTTTTAAATGCCCTCAATGTTGGCGAGTTCACTACTGTAGCAGGTAGGGCATTCCACGGCCTCACTACTCTTTGCGTAAAGAACCTACCTCTGACCTCTGTCCTATATCTTTTACCCCTCAGTTTAAAGCTATGTCCCCTCGTGCCAGCCATTTCCATCCGCGGGAGAAGGCTCTCACTGTCCACCCTATCTAACCCCCTGATCATTTTGTATGCCTCTATTAAGTCTCCTCTTAACCTTCTTCTCTCCAACGAAAACAACCTCAAGTCCATCAGCCTTTCCTCATAAGATTTTCCCTCCATACCAGGCAACATCCTGGTAAATCTCCTCTGCACCCGCTCCAAAGCCTCCACGTCCTTCCTATAATGCGGTGACCAGAACTGTACGCAATACTCCTTGCTTAAGTTCTTTCCTACTTTCCTTATATTCCACACAGGCTTTGTCTGTTCCCAGCCTTCTAGCCCTGACAAATGCCTCCTTTTTCTTTTTGACGAGGCCTACAATATTTCACGTTATCCAAGGTTCCCGAAATTTGCCGTATTTATCCTTCTTCCGCACAGGAACATGCCGGTCCTGAATTCCTTTCAACTGACATTTGAAAGCCTCCCACATGTCAGATGTTGATTTACCCTCAAACATCCGCTCCCAATCTAGGTTCTTCAGTTCCCGCCTAATATTGTTATAATTAGCCTTCCCCCAGTTTAGCACATTCACCCTAGGACCACTCTTATCCTTGTCCACCTGCACTTTAAAACTTACTGAATTGTGGTCACTGTTCCCGAAATGCTCCTCTACTCAATCTTCTACCACCTGGCCGGGCTCATTCCCCAATACGAGGTCCAGTACAGCCCCTTCCCTAGTTGGATTATCTACATATTGTTTTAAGAAGCCCTCCTGGATGCTCCTTACAAACTCTGCCCCGTCTAAGTCCCGAGCACTAAGTGAGTCCCAGTCAATATTGGGGAAGTTGAAGTCTCCCAGCACAACAACCCTGTTGTTTTTACTCTTTTCCAAAATCTGTCTACCTATCTGCTCCTCTATCTCCTGTTGGCTGTTGGGAGGCCTGTAGTAAACCCCCAATATTGTGACTGCACCCTTCTTAATCCTGATCTCTACCCATATAGCCTCGCTGCCCTCTGAGGTGTCCTCCCATAGTACAGCTGTGATATTCTCCCTAACCAGTAGCGTCACCCCTTTTACATCCCACTCTATCCCGCCTGAAACATCTAAATCCTGGAATGTTTCGCTGCAAATCCTGTCTTTTCCTCAACCAGGTCTCTGTAATGGCAACAACGTCATAGTTCCAAGTACTAATCCAAGATCATCTGCCTTACCCGTAATACTTCTTGCATTAAAACATATGCACTTCAGGCCACCAGACCTGCTGTTTTTAGCAACATCTCCCTATCTGCTCTGCCTCAGAGCCACACTGTCCCTATTCCTTAGTTCTCCCTCAATGCTTTCACCTTCTGACCTATTGCTCCCGTGCCCACCCCCCTGCCACACTAGTTTCAACCCTCCTGAGGGACACTAGCAAACCTCGCGACCAGGATATTTATGCCTCTCCAGTTTAGTTGCAACCCATCCACATTGACTCTTACCAACTTTTACAGATGCACCATAGAAAGCATCCTATCGGGCTGCATCACAGCCTGGTATGGCAACTGCTCGGCCCAAGACCGCAAGAAACTTCAGAGAGTCGTGAACACCGCCCAGCCCATCACACAAACCTGCCTCCCATCCATTGACTCCATCTACACCTCCCGCTGCCTGGGGAAAGCGGGCAGTATAATCAAAGATCCCTCCCACCCGGCTTACTCACTCTTCCAACTTCTTCCATCGGGCAGGAGATACAGAAGTCTGAGAACACGCACGAACAGACTCAAAAACAGCTTCTTCTCCACGGTCACCAGACTCCTAAATGACCCTCTTATGGACTGATTTCATTCACACTACACCCTGTATGCTTCATCCGATGCCAGTGCTTATGTAGTTACATTGTATATGTTGTGTTGCCCTATTATGTATTTTCTTTTATTCCCTTTTCTTCTCATGGACTTGATCTGTTGAGCTGCTCGCAGAAAAATACTTTTCACTGTACCTCGGTACACGTGACAATAAACAAATCCAATCCAATCCTTCTTATACAGGTCACACCTGCCCCGGAAGATCTCCCAGTGGTCCAGATAACGGAAACCCTCCCTCCTACACCAGCTGATTAGCCACATGTTTAGCTGCTCTATCTTCCTATTTCTAGCCTCACTGGCCTTCACCTGAGGAAGGAGCAGCGCTCCGAAAGCTAGTGACATCGAAACAATCCTGTTGGACTTTAACCTGGTGTTGTAAGACTTCTTGCTATGTTCACCCCAGTCCAACGCCGGCATCTCCACATCATCACTGGCATGTGGCACAGGGAGTAATCCCGACATTATAACCTTAGAGGTCCTGGGCGGGATTCTCCCCTTCCCGGCGGGTCGGGGGGCCCCGGCGGGATGGAGTGGCGTGAATCACTCCGGCGTCGGACCCCCCCAAAGGTGCGGATTTCTCCACACCTTTAGGGGCCAAGCCCTCACCTTTAGGGGTTAGGCCCGCGCCGGAGTGGTTGCCGTTCCGCCGGCTGGCGTGGAAGGCCTTTGGCGCCACGCCAGCCGGGGCAGAAGGGACTCCGCCGGCTGGCGGAAGTCTGCGCATACGCGGGAGTGTCAGCGGCTGCTGATGTCATCCCCGCGCATGCGCAGGGGGGGGGTCACCTCCGCATCGGCCATCGTGGAGGCTGTGGCCGACGCGGAGGGGAAAGCGTGCCCCCACGGCATAGGCCCGCCCGTGGATCGGTGGGCCAGGCCACCATGGGGACACCCCCCGGGGCCAGATTGCCCGGCGCCCCCCCCCCCTCCCCAGGACCCCGGAGCCCGCTCGCAATGCCTGGTCCCGCCGGTAAAGGAGGTGCTTTAATTCACGCCGGCGGGACCGGCATTACAGCAGCGGGACCGGCATTACAGCAGCAGGACTTTGTCCCATTGCGGGCCGGGGAATCGCCGGCTGGGGTCGGAGAGTCCCGCCCCCTGTCTTTTAACTTTCTGCCCAGCTCCCTGAACTCCTGCTGCAGGACCTCATGCCCCTTCCTGCCTTTGTCATTAGTACCAATATGTACAACAACCTCTACCTGTTTACCCTCCCCCTTCAGGATGCCCGCTACCCGTTCTGAGACATCCTGGACCCTGGCACCAGGGAGGCAACATACCATCCTTTGAACACTGTCGTGTGACCTCTAATTTGCAGATATTCTTGATGTTGGTCACTGTTTCAGAGATTAATTTGGCTTTGACACCAGAAACTCAGGTGTCTTCTGGAACAAAGGTAAACTGGGCAGAGCTCACTCATACACCATTCTCTCAACATCCTCCACCCTGTTTGCAGATGTAAATAAATACTGAGAAGTAATTTGCTCTTAACATCCTTTCAGATTTAAAACTTAATTACTGTTATTACTTCCTAAATCAGTATTTGTCACCCACAATATTTTGAAAATGTGGGTCCAATGAATTAGAGCACATCTGCTGCTCTCAGTCTGCAAGAAGGACCAATTATGAAGTCTGTTTGTAAAATGCGATTAGGTATCAAGGCAGGTGTAAAACCTACTATTATTTATTTTCAGACATTTAAGACTGGCAGCCAAACAAGATCCATGCATTGGAACTTAAGCTCTTTTGCTGCAAAAGAGGCAGGTATAATTGCCATTATATTGACTGAAATCACGTGATGACATGTCTCAAAGATTAAATAATTGTCTAGTGCTTGAAAAATTAGCAATTTCTATCAAAGTCTTTTTCCATGGCTAACATCACACTTGTATGGAGAATACCAAGTAAAACTTTGCTCATCCAGTTGTAATGCTTTGGCCTGATAGGAGCAGAAGGAGGCCATTTGACCCATCAAGGCAGCATCGATCCTCTGGAATAACACCCTACATAGGTCTACTTCCCTGCCATATCCTTGTAACTTTATAACCCCACCTAATTGTTCAAGGCCAATTGTTGATCATGGCCAATCCACCAACCTAAACATCTTTGGACTGTGGGAGGAAACCGAAGCACCCGGAGGAAACCCACACATACAGGGGGAGAAAGTACAAACTCCACACAGACAGTCACCCAAGGCGGGAATCGAACCTAGGTGCCTGGCCACTGTGAGGCAACAGTGCTAACCACTGTGCCACTGTGTTGCCCTGTTCCTCAATCAGTAAACTATGAAACAATTGTGAAGAAAAATTATGGAAAGACTGACATGTTGAAGGAGAGACAAAAGCATATCATAACAAGAGTACAAAAATAATACATTCATTGCTATACGGCAATATAGACCAAATCTGGTTAGGTCCACAGAAAGATCAGCGAACAACATTAATGATGTCCTCTCGGAAAACGGGAAATGTTTTACCGTTGAAAACAAATCTGGTTAATAATTTTTATTTAAATTAGAATTTATGGGATTCTTGAAGCTATCAGTTAGAACAAGTTAAGGTGCACTTCAGGGACCAAGGTTACAAGAGCTTTGAGAAGTTACTTGGTTGTGATAATGAATCAAGTTCAGAAACCAATTAAAAGCAATCAATCAATCAATCTCACTTCTCATTCTGAATCAATCATTCTGAAAATAAAAATGCTGTTGTACAATCAGAATACAATATGTTATAAAATTCTTCCCATTGTTTTTGGGTAGCTTAAGAACAAAGTTACTGTGCCCCAAAAAACACTTTTGAGAATAAATTCCATCAAGACTGCCTATCTCATTGGGTAACAGTGCTTAGTAGGAAGTAGCAAATGAAAAGTTGGCATCAGTGGAGGACATTCTTTCATTATGGATCACTGAGGGAAACATACAACATTATACTTGGGAAGATGGTGGACTCTTTTGGACAACCTAAACTGCTTCATCCGAAGGGATAAATCATTTCAGAAATGGAAGTGATAGTGTATAAGCCAAATTCCATCAATTGTCTTTTAAGTAGTTGAATATTACCATTTGCTGGTATCATTCTGCCACCTGGTGGAAATATAAATAACTTCATCAACTGCCCTCAAGCAGGAATCAGAATTAAGAGGAACATATTCATTTAATTTGTAATGTCAGCTGTGCCTCAGTGGGGTAACACTTTTGCCCCTGAATAAGAAGGTTTTAGGTCCAAGTCCCATTCCTGTTCTTGTACACAAAAGTCCAGGCTGATTTGCCACTGAAGTAATGCAGATCCTACATGGCACATTGGACAGAAAAGGGAAAGTGGTACATTCGATCCAAAATTGACTCAATGGCAAGATTTCTTTTTCGCTCAAAGGTTGCTTCTATTAGGGTTCCACTGGGCTTAGTACTAGATCCCTTGCTTTACATGCTGTATATCAAAATATAGGGGGACGATTAATACAAAAATCGGCCATGTGGCTATGGTGGAGAGAAAGCAATGCATTGTCGGAAGATGCCAATGGACTGCTCAGGTGGGCAGGAAAGTGGCAAAAAGATTTCTATCGGAATAAGTGTAAGGTAATGTATTTGGAGAAGGTTAACAAGGCTGGGGAACGCACAATGCATGATATACTGGAAAGTGTACAGGATCAGAGTGCATGTTGACAGATCTCGAAGGTAGCAGGACAGATAGATAAGGTGGTTAACAAGGAATATAGGATGCTTTCCTCTATTAGCTTAAACACAGAGCATAAGAGCAAGGGGGTTAAGTGTAAAACACCAGTTGGCCACAGCCAGAGGACTGTGTACAGTTATGTTCCAAAGAAGTCATATTGACTCGAAACGAAACATTAATTTTGTTTCTCTCCCCACAGATGCCGCCAGACCAGCTGAGGATTTCCAGCACTTGATGCTTTATTATGGTTGTATTCATCACATTACAGAAAGGAGGTGGTTGGACAAGAGACTGTGTGGAGGAGATTTATGAAGATGGTACCAGGAATGGAGAACTTAAAGTTATGAGGAAAGATTGGATAGGCTGTGGTTGGAGGCTGATAAGAGATTTAATTGAGTTCTATAAAATTATGAAGGGCCTAGATAGAGTGGTTAGAAAGGACTATTACAGTTAGCAGAAAAGGAGCATAAATGTAAAGTAATAGTTATAATGATTCAAGGGAATTTGAGGAGTAATTTTTTTACCAAGACAATGGTGGATGTCGAGAACACACAGTGTATGAGTTGTCAAGGCAGAAACCCTCGACACATATAAAAATATCCGGATATGCGCTTGGAATGCTGCATTGTGTAGACCTCTGGACCAAGGACTGGAAAGGGGGATTTGGCTGGATAGTTCTATTTTTCAGTAATTCATCACACATAGAGCCTCGATTTATGTTCAGTCAAGAGAAGGGAAATCAGCAATCATTATGATCCTTACCCCAGAAAGAAAGAACATTTAGTTACCAGCCCAGTACAAGATTCTGTCCAGTCAATTAGTTTTGGTCAGTGGTGTACAACTAGTAGTGTCACTATGGCTGCTCATTATTCACCGTGTCCAAAATTTAGTTCTGTTGAAATCAGTGGAACTGAATTGCTGGCATGGTGTATAAATAGGAGGCCGATGTGATATCACCATCTTGTGCTACCTACTGAAATGAATTTCTACTTGTGGGATACCACAACAGAAAGAGGTTGTAATGGAGATTGAAAGTATTGCATTGGGACGAGGTAAGTGAGTGCTGAGAGGTAAAATATGCATTTCTGGTGGATGTGATATATGTTGAACGCTGTCTTGAGCAGCTCACAGGGACCAGAAGTTAATTCCGACAGCTAATGAACCAAGTCATAATGACTACATGAAGGCCACAGGTGGACAAGGAGAGGATAAATATCTTCTTTGATGAGGCCAATCATAAATCATTCATAAGCAACAAGCTCACTAATGAGTTATCTGGTCAGCTTCACTTAATCATGTTTCACTGGGCAGGGTAGACATCAAGTACTTTGTTGCGATGTTTGATTACACCAAGGAACAGATATAAAGCACCTTTCATCATCACAGGATCCCAAAGTGATCTGCTGTTAATTCATTACATGTTTGAAATATAGTCACTGTTTGGTGCGCAATCAATTACTCTCGAGACAATGTGAGTCATAACCAATAGGCTTTAATCAGCTAGAATTGTTCCCAGCAGCTTCGATACAGAAAGTGAAGGCTGCTGGGACGGCATTGGTTCTTATACTCCGCCTCTCAGGGCAGAGCTATGTACATTAGCCAATGGTAGACTCCTAGACTCCAGTGAAAACAGCACGAGAGGAGAGAGAGCCGGGACATTGAAAACAGCGCGAGAGGAGAGAGAGCCGGGACATTGAAAACAGCGCGGGAGGAGAGAGAGCCGGGACATTGAAAACAGCGCGGAAGGAGAGAGAGCCGGGACATTGAAAACAGCGCGGGAGGAGAGAGAGCCGGGACAGTGAAAACAGCGAAGGAGGACAGAGAGCCCGGACAGTGAAAACAGCGTGGGAGGAGAGAGAGCCGGGACAGTGAAAACAGCGCGAGAGGAGAGAGACCCGGGAGATTTAAAAAGCACGGGAGCTGCGAGTCGGAGCGGAGATTTAAAAAGCGCGGGAGCTGCGAGTCGGAGCGGAGATTTAAAAAGAGCGGGAGTGGCGAGTCGGAACGGAGATTTAAAAAGCGCGGGAGCTGTGAGTCGGAGCGGAGATTTAAAAAGCGCGGGAGCTGCGAGTCGGAGCGGAGATTTAAAAAGCGCGGGAGCTGCGAGTCGGAGCAGAGATTTAAAAAGAGCGGGAGCTGCGAGTCGGAACGGAGATTTAAAAAGCGCGGGAGCTGCGAGTCGGAGCGGTGATTTAAAAAGAGCGAGAGCTGCGAGTCGGAGCGGAGATTTAAAAAGCGCGGGAGCTGCGAGTCGGAGCGGAGAGTTAAAAAGCGCGGGAGCTGAGATTCGGAGCGGAGATTTAAAAAGCGCGGGAGCTGCGAGTCGGAGCGGAGATTTAAAAAGCGCGGGAGCTGCGAGTCGGAGCGGAGATTTAAAAAGATCGCGGCCTAGATTCGGGAGTCGTTCGGAGGAGGAGCAGTCTCTGTCAGGGAGAGAACCTGAGAACATCAAAGACCCTCAGAAGGTAAGTAAGTGATTTTTACTCATTTTTACTTTTATTACCTTTTCAAATTGTGTCTGTGTGGGGGGGGGAACTGAAGTGACATCACAGAAAAGCTGTGACCTGAGTGGCTGGTTGGGAATCTACACTAAATTTAAAAAATTAAGCATCGGTAACTAATTAAGCATAATTACTGAATTATAATTTAGAGGGGTATCAAAGCCAGAGATCGGAGAGTACTATATTTAGCTTTCACATTTATAGTAGAAATCTAGTGCTAGTAAACAGATAGTTAACAGTAACTTTGAAAATTAAAAAAAATATATATTTTTTTAACTTTTAATTTTAATTTACTAATTAATTGACGCAATGTCAGTTAGAGGGGTGCAGTGCTCTGACTGTGAGATGTGGCAGGTCCGGGAGGCTTCCAGCGTCCCGGATGGCTTGATCTGCAGAAAGTGCACCCAACTGGAGCTCCTCACAGACCGCATGGTTCGGTTGGAGCAGCAATTGGATGCACTTAGGAGCATGCAGGTGGCGGAAAGCGTCATAGATCGCAGTTATGTAAATGTGGTCACACCCAAGGTGCAGGCAGAGAAATGGGTGACCACCAGAAAGGGCAGGCAGTCAGTGCAGGAATCCCATGTGGTTGTCCCCCTCTCGAACAGGTATACCCCTTTGGATACTATCGGGGGGGGATAGCCTATCAGGGGAAAACAGCAGCAGCCAGAGCAGTGGCACCACGGCTGGCTCTGATGTTCAGAAGGGAGGGTCAAAGCGTAGGAGAGCAATAGTAATAGGGGTCTCTATAGTCAGGGGCACAGATAGGCGCTACTGTGGACGTGCAAGAGACTCCAGGATGGTAAGTTGCCTCCCTGGTGCCAGGGTCCAGGATGTCTCCCAACGGGTAGAAGGCATCCTGAAGGGGGAGGGCAAAAGGCAGAGGTCGTTGTACATATTGGTACTAACGACATAGGCAGGAAGGGGCATGAGGTCCTGCAGCAGGAGTTCAGGGAGCTAGGCAGAAAGTTAAAAGACAGGACCTCTAGGGTTGTAATCTTGGGATTACTCCCTGTGCCGCGTGCCAGTGAGGCTGGAAATAGGAAGATAGAGCAGCTAAACAAGTGGCTAAACAGCTGGTGTAGGAGGGAGGGTTTCCGTTATCTGGACCACTGGGAGCTCTTCCGGGGCAGGTGTGACCTACATAAGGACGGGTTGCATCTAAACTGGAGAGGCATAAATATCCTGGCCGCGAGGTTTGCTAGTGTCACACGGGAGGGTTTAAACTAGTATGGCAGGGGGGTGGGCACGGGAGCAATAGGTCAGAAGGTGAGAGCATTGAGGGAGAACTAGGGAATAGGGACAGTGGGGCTCTGAGGCAGAGCAGACAGGGAGACGTTGCTGAACACAGCGGGTCTGGTGGCCTGAAGTGCATATGTTTTAATGCAAGAAGTATTACGGGTAAGGCAGATGAACTTACAGCTTGGATTAGTACTTGGAACTATGATGTTGTTGCCATTACAGAGACCTGGTTGAGGGAAGGGCAGGATTGGCAGCTAAACGTTCCAGGATTTAGATGTTTCAGGCGGGATAGAGGGGGATGTAAAAGGGGTGGCGGAGTTGCACGACTGGTTAGGGAGAATATCACAACTGTACTACGGGAGGACACCTCAGAGGGCAGTGAGGCTATATGGGTAGAGATCAGGAATAAGAAGGGTGCAGTCACAATGTTGGGGGTTTACTACAGGCCTCCCAACAGCCAGCGGGAGATAGAGGAGCAGCTAGGTAGACAGATTTTGGAAAAGAGTAAAAACAACAGGGTTGTGGTGATGGGAGACTTCAACTTCCTCAATATTGACTGGAACTCACTTAGTGCCAGGGGCTTAGACGGGGCAGAGTTTGTAAGGAGCATCCAGGAGGGCTTCTTAAAACAATATGTAGACAGTCCAACTAGGGAAGGGGCGGTACTGGACCTGGTATTGGGGAATGAGCCGAGCCAGGTGGTAGAATTTTCAGTAGGGGAGCATTTCGGGAACAGTGACCACAATTCAGTAAGTTTTAAAGTGCTGGTGGACAAGGATAAGAGTGGTCCTAGGATGAATGTGCTAAATTGGGGGAAGGCTAATTATAAGGCTAATTAGAGATATGGATCAGAAATTGGCTAGCTGAAAGGAAGGGGTCATCGAAGCGAGCAACAGAAAGTGGCGTACCACAAGGATCTGTTCTGGGGCTGTTGCTGTTTGTCATTTTTATCAATGACCTAGAGGAGGGCGCAGAAGGGTGGGTGAGTAAATTTGCAGACGACATTAAAGTCGGTGGTGGTGTCGACAGTGCGGAAGGATGTAGCAGGTTACAGAGGGATATAGATAAGCTGCAGAGCTGGGCTGAGGGGTGGCAAATGGAGTTTAATGTAGAGAAGTGTTTGGTGATTCACTTTGGAAGGAATAACAGGAATGTGGAATATTTGGCTAATGGTAAAGTTCTTGGAAGTGTGGATGAGCAGAGGGATCTAGGTGTCCATGTACATAGATCCCTGAAAGTTGCCACCCAGGTTGATAGGGTTGTGAAGAAGGCCTATGGAGTGTTGGCCTTTATTGGTAGAGGGATTGAGTTCCGGAGTCAGGAGGTCATGTTGCAGCTGTACAAAACTCTGGTACGGCCGCATTTGGAGTATTGCGTACAGTTCTGGTCACCGCATTATGGGAAGGACGTGGAAGCTTTGGAGCGGGTGCAGAGGAGATTTACTCCCAGGATGTTGCCGGGTACACAGGGAAAATCTTATGAGGAAAGGCTGATGGACTTGAGGTTGTTTTCATTAGAGAGAAGAAGGTTAAGAGGAGACTTAATAGAGGCATACAAAATGATCAGGGGGTTAGATAGGGTGGACAGTGAGAGCCTTCTCCCGCGGATGGAAATGGCTAGCACGAGGGGACATAGCTTTAAACTGAGGGGTAATAGATATAGGACAGAGGTCAGAGGTAGGTTCTTTACGCAAAGAGTGGTGAGGCCGTGGAATGCCCTACCTGCAACAGTAGTGAACTCGCCAACATTGAGGGCATTTAAAAGTTTATTGGATAAACATATGGATGATAATGGCATAGTGTAGGTTAGATGGCTTATGTTCTATGTTCTATAACAATATTAGGCGGGAACTGAAGAACCTAGATTGGGAGCGGGTGTTTGAGGGCAAATCAACATCTGACATGTGGGAGGCTTTCAAGTGTCAGTTGAAAGGAATTCAGGACCGGCATGTTCCTGTGAGGAAGAAGGATAATTACGGCAATTTTCGGGAACCTTGGATAACGAGAGATATTGTAGGCCTCGTCAAAAAGAAAAAGGAGGCATTTGTCACGGCTAAAAGGCTGGGAACAGACAAAGCCTGTGTGGAATATAAGGAAAGTAGGAAGGAACTTAAGCAAGGAGTCAGGAGGGCTAGAAGAGGACACGAAAAGTCATTGGCAAATAAGGTTAAGGAAAATCCCAAGGCGTTTTACACGTACATAAAAAGCAAGAGGGTAGCCAGGGAAAGGGTTGGCCCACTGAAGGATAGGCAAGGGAATCTATATCTGGAGCCAGAGGAAATGGGCGAGGTACTAAATGAATACTTTGCATCAGTATTCACCAAAGAGAAGGAATTGGTAGATGATGAGTCTCGAGAAGGGTGTGTAGATAGCCTGGGTCACATTGAGATCCAAAAATACGAGGTGTTGGGCGTCTTAAAAAATATTACGGTAGATACGTCTCCAGGGCCTGATGGGATCTACCCCAGAATACTGAAGGAGGCTGGAGAGGAAATTGCTGAGGCCTTGACAGAAATCTTTGGATCCTCACTGTCTTCAGGTGATATCCCGGAGGACTGGCGAATAGCCAATGTTGTTCCTCTGTTTAAGAAGGGTAGCAAGGATAATTCAGGGAACTACAGGCCGGTGTACTTCAGTGGTAGGGAAATTACTGGAGAGAATTCTTCGAGACAGGATCTACTCCCATTTGGAAGCAAATGGACGTATTAGTGAGAGGCAGCATGGTTTTGTGACGGGGAGGTCGTGTCTCACTAACTTGATAGAGTTTTTCGAGGAGGTCACAAAGATGATTGATGCAGGTAGGGCAGTGGATGTTGTCTTCTGGACTTCAGTAAGGCCGTTGACAAGGTCCCTCATGGTAGACTGGTACAAAAGGTGAAGTCACATGGGATCAGGGGTGAGCTGGCAAGGTGGATACAGAACTGGCTAGGTCATAGAAGGCAGAGAGTAGCAATGGAAGAATGCTTTTCTAATTGGAGGGCTGTGACCAGTGGTGTTCCACAGGGATCAGTGCTGGGACCTTTGCTGTTTGTAGTATATATAAATGATTTGGAGGAAAATGTAACTGGTCTGATTAGTAAGTTTGCAGACGACACAAAGGTTGGTAGAATTGCGGATAGCGATGAGGACTGTCAGAGGATACAGCAGGATTTAGATTGTTTGGCGACTTGGGCGGAGAGATGGCAGATGGTGTTTAATCCGGACAAATGTGAGGTAATCCATTTTGGAATGTCTAATGCAGGTAGGGAATATACAGTGAATGGTAGAGCCCTCAAGAGTATTGAAAGTCAAAGAGATCTAGGAGTACAGGTCCACAGGTCATTGAAAGGGGCAACACAGGTGGAGAAGGTAGTCAAGAAGGCATACGGCATGCTTGCCTTCATTGGCCGGGGCATTGAGTATAAGAATTGGCAAGTCATGTTGCAGCTGTATAGAACCTTAGTTAGGCCACACTTGGAGTATAGTGTTCAATTCTGGTCGCCACACTACCAGAAGGATGTGGAGGCTTTAGAGAGGGTGCTGAAGAGATTTACCAGAATGTTGCCTGGTATGGAGGGCATTAGCTATGAGGAGCGGTTGAATAAACTCGGTTTGTTCTCACTGGAACGAAGGAGGTTGAGGGGCGACCTGATAGAGGTCTACAAAATTATGAGGGGCATAGACAGAGTGGATAGTCAGAGGCTTTTCCCCCGGGTAGAGGGGTCAATTACACGGGGGCATAGGATTAAGGTGAGAGGGGCAAGGTTTAGAGTAGATGTACGAGGCAAGTTTTTTACACAGAGGGTTGGGGTGCCTGGAACACGCTACCGGAGGAGGTGGTGGAAGCAGGGACAATAGTGACATTGAAGGGGCATCTTGACAAATACATGAATAGGATGGGAATAGAGGGATACGGACCCAGGAAGTGTAGAACATTGTAGTTTAGTCGGGCAGCATGGTCGACGGGCTTGGAGGGCCGAAGAGCCTGTTCCTGTGCTGTACATTTCTTTGTTCTTTGTTTGTTCTAGCCAATGGCCATCCACCTCTCAGGTACTGCAATACCTGGTATTACCACATTCACCCCCTGTTAAAAAGAACCCGGCGGGGTGGTGGCCAGCGTTAATGTCGCCTTTCGCATGGTAGGACCAGGTATGGAGGTACCGTGATGTCGAGGGTAACAGAAAAGTGTTCACGGTGCAGCAATCAGTCGATTGGGTGGCCTGGTCATCCTTCTGGAGCGTCTGAGCTTCGGCGATGATCCTGGTGGAGGCCCCAGCGGTTGCGACTCCGGGAACGTGGTGTCTTCCTCCCAGGCAGCTTTGTCACCCCTATGCGGCACTGTTGGGGTGAAAAGTGGGCAGGGGGAGGGGCGCCTGTAGGGGGCGTTGGTGCTTGTTTGGCGCTGAGTAGGGGCGGCGGCAGTACTGACCCTCTGGTCAGGTGCTGCGGGGAGGGTGGGGGCAATGGTGTGGGTGCGCGTGGGGCTCCGGCGGGCGACAGTTCCCGAAGGGAGACCGTGTCTTGGCGGCCGTCGGGGAACGCTACGTAGGCGTACTGGGGGTTGGCAGGCAGCAGGTGGAGCCTCTCGACCAACGGGTCCGACTTGTGGGCCCTCACATGTCACCGAAGCAGGACGGGTACGGGTGTCGCTAGCCAGGTTGGGAGCGAGGTCCCGGAGGAGGACTTCCTGGGGAAAACAAGGAGACGTTCGTGAGGTGTCTTCCAGACAGTTCCGTTCTCCCTTTCTACCTGCCCGTTTCCCCGGGGGTTGTAACTGGTCGTCCTGCTGGAGGCGATGCCTTTGCTGAGCAGGAATTGACGCAGTTTGTCGCTCATAAAGGAGGACCCCCTATCACTGTGAATGTATGCGGGGAAACCGAACAGTGTAAAGATCCCCTGGAGGGCCTTGATGACGGTGGTTGTGGTCATGTCTGGGCAGGGGATGGCGAATGGGAAACGGGAGTATTCGTCAATCACGTTCAGGAAGTACGTGTTGCGGTCGGTGGAGGGGAGGGGTCCTTTGAAATCCATGTTGAGGCGTTCAAAGGGGCAGGAAGCCTTTATTAGGTGCGCCCTCTCTGGCCGGTAGAAGTGCGGCTTGCACTCCGCGCAGATTTGGCAGTCCCTGGTGACTGTCCTGACCTCCTCGATGGAGTAGGGCAGGTTGCGGGTCTTGATGAAATGAAAGAAACGAGTGACCCCCGGGTGGCAGAGGTCCTCGTGGAGGGCTCGGAGGCGGTCCACTTGTGCGGTGGCCCAAGTATCGCGGGACAGGGCATCAGGAGGCTCGTTCAGCTTCCCGGGACGGTACAAGACCTCATAATTGTAGGTGGAGAGTTCTATCCTCCACCGCAAGATCTTGTCGTTCTTAATCTTGCCCCGCTGTGCGTTGTCGAACATGAAGGCAACCGACTGTTGGTCCGTGAGGAGAGTGAATCTCCTGCGGGGCTGGGAATGCCTCCAGTGTCGCACAGCTTCTACTCTGGCCTGGGCCTCCTTTTCGACCAAGGAGTGGCGGATTTTGGAAGCGTGGAGGGTCCGGGAGAAGAAAGCCATGGGCCTGCCCGCTTGGTTGAGGGTGGCCGCCAGAGCTACGCCAGACGCATCGCTCTCGACCTGGAAGGGGAGGGACTCATCGATGGCGCGCATCGTGGCATTTGCGATGCCCGCTTTGATGCGGCAGAAGGCCTGGCGGGCCTCCGTCGACAGAGGGATGGTTGTGGACTGGATCAGTGGTCGAGCCTTGTCTGCGTAATTGGGGACCCATTGTGCATAATAGCTGAAGAGGCCGAGGCAGCGCTTTAGGGCCTTGGGGCAGTGAGGGAGGGGGAACTCCATGAGGGGGGGCATGCGTTCAGGGTCAGGGCCTATGACTCCACTTCGCACTACGTAGCCTAGGATGGCTAGACGGTTGGTGCTAAACACGCATTTATCCTTATTGTAGGTCAGATTAAGGATATTTGCGGCCTGGAGAAATTTTCGGAGGTTGGTGTCGTGGTCCTGCTGGTCATGGTCGCAGATAGTGACGTTATCAAGATACGGGAACGTTGCGCGTAAGCCGTATTGGTCAACCATTTGGTCCATCTCACGTTGGAAGACCGAGACCCCGTTCGTGACACCGAAGGGAACCCTTAAAAAGTGATAGAGCCGCCCATCTGTTTCAAAGGCAGTGTACTGGCGGTCACCATTACGGAGGGGTAGCTGGTGGTAGGCAGACTTGAGATCCACCGTGGAGAAAACCTTGTATTGCGCAATCCTGTTTACCAGGTCGGCTATACGGGGGAGAGGGTACGCATCCAGCTGCGTAAACCTGTTGATGGTCTGGCTCTCGTCGATGCCCATCCTATGTTTCTCCCCGGTCTTTACCACCACTACTTGAGCTCACCAGGGGCTGTTGCTCGCTTCGATGACCCCTTCCTTCAGCAGTCTTTGGACCTCTGACCTGATAAAGGTCCGGGCCTGGGCACTGTACCGTCTGCTCCTGGTGGCGATGGGTTTGCAATCCGCGGTGAGGTTCGCAAACAGGGAAGGCGGGTCGACCTTAAGGGTCGCGAGGCCGCAGACAGTAAGGGGGGGTATAGGGCCGCCAAATTTAAAGGTCAGGCTTTGCAGATGGCACTGGAAATCCAGCCCAAGAAGGGTAGCTGCGCAGAGGTGCGGCAGAACGTACAGGCAGAAATTGCGGAATTCCCTGCCTTGGACAGTGAGGTTCGCTAAGCAGAACCCCTTTATCTCCACCGTGTGTGACCCGGAGGCCAGGGAGATCCTTTGGTTTATGGGATGGGTGACAAAAGAACAGCGCCTTACCGTGTCGGGATGCACAAAGCTTTCCGTGCTCCCAGAGTCGATCAGGCACGACGTCACGTGGCCGTTGATGGCGATCGTTGTAGTGGCATTCGCTAGCATCTGGGGCCGACTCTGGTCCAGGGTTACGGAGGCCAGCTGCAGTAAAGGAGAGTTCTGGTTGGGCAGCGTGTAGTCGGCTGTGCTGGGGGCCTGAGGCCCCATCCAAGATGGTGTCAGCCACGGGTCGCACATGGAGTCCGGGGATGCCGAAGATGGTGGCGGCGAGGGACAAAATGACAGCGCCCACTCGTCCAGCGTGGTGTCCGGGGGGCAAAATGGCCGTGGCTGTGGATCGCACGCGGCCTGGGGATAGGAGGGCGGTGGTGGGCCTTGGACGGCCGGGACCTGAAAGAAAGGCTGCCGATAGTCGCTGGAGATCGCGGCCACGGCGCGGGCCTGGCAGACCCCGACATAGTGGCCTTTCTTGCCACACCCTTTGCAGATGGCAGTGCGGGCCGGGCAGCGTGGGCGGGGATGAGTCGCCTGCCCGCAGAAGAAACAGTGTTGGCCGGCGGCGATAGCGGGCCGTCTCGCCGCGCAGGCTTGCGTGGTTAGCGGGCTGCCGCGACGGGGTGCCACGCAGCCCAGGGGGGCACGCGCGTCCGGGAGCAAAAGCCAGCGCGTTTTTATACGCAACGTCCATGGACCCCGCCAGGGCCCGTGCCTCAGTGTGTCCATTTCAAGGAGCCTTCGGCGGATGTCGGGGGAAGTCATACCTGCCACGAAAGCATCCCTAATTAAAGGTTCCCTGTGCTCGTTCCCCGAAACTGGTGGGCAGCCACAGTTTCGGCCCAGCACTAGCAGTGCCCGAAAGAAGTCTTCCAGTGTTTCTTCAGGGCTTTGCCTTCTAGTTGCCAGCAGGTGACGGGCGTAGACCTGGTTCACAGGATGGATGTAATGTCCTTCTAGCAGCTCGATAGCTGCAGCTTAGTTCGCCGCCCCCTCGATCAGAGGGTAGATCCCAGGGCTGACCCGCGAGCGTAGAAGGTGCATTTTCTGCCTTTCTGTGGGGGTGTCGGCGACCGTGTCGAGGCAGCCCTTAAAACACGCCAGCCAATGCTTGAAGATAGCAGCGGAGTTGTCTGCGTGGGGGCTGAGCTGAAGGCACTACGGCTTGATGCAGAGACCCATCCTTTCAACTGAAGTAATAGCTGATTAAATTGATGCACAATCAATTACTCTCGAGACAAGGTGAGTCATAACTAATAGGCTTTAATCAGCTAGAACTGTTCCCAGCAGCTTCGATACAGAAAGTGAAGGCTGCTGGGATGGCATTGGTTCTTATTCTCCGCCTCTCAGGGCGGAGCTATGTACATTAGCCAATGGTAGACTCCTAGGTCTAGCCAATGGTCATCCACCTCTCAGGTACTGCAATACCTGGTATTACCACACTGTTGTATTGTCGGAAACATCACAGCCAATTTGCAGACCACGAGATCCCACATAACTTACCAGATCATGTTGACTGAAGGACAAGTTATTGGCCAGGGCAATGGGGATAAGTGCATAACATTTCTTTGAAATATACCATGGGATATTATTTATCCCATGTTAGCTCTGTTGGTTAATAGCTACAATATGGTTTAGAAAATGGCTATAGAGCAGGTATGGTTCCCATTCCAGCTGAGGTGGACTTGAGACTGCCTCTTCACCCTGCCTCTGGGAGGGGATGGCAATAACAAACAACCACTGACAAAAACTGCCAAGGAATCAGTATGAAGAATCAGCAGACAATGAACCAAAGGGCAGATTTTGGGCAGAACACAGCTGAATGAATGATATTTATAGAGAGAGCAGACAGGGCCTCAGTTTAAGATCTAACTCAAAAGCCAGCACCTTCAGTAGTGGAACAGTCCTTCGGTACTGCACTGGAGTAACAGCCTAGATTTTGTCTTCAAGTCCTTGAGTCAGATTTGAACCAACAATCTTGTGATGGACGTATCAGACTACAAGAAGGAGATAAATCACTTGGCTGCATGGTGTACCGAAAAAAAACTCTCTCTAAATGTTGGAAAGACCAAGGAACTGATCATCGGCTTCAGAAAGCGTAGCACGATACACTCCCGTCTGCATCAATGGCTCCAAAGTGGAAATGGTCGATAGCTTTAAGTTCCTGGGGTCACCATCACCAACAGTCTGTCCTGGTCCACTCACGTTGATGCAACAGTCAAGAAAGCCCAACAACGTCTCTACTTCCTACAGAAGCTAAAGAAATTCGGTATGTCTGCATCGACTCTCACAAACTTCTACAGATGTGCGATAGAGATTATCCTATCTGGCTGCATCACAGCTTGGTATGGCAACTGCTCGGTCCAAGATCGCAAGAAACTGCAGAATGTGGTGAACTCAGCCCAACACATCACACAAGCTTGCCATCCCCACATTGATTCTGTATACACCTCCCGCTGCCTCAGGAAGGCAGACAGCATTATCAGAGACCCCTCCCAACCAGACATTGCCTTCTTCCAGACCCTTCATCAGGCAGAAGGTACAGAAGTACCGAAGTACAGAATTTCAGCGGGAGCAGAGTGCAGGGGCCTGTCGGGAGGTAAGTTTGTGATTTAAAAGCACTTGCCTTACAGGAGCGGTCCTTAGAATTTCGGCGGGAGCAGAGTGCAGGGGGCTGTCGGGAGGTAAGTTTGTGATTTAAAAGCACTTGCCTTACAGGAGCGGTCCTTAGAATTTTGGTGGGAGCAGAGTGCAGGGGGCTGTCGGGAGGTAAGTTTGTGATTTAAAAGCACTTGCCTTACAGGAGCGGTCCTTAGAATTTTGGTGGGAGCAGAGTGCAGGGGGCTGTCGGGAGGTAAGTTTGTGATTTAAAAGCACTTGCCTTACAGGAGCGGTCCTTAGAATTTTGGTGGGAGCAGAGTGCAGGGGCCTGTCGGGAGGAAAGTTTGTGATTTAAAAGCACTTGCCTTACAGGAGCAGTCCTTAGAATTTCGGCGGGAGCAGAGTGCAGGGGCCTGTCGGGAGGTAAGTTTGTGATTTAAAAGCACTTGCCTTACAGGAGCAGTCCTTAGAATTTCGGCGGGAGCAGAGTGCAGGGGCCTGTCGGGAGGTACGTTTTTGATTTAAAAAACACTTACCTGGTCCCGATTCTGTTCTTTTCTGTTTTATTTTTTTAATTAATTTTTTAAATATAAGGCGGGGACCGGAAGTTCGACCCAGAACCGGAAGTTCGACCCGCGGACTTCTGAGAAGATTCCCCCCCCCAACCAATAAATTCTGGTGGAGAGGAAACCCGAGACACTACACGTGTAGTGTCTCCCACCCGCCCTCCTCCTCTAACCTAAAAATAAGACCCATTGGTGTGAGGTAAGTGCCATATTATATTATTATTTTTTAAAAATTTATTTATTAACCAGATCTTGGTTGGAAGTTAGAGGGATGGCAGGGAAGGGAGTGCAATGTTCCTCCTGCAGGATGTTTGAGGTGAGGGATGCCGTTAGTGTCCCTGCTGATTTTACCTGCAGGAAGTGCAGCCATCTCCAGCTCCTCCAAGACCGAGTTAGGGAACTGGAGCTGGAGTTGGATGAACTTCGGATCATTCGGGAGGCAGAGGGGGTCATAGATAGCAGCTTCAGGGAATTAGTTACACCAAAGATTGGAGATAGATGGGTAACTGTAAGAGGGACTGGGAAGAAGCAGTCAGTGCAGGGATCCCCTGCCGTCGTTCCCCTGAGAAACAAGTATACCGCTTTGGATACTTGTGGGGGGGACGATTTACCAGGGGTAAGCCTCTGGCACGGAGTCTGTCCCTGTTGCTCTGAAAGGAAGGGGGGAGAGGAGCAGAGCATTAGTAATTGGGGACTCGATAGTCAGGGGCACAGATAGGAGATTTTGTGGGAGCGAGAGAGACTCACGTTTGGTATGTTGCCTCCCAGGTGCAAAGGTACGTGATGTCTCGGATCGTGTTTTCCAGGTCCTTAAGGGGGAGGGGGAGCAGCCCCAAGTCGTGGTCCACATTGGCACTACCGACATAGGTAGGAAAGGGGACAAGGATGTCAGGCAGGCTTTCAGGGAGCTAGGATGGAAGCTCAGAATGAGAACAAACAGAGTTGTTATCTCTGGGTTGTTGCTCGTGCCACGTGATAACGAGATGAGGAATAGGGAGAGCGAGCAATTAAACATGTGGCTACAGGGATGGTGCAGGCGGGAGGGATTCAGATTTCTGGATAACGGGCTCTTTCTGGGGAAGGTGGGACCTCTACAGACAGGATGGTCTACATCTGAACCTGGCGGGCACAAATATCCTGGGGGGGAGATTTGTTAGTGCTCTTTGGGGGGGTTTAAACTAATGCAGCAGGGGCATGGGAACCTGGATTGTAGTTTTAGGGTACGGGAGATGGAGAGTATAGAGGTCAGGAGCACAGATTTGACTTCGCAGGAGGGGGCCAGTGTTCAGGTAGGTGGTTTGAAGTGTGTCTACTTCAATGCCAGGAGTATACGAAATAAGGTAGGGGAACTGGCAGCATGGGTTGGTACCTGGGACTTCGATGTTGTGGCCATTTCAGAGTCATTGATAGAGCAGGGACAGGAATGGTTGTTGCAGGTTCCGGCTGCATTTGGAGTATTGCGTACAGTTCTGGTCACCTTATTATAGGAAGGACGTGGAAGCTTCGGAACGGGTTCAGGGGAGATTTACCAGGATGTTGCCTGGTATGGAGGGAAGATCTTATGAGGAAAGGCTGATGGACTTGAGGTTGTTTTCGTTAGAGAGAAGAAGGCTAAGAGGAGACTTAATAGAGGCATACAAAATGATCAGAGGGTTAGATAGGGTGGACAGTGAGAGCCTTCTCCCGCGGATGGAAATGGCTAGCACGAGGGGACATAGCCTTAAACTGAGGGGTAATAGATATAGGACAGAGGTCAGAAGTAGGTTCTTTACGCAAAGAGTGGTGAGGCCGTGGAATGCCCTACCTGCAATAGTAGTGAACTCGCCAACATTGAGGGCATTTAAAAGTTTATTGGATAAGCATATGGATGATAATGGCATAGTGTAGGTTAGATGGCTTTTGATTTTTGACTTCCCATGTTGGTGCAACATCGTGGGCCGAAGGGCCTGTACTGCGCTGTATCGTTCTATGTTCTATGTTCTAAGTCTGCAGACCCGTACATCCAGACATAGGAACAGCTTCTTCCTCACAGCTACAAGACTCCTCAATGACTCCCCCTCGGACTGATCTGATCCCTGTCAGAACAATTTTCACGTCGCCCTATGCTGCTCTTGCTCATGTATTTGCTTCGGTTGGCCCCTTGTTCCACACTGTAACCAATCACTGTTTGTCGATGTACCATTTGTCAATGTACTCTGTCGATTATTCTTTTGTCTACTATGTATGTACTGTGTACGTTCCCTCGGCCGCAGAAAATACTTTTCACTGTACTTCGGTACATGTGACAATAAATCAAATCAAGATCAAAATCAAAAATTAAATCAAGGGTGCTGCCAACTGCACATGTATAGAATTAAGGATATAAGAAATAGGAGCAAAAGTATGTTGTGTGCCCATGGAGCCCGCTCTGCTATGCAATAAGACCAGGTTGAGTTTTTACACCAAGTCCACTTTGCCACCCTATCTCCATAACCCTTCATTGCCTTCCTATCCAAAATCTATCCATCTCAGTCTTGACTGTTGTCAATGAGTTAGAATACAGAGTCCTCTGGGCTAGAGAATTCCTGAGATTCACAACCCTGTGCATGAAGGAAATTCGCCTAATCTCAGTCCCTAATTGTCAAAACCCTTATTCTGAAACTATGGGTTTGAATTTACTGATTTTTGTTTTGACTAAGTATCAAAATGTGTGGGAACGGTGGTGGGAAGCCTGTCGGCTGTGCAGCCACCTTCTTTTAGATGCCCTGTGAAAACAAACCCATGGGGCTGGTCCCACAATGTCAACTTTGGCTTTAAAAAAATCTTTTTAAAGGGCGCCCCAATGTGAAAAAAATGAAAATCACCCCCCACCCCCCAGAACTCCCCTGACCATGAAACTCCATCCTCCATCCCCCCAACCCCTCACCACAGAAATCGTCCCATCCCCCACCACGGAACTCTCGGCACCTCCCCCATGGACCCTTGTTTTCTTTATCTGGCACATTCCTGCCCAATAATTTAGCAGATTGATTTCCCTTTGCAACCTCTTTATTTCCTTCTCACAGTTTAGTTTCCACCTAGCTCTGTATCATCAGCAAACATGGAAATATTATACTTAGTCCCCTCATCTAATTCATTGATGTTGAATATAAATAGCTGAGGCCTAAACACTGGCCGCAATTCTCCCATCGGGACACTAAGTCCCGACACCGGAGTGAAAACCGGAGTGTTTCACTCCGGCGTTGGAGGCCGCTCCCAACCCCCTAATCTCCCGCCCCCGGGGGGCTAGGAGCGGCGCTGCGTCATTTACGTGCGCCGCGGGCCTTGGCACCGCATAAAAGCGGCGCCGCGTAAAGGACGTGGCCGGCGTCACGTAAATGACGTCACCCGCGCATGCGCAGGTTGGCTGGCGCCACCCGTGCATGCGCGGTTGCCGTCCTCCCCGCAGCCGCCACGCAAGAAGATGTCGGATGGATATTGCGGGGCGGCGGAGGAAAGGAGGTCCTCCTTCAGAGAGGCCGGCCCGCCGATCGGTAGGCACCAATTGCTGGCCAGACCCCTTTTGAGGCCCCCCCGGTGCAGGAACCCCCCTCCCCCCCTCCACAGGACCAGCGTTCCTGCACTGTTCCCGTCGGCAGTGACCAGGTGTGGACGGCGCCGGCGGGAACCTGTCGTGTTGGGCAGGCCGCTCGGCCCATCCAGGCCGGCTGGAGAATCGCCGCTCGCCCATTACAAATGGCAAGCGGCGATTCTCCCAGCGGCCAGCCGTGATTCTCGCTGCGCCGGTTTGGTGGGGGAGGGAGAATCGCGTGCGGGTGCCATGGCGGCGTGGCGGGACTCGCGCGGCGCCCCGGCGATTCTCCCACCCGGCGTGGGGGCGGGGGAGAATTCCGCCCACTGATCCTTGCAGCAATCCATGAGCTCCATCCTGCATTCCTGAAGATGACACTTTATCCCTACTCTCTGAATTTTCCAATCGCCTCTTAAAACTAAATAACATGCCACTAGCGTAGTTTACATAAGTTACTTTCTTAAGGATTCAGATGAATTATAGGAAGAGTACCGAGTAATCATTATTAACCATTAAACATGTATTTTTAGGACACAGCAGTAATAAATAATCAATAGTGAAACAATCCAGGGTGCTGGTTCTGTTGTTCTGTTTCTCACAAACAAACAGCACAGGATGTTGAGATTGTACATAGCTGTCAGGATGAGGAACCTATCATCAATCATGGGTTGCTTGCGATTCTATTGGGTGAAGTTTAAACATTGTTTGCAATTCTATTGGGTGAAGTTTAAACATTGCTTGCAATTCTATTGGGTGAGTTTAAACATAGCAGCTTCAGGGATTGGATCACATCCAACTGGGGAGGGCTATTGATTTCTGAATGTTGTATATGTGCTGAGTTTGTGTCTTTGTTCTGTAGAAGGACCGTGGCAGCTTTTCAGGTCTTATCTCTCATGTACATGAAAGCAAGCTTGTAGAAAATTAAACCGTCTTCAGATTGTTGCTGTGTCTACTGCTTTTTGTACTGAGTTGCACCACAGGAGAAAACCCCACGTGGAAGCCGACTCAATACACAGACCTTGAAACTGCTCCTACAGGTTCCATGTTTTCTCTTTCCCTCTGTGGCAGGAAGAATGTAAAAACACCTCAATCTGTCTGAGATATCCAAGGTTTCTCACATAGAGAGACAGAATGTAGATTTTTCAGCTCCCCCGGGCTACATATCGAAGTCAGCTACCAGTAATGGAAGAGTTCAGTTGAATATAATTAATGCGTTTGCAATTCCTGTGACATCTTGGAGATATTCAGAATGGTACTATAATGCCTCATGAAATATTTGGTTTTCATTCTTATTGAAAATAAAGAGAATAGTTATAACTAATATCTTGATATTTTCCAGTTTCCTATTATGATAACTGCTGAAAAAAGGAATTTTCTGTTGAAGCTTTTTGTCTTACACTCATCAGGGAATTCACAAGAATACAATTTAAGGGAAATTAATATTTTTCTACTGAGAAGAGAGTGCTGCAAGTGGACTTTAATTTGTGGAGAATGCAGCAGTTGATGGTGACGGACAATTAGCAATCAAGCTTTATTTGAGATTTATTCCAGATGGCTTGAATCTGATTGGTTATCAGACCATAAGGCATAGGAGCAGAATTAGACCACTTGGCCTATCTCGTCTGCTCCGCAATTCAATCATGGCTGATATTTTCTCATCCCCATTTTCCTGCCTTCTCCCCATAACCCCTGATCCCCTTATTAATGAAGAACCTATCTATATCTGTATTAAAGACACTCAGTGATGTGGCCTCCACAGCCTTCTGCGGCAAAGAGTTCCACAGATTCACCACCATCTGGCTGAAGAAAGTCCTCATCTCTGTTCTAAAGGATCGACCCTTTAGTCTAAGATGGTGTCCTCTGCTTTTAGTTTTTCCTACAAATGGAAGCATCTTCTCCACGTCCACTCTATCCAGGCCTCGCAGTATCTTGTACGTTTCAATAAGATCCACTCTCATCCTTCTAATCTCCAACGAATACAGACCCAAAGTCCTGAAACGTTCCTCACACGACAAGTTCTTCATTCCAGGGATCATTCTTGTGAACCTCCTCTGGACCCTCTCCAAGGCCAGCACATCCTTCCTTAGATACGCGGCCCAATACTGCTCACAATACTCCAAATGGGGTCTGACCAGAGCCTTCTACAGCCTCAGAAGTACATCCTTGGTCTTGTTTCCCTCTTGACATGAATGATAACATTGCCTTTGCCTTCGTAACTGCCAACTGAACCTGCACATTAACCTTAAAAGAATCGTGAACAAGGACTCCCAAGTCCCTTTGTGAGCATTTCCGAAGCATTTCCCCATGTAGAAATTAGTCTATGTCTAAATTCCTCCTTCCAAAGTGCAGAACCTCACACTTTTCCACATTGTATTTCATTTGCCACTTCATTGCCAACTCTCCTAGCTTGTCCAAGTCCTTCTGCAGCCCCCTTGCTTCCTCAATACTACCTGTTCCTCTACAGATCTTTGTATCATCTGCAAACTTAGCAACAGTGCCTTCAGTACCTTCTTCCAGATCATTAATGTATATTGTAAAAAGTTGTGGCCCCAGCACAGATCCCTGAGGCACACCACTAGTCACCGGCTGCCATCCAGAAAAAGACCCCTTTATCCCCACTCTCTGCCTTCTGCCAGTCAGCCAATCTTCTATCCATGCCAGGATCTTACCTTGAACACCAAGAGCTCTTAACCTATTTAACAGTCTCCTATGCGGCAATTTGCCAAACGCCTTCTGGAAATCTAAATAAATCACGTCCACTGGTTCTCCTTTGTCTAACTTGCTTGTTACGTCCTCAAAGAACTCTAACAGTTTTGTCAGACATGATCTCCCTTTGACAAAGCCGTGCTGACTCAGTCCTGTTTTACCATACTCCAGGTGTGGCCTCACTAACACCTTTGACAATTGCAGCATAACCTCCCTAGTCTTAAACTCCATCCCTCCAGCAATGAAGGACAAAATTCCATTTGCCTTCTTAATCACCTGTTGCACCTGTAACCCAACTTTTTGTGACTCATGCACTAGCACACCCAGGTCTCTCTGCACAGCAGCATGTTTTAATATTTTATCATTTAAATAATAATCCCTTTTGCTGTTATTCCTACCAAAATGGATAACCTCACATTTGTCAACATTGTATTCCATCTGCCAGACCTAGCCCATTCACTTAGCCTATCCAAATCCCTCTGCAGACTTACAGTATCCTCTGCACTTTTTGCTTTACCACTTATCTTAGTGTCGTCTGCAAACTTGGACACATTGCCCTTGGTCCTCATCTCCTATTATTAAGTCTCCCTTCTCATCCTCTAAAGGAACAATATTTACCTGAGCCTCTCTTTTTTGTTTTACATATTTGTAGAAACTTTTACGATCTGTTTTTATATTCTGAGGAAGTTTACTCTCATAATCTATCTTACTCTTCTTTATAGCTTTTTTAGTAGCTTTCTGTTGCCCCCTAAAGATTTCCCAGTCCTCTAGTCTCCCACTAATCTTTGCTACTTTGTATGCTTTTTCCTTCAATTTGATACTCTCCCTTATTTCCTTAGATATCCATGGTCGATTTTCCCTCTTTCTATCGTCCTTCCTTTTTGTTGGTATAAACCTTTGCTGAGCACTGTGAAAAATCGCTTGGAAGGTTCTCCACTGTTCCTCAACTGTTTCACCACAAAGTATTTGCTCCCAGTCTACCTTAGCTAGTTCTTCTCTCATCCCATTGTAATCTCCTTTGTTTAAGCACAAAACACTAGTGCTTGATTTTACCTTCTCACCCTCCATCTGTATTTTAAATTCCACCATATTGTGATCGCTCCTTCCGAGAGGATCCCGAACTATGAGATCCTGAATCAATCCTGTCTCATTACACAGGACCAGATCGAGGACCGCTTGTTCCCTCGTAGGTTCCATTACATACTGTTCTAGGAAACTATCGCGGATACATTCTATAAACTCCTCCTCAAGGCTGCCTTGACCGACCTGGTTAAACCAATCGCCATGTAGATTTAAATCCCCCATGATAACTGCTGTACAGAATTTCTACATGCATAGGTTATTTCTTTGTTTATTGCCTGCCCCACCATAATGTTACTATTTGGTGGCCTATAGACTACTCCTATCAGTGACTTTTTCGCCTTACTATTCCTGATTTCCACCCAAATGGATTCAACCTTATCCTCCATAGCACCGATGTCATCCCTTACTGTTGCCCGGATGTCATCCTTAAATAACAGACCTACACCACCTCCCTTACCATCCACTCTGTCCTTCCAAATAGTTTGATACCCTCGGATATTTAACTCCCAGTCGTGACCATCCTTTAACCATATTTCAGTAATGGCCACTAAATCATAGTCATTCACGATTTGCGTCATCAACTCATTTACCTTATTCCGAATACTACGAGCATTCAGATAAAGTACACTTATGTTGACTTTTTTACCTCTGTTCTGAATCTTAACACCTCGATCAGTTACCTCTCCTAAGTTATATTTCCTCTTAACCTTTCTCCTAATTTTCCTTGTCATTGAACCCATATCTTCATGTAACAACCTGCCGCGTCGCTTACCATTAATGTTTTCACTTCCCGTTTTATTCCTTTTAGTATTCCTGGTCCTATTCACTGAGCTCCCCTCAGTCACTGTACCTTGTACTGTCGCCCTTTTTGATTTTTGACTATGGCTTCTCTGCCTCACACTTTCCTCCTTACTGCCTTTTGTTTCTGTCCCTGTTTTACTTCCAACTTCCTGCATCGGTTCCCATCCCCCTGCCACATTAGTTTAAACTCTCCCCAACAGCTCTAGCAAACACAAAAACATCGGTTCCAGTCCTGCCCAGGTGCAGACCGTCCGGTTTGTACTGGTCCCACCTCCCCCAGAACCGGTTCTAATGACCCAGGAATTTGAATCCCTCCCTCTTGCACCATCTCTCGAGCCATGCATTCATCCTATCTATCCTGACATTCCTACTCTGACTAGCTCGTGGCACTGGTAGCAATCCTGAGATTACTACCTTTGAGGTCCTACTTTTTAGTTTAACTCCTAACTCCCTGAATTCAGCTTGTAGGACCTCGTCCCGTTTTTTACCTATATCGTTGGTGCCTATGCGCACCACGACAGCTGGCTGTTCACCCTCCCCCCCAGAATGTCCTGCAGCCGCTCCAAGACATCCTTGACTCTTGCACCAGGGAGGCAACATACCATCCTGGAGTCTCGATTGCGTCCGCAGAACCGCCTGTCTATTCCCCTTACAATTGAGTCCCCTATCACTATAGCCCTGCCATTCTTCTTCCTGCCCAGCTGCGCAGCAGAGCCAACCACGGTGCCATGAACCTGGCTGCTGCTGCCTTCCCCTGGTGAGCCATCTCCCTCAATAGTATCCAAAGCGGTATATCTGTTTTGCAGGGAGATGACCGCAGAGGACACCTGCACTGCCTTCCTACTCATGCTCTGTCTTTTGGTCACCCATTTTCTATCTCCCTCAGTACCTTTCACCTGCGGTGTGACCAACTCGCTAAACGTGCTATCCACAACGTCCTCAGCATCACGGATGCTCCAAAGTGAGTCCATCCGCAGCTCCAGAGCCGTCAAGCGGTCTAACAGGAGCTGCAACTGGACACACTTCTTGCACGTGAAGGAGCCAGGGACAGTGGACGTGTCCCTGAGCTCCCACATCGCACACGAGGAGCATGACATGGGTCTGAGATCTCCTGCCATGTCTTAAACCTTCGGTTAACTTCAACAATTACAATTCCTCCCCCCCTAAATAAATAAATAAATAAATAAACAACAAAGAAAAAAATAAATAAATATACCAATGAAACGAAAAAGAAAACAGAAACACTACTTACCAGTCACTTACCAGGGATAAAAAGCACTTCCTCCCCCCCAAGCTTCGAATTCCCACCTAGATTCAAATTCCCAAACTCACTCTTGGTGCTGTCTCACTCTGACTGTGTCTACTTTGGCTCACTGGGAGAACTCACTGGGAAAGGACTGAGAACTTACCTGAGAAAGGTAAGTTGCTGGAGGGTGTGCAGAGCAGATTCACTAGGTTAATCCCAGAGTTGAGGGGGTTGGATTAGGAGGAGAGGTTGAGTACACTGGGACTGTCTTGTTGGAATTTAGAAGGATGTGGGGGGGGGGGGGGGTCTTATAGAAACACATAAAATTATGAAGGGAATAGATAGGATAGATGCGGGTTGTGTTTCCACTGGCAGGTGAAAGCAGAACTAGGGGGCATAGCCTCAAAATAAGGGGAAGTACATAGAACATACAGTGCAAAAGGAGGCCAGTTGGCCCATCGAGTCTGCACCAACCCAGTTAAGCCCTCACTTCCACCCTGTCCCCAAACCCAGTAACCCCTCCTGCCCTTTTTGGACACCAAAGGCAATTTAGCATGGCCAATCCACCTAACCTGCACATCTTTGGACTGTGGGAGGAAACTGGAGCGCCCGGAGGAAACCCACGCAGACACGGGAAGAAAGTGCCGACTCCGCACAGACAGTGACCCAGTGGGGGATCAAACCTGGGACCCTGGAGCTGTGAAGCCAGAGTACTAGCCACTTGTGCTACCGTGCTGCCCTAGATTTAGGACTGAGCTGCAATTGTATAAGGTGTTAGTGAGGCCACACCTGGAGTATTGTGTTCAGTTTTGGTCTCCTTACTTGAGAAAGGATGTACTGGCACTGGAGGGTGTGCAGAGGAGATTCATTAGGTTAATCCCAGAGCTGAAGGGGTTGGATTACGAGGAGAGGCTGAGTAGACTGGGACTGTACTCGTTGGAATTTAGAAGGATGAGGGGGATCTTATAGAAACATATAAGATTATGAAGGGAATAGATAGGATAGATGCGGGCAGGTTGTTTCCACTGGCGGGTGAAAGCAGAACTAGGGGGCATAGCTTCAAAATAAGGGGAAGTATATTTAGGACTGAGTTTAGGAGGAACTTCTTCGCCCAAAGGGTTGTGAATCTATGGAATTCCTTGCCCAGTGAAGCAGTAGAGGCTCCTTCATTAAATGTTTTTAAGATAAAGATAGATAGTTTTTTTGAAGAATAAAGGGATTAAGGGTTATGGTGTTCGGGCCGGAAAGTGGAGCTGAGTCCACAAAAGATCAGCCATGATCTCATTGAATGGTGGAGCAGGCTCGAGGGGCCAGATGGCCTACTCCTGCTCCTAGTTCTTATGTTCTTATGTTTTGTCTTTTCACCCGTTACAGGAGGGTTTCTGCAGGTGGAAAGTGTTTAAGCATAAATGACAAAGAATTGTCCTTTGGTAGGGCATGTTTGGGCTTATCAAATGAGCAGTGCAGCAAGTGAGGAGCAAGAGTAGACCAGGAGATCTCTCAAATTGCGACAGAGGGAAAGATGGCGGAGAACTCTGTGGCATTGTTGCCCGTTCAATGGTCCATGGAACAATTGGTGGAGTTCCTGACAGCTAAGTTTGAGCAGCAGAGAAAGGAGGTCTCCGAGGACCTGGCCAGGGTGGCCGGGCCAATCCGGGCAGCCATAGAGAGAGTGGAACAAAGGTTGGAGGCGAAGCATCTATGTTCCAGAAGGTTGAGGAGTCTGTGGCTGACCACGAGGTTGGCCTCGTTGGAGGCAGAAATCGTTCTGGTGGCGGAGGGCCTGACGAAGTTAAGAGACAAGGTGGATGACTTGGAAAATAACTCGAGTAGGCAGAATCTTTGGAGACGGGAGAGTGCACTTGGGAAGGCCATGCGGTGCCTATTTATCTGGACTTGGGATTGGAGTTGGCCAAGCGACAGGTTGGGTTTAATTGGGTCAAAGTGTCCCTTTTCAGGAAAAGCATGAAGTTCAGTGTGCTGTATCCTGCTCTTTTGTGGGTCACAATCCAGAATCAGGAGTTTTATTTTGATACGTCGGAAGAGGCCAGTAAGTTTATGAGAGGTCATTGACTGAAGGATTTGTGAGAACATTGGACTTGGGAGATACCTGTGAGGGAAGGGGTTGCACTTATGCATGGTTGTTTGTTTGCTATTGCTGTTTTATCCACTGTGTTATATTGATTATGTTGTGTCTCTGTTTACCCACCCACGGTTGGGATTTGGGTTCAGTAGGTCTTTTGTTGGGGAACATGTGGTGGATGGGGCAGATGGGGGGAGAGGGAGTGGGTGGGATGGAGGAACCATAGAGGGTAGGTGGCTAGATGTGTCAGGGGGCGAAAGGACAATATGGAAGGGGAAGGCGGTTACTTTGGGTGGGGCCACTATGCTAGCAGGTAGGCTAGTTAACAGGAGTGATGTGGGAGGTAGATGTGTGGAGGGAGATGAGGAGGGGTGGTTGGGTGGAGGTGGTTTTTTTCATTTGTGGATGGGGTGAGGGTTAGGAGGGCAGGTGGTTTGGGGTTGGTGGGACGTGGGCGGAGTTGAGTTGGCGTGGTGCAGTTGGTTAAGGGGAGATGGCAGCGGCCATCTTGGTGAGGCCCTAGGGGTGAGCGAGATGCGGGCCTGGAGGAGCCTCTTATAAGGGGCATATGACTAATTGGAGAGGGGGGTTGCTTGGCACCCCCTCCTCCCCAACCCAGTTGATCTCTTGGAATGTTTGGGGATTAAATGGCCCTTAATAGGTTAAGAGGTCACGCATGTTTGCGCATTTGAGGAGTTTGAGAGCGGGCATTGCATTTCTGCAGAAGACTCATTTGAAGACTCACCAGACGAGGCTGTGGAAGCGTTCCGTGTGGCAGGTTTCTCACTTGGGGTTGGACATGAAGACAAGGGGGCGGCAATGTTGATGAATAAGAGGATGGCCTTTACGGCGGGGAATATAGTGGCGAAACCTGGGGGTAGGTCTTGTGATGGTAAGCGGGAGGCCGGTAGTGCTGGCGAACGTATATACCCAAATTGGGGCAATGTGGAATTCATGAAGTGGGTTTTAAAAAAGGTTCCAGATCTCATCCAATCAAGTTCACAGGTGGAGAGGGCAATGCGCATCAGGTTCAGAGTTCAGCCAGTTCCTTTGTGCAGTCTTCATTTTTTTTGAGAATGGAAATTACAACCTCACACATCTAGGGGGTCGTGAAGGGCAATAGCAATAAAACCCTTGGTTTACTCATGACTGGACATTCCTGGGAGGTGCTACTCCAGAGTGCTGACCACCTCAAGGACGTGTGGCATGTTTCTAATGCGCTGTCAAAGGTCAGGTACAGCAGCTCAGTCTCCTCATTTGGAGTCAGTTGTCAGTTAATAACTAACTTTGGGGTCATAAACTCAAAGGGATTTTTCACCCACCTATTTTCATTCAAAATCTGAAACGTATCTGGAAAGTAGCAACAAAAATAGTTGATCAGTGCAGCCAGATGTGACTGAATAAGGCTGGTCAGTCTAATGACAGTGCCCTGACATGCTGTTTTCTTCGACATGCCGTAGCTGTGTGGGGAACATGTAATAGTTTTAGTTTTGTAATTGCACTTGCCAAACTTTCAATGACTTTTGGAAAGCATCTATTACTCCAAGTGCCAAAGTAATCCTCATCCTTTCCTTGCTCTTTGGGTAGCACGGTGGTTGGTACTGTTGCTTCGTGGCACCAGGGTCTCGGATTCAGTTCCTGGCTTGGGTCGCTGTCAGTGCGGAGTCTGCCCTGTTAGGTGAATTGGACATCTGGGTTGTCCCTCTGTGTACCTGAGCAGGTGCCGGGATGTGGCGACTGGGGGAGTTTCGCTGTGGTTTTGTTGCGGTGTTGGTGTGGGCCTACTTGTGACAATAATAAAGATTATTATTATTAGGTTCAGTTCATTTAGAATTGAAAAGCTGTCTGCACGGTAAGACAGAGTTACCATCTAACTTTCATCACCAAACAAATCAGCGAGCAGAGATGAATTCTCAAGGAGGAAAGTGTGGGTTTTATATCTCAGTTCATAAACTCTGCCAGGCATTCAAGCCCTCCTACAGCCAAATTACATCTGTGTGAAACAATAAATGGTGTGCTCAGCCGCAAATCAGAAAACAGAGCCTCAAAAAGTCTGGTATTGAGTGCACTGCGTTTAATAGAATTCATGACTTTCACAATTCCTTTCAACACCACTTCAGGATCAGGTGGAATTCCTTTTAATGGGCGGCATGTTAGCATAGTGGCTAGCACTGTTGCTTCACAGAGCCGGGGTCCCAGGTTTGATTCCCGGCTTCAGTCACTGTCTGTGCAGAGTCTAGACGTTCTCCCTGTGTCTGCGTGGGTTGCCTCCGGGTGCTCTGGTTTCCTCCCACAAGTCCCGAAAGACGTGCTGTTAGGTAATTTGGACATTCTGAATTCTCCCTCCGTGTACCCAAACAGGCACTGGAATGTGGTGATTAGGGGCTATTCACACTAACTTCATTGCAGTGTTAATGTAAGCCTACTTGTGACAATAAAGATTATTATTAAAGATTATTATTATTAGTCATAGAGTTATAGAAGTTTACAGCTTGAAAACAGGCCCTTCAGCCCAACATGTCCATGCCGCCATGTTTTTACCACTAAGCTAGTCCCAATTGCCTGCATTTGGCCCATATCCCTCGATACCCAGCTTTCCCATATGACTGTCTAAATGCTTTTTAAAAGACAAAGTTGTACCTGCCTCTACTACTGCCTCTGGCAGCTCGTTCCAGACACTCACCACCCTCTGTGTACACGCAATGGCTGATTATGGGGGCGGGGGGTGTCCTAGGCTTGACCGGTCGAGTCCCAGGTTTCTGAAGGTGTCGGTGATGGTGAACGAGTTGCGGGGGTTTATGGAGCAGATGAGTGGTGTGGACCTGTGGAAGTTTGTGAGGCCGAGTGCGAAGGAATTTTCGATCGTTTAATCTCCCGGATTAATATTTCGTATTGGATAAGGCATCGTTGGCAGGGGTGGTTGGGTTGGAATATTCCGCGATTGTGGTGTCCGACCGTGCGCCGCACTGGGTGGACTTGCAGGTGGAAAGGGGGGGTTCCCAGCAGCTGCAGTGGAGATTAGATGTGGGGTTGCTGGCAGATAAGGAGATCTGTGAAAATGTGGGGTGGCTATCTGGAATTATGTGGAGCATAACAAGACGGGTGAGGTCTTCGTCTCCACAAAGAACAAAGAACAAAGAAAAGTACAGCACAGGAACAGGCCCTTCGGCCCTCCAGGCCTGTGCCGACCATGCTGCCCGTCAAAACTAAAATCTTCTACACTTGTGGGGTCCAATGTGGCGCTGAATGCGGTGATTAGTGGGGAGTTTATTTTGATTTGGGTGCACAAGGAGAGGGTGGAGAGGTTAGAGAGGCACAGGTTGGTGGAGGCCATCCAGATTGTGGATCGGAAGTACTTGACAGCACTGGAGGAGGTGCTATTAAAGGAGAGGCAGAGGCTCCAAATGGAGTTTGGGCTTATGTCTCCAAGGAAGGCAGTGGCAATTGCGTAGGGCCAAGAAGGTGATGTATGAGTACGGGGGAAAAGCCAGCAGGATGCTGGTGCATCAGCTGAAGAGGCAGGGGGTGGCAAGGGAGATTGGTCTGATGGGGGATAGTGGGGGTGTGGTGGTCATAGAGTCGGGTGAGTGTCTGGAGTTTTTGAGGCATTTTACTGGAAACTGTACAGCTTGGAGCCTTCGGTGTGGGATGAGTATATGAGGCGGTTTATGGACGGTCTTCCCCTACGGTGAAGGAGGGGAAGATGCAGGGATTGGCAGTGCCAATGGGGCTGTAGGAGGTACTGGACTATGTGGGGTCCATGCAGTCGGGGGAGGCCCCAGGCCCGGATGGGGTCCCGGCAGTGTTTTATAAAATGTTTGCTTCAAAATTGGGGCCACTATTGGTTGAGATGTACAATGAGTCATTGGAGAGAGGGCGGTCCCCCCACCACAGGGTTCTACCTCGCTTATTTTTAAAAAGGGCAAGGACGCTGAGCAGTGTGGATCATGCTGCCCCATTTCCTTGTTAAATGTGGATGCTACGCTATTGGCAAAGATGCTGGTGACACATATAGAGGATTGTTTGCCGGGGGTTATCGTGGAGAACCAGATCAGGATCATGACGGCATGGCAGCTGTCGGCTAATGTCCAGAGGTTATTGAATGTGGTAATGATGCCTCCGGGGGAGGGATGTGTGTGTGTGTGTGCAGGAAGTGGAGGTGGTAGTGTCAATGAGCGCGGAGACAGCATTTGATCAGGTCGAATGGGCGTATTTGTTTGAGGTATTTGGACGGTTTAGGTTAGGTGAATGGTTTGTAGATTGGGTGAGGCTGCTGTATAAGGCTCATAAGGCGAGGTCTGGACAAATAATGCCAGTTTGGAGTACTTTAGATTACAGCAGGAGACGAGACACAGGTGTCTGCTCTTTAGTGTCTGCCCTCACGCGTGAGCCATTGGCTATGGCACTCAGGGCCTCGGGGTGGTGGATGGGTGTTGTGAGGGGGGGGGGGGGCTGGAACACTGAGCCTCTCTGTATGCGGACAATCCCCTGTTGTATATTTCAAACCAAGTGGAGAGTTTCAATAGGTTTATGGGGATTTTGAGGGAGTTCAGTCTGTTCTCGGGTAGAAGTTCAATGTGGGGAAGAGCGATCTGTTCCCTATAAAAGTGTGGGGGCAGGGCAGAAGTCTGGGGAAGCTGCTGTTTCAGCTGGTAGGGGCGAGCTTTCGGTATCTGGGGATATGAGTGGCGCAGAACTGGATGCAGCTGCACAGTTGAACTTGGCGAATTTGGTTGAGAGAATAAAGGAGGATTTTAAGAGGTGTGTGTTTTGCCGTTATCATTAGCTGGGAGGGTCCAGAAGATGACAGTGTTGTCAAAGTTTTTGTTCGTCTTCCAGAACCTTCCAATCTTTTTGCCCAAGTCCTTTTTTAGGAGGGTCAGTATTAGGATCTCACAGTTTATCTGGAAGGACAACGTTCCTCGGACTAGGAGGGTTTTCTTAGAGTGGGATAGGCAGAGAGGGGGCTAGCGTTGCCAAATCTGCAGAATTACCTTCGGGCAGTGAACATCGCAAAGATTAGGAAGTGGGCGGTGGGGTAGAGGTCGGTTTGGAGGCAGATGGAGGAGGATGGAGGAGGCCTCATGTAGGGGTACCAGTTTGAGGACATTATTGTTGGCACCTCTTCCGTTCTCACTGTCCAGGTACTCCACGAGCCCTGTGTTGGTGTCAGTACTAAGGGTGTGGCACCACTTCAAAATGGAAGGTATGTCCCTGTGGGTGCCGATTTGCGGCAAGCACAGGTTTGTCCCTGGGGTATGGGGTATGGAGTGAGGCGTTGTGGAGGGTGAGGGATTTGGCAGAGTTTCAGCACCTAGAGAAAATAAAGTTCGCTATTAGGGATACGGATGAGGGATTCTTCTCGAGGTGGAGGCTTTTCATCGATTACTTTAAGGAGTTGTGAAACCTCAGCGGGCGGGGGGGGGGGGGGGGGGGGGGGGGGGGAAGTATGGAGGGGGTTGCCTTTCATTTGTTTGGGGTTTGTTCTGATAGGAGAAAAGGGGGGGCGTGGGCTGGGGAATTCGGATATGGTTATTACATGTAGTGTGTTGATGTAGCTGTTTTCTCTCTCTGGCTTGTAGCTATATGAAAATGCCTTTAATAAAAATATTTTTTAAATCTGTCTATCTCAACTTTCAACATGCTTAATGAGCCAGCCTCTCTGCTGTAAAGAATTTCACAGATTCACTACCCTCTGGGAGAAGAGGTTCCTCCTCATCTCTTCTTGAAGGCGACCCCTTGCTCTGAGCTTATGTCCTCCGGTCCTAGGCTCTCCCACAAGGGGAAACTTGCATCTACCCTGTCAATCCCCCTGAGAATCCTATATGTCTCATAAGGTCGCTTCTCATTCTTCTAAACTCCAATGAGTTCAGGCATAACCTACTCACCAACTCTCTCCGTTTAAGAAAACCCCTCCATACCCGGAAACAACCTCGTGAATCTTTTCTAACTGTCTGCAATATCAGTACATCTTTCCTTAGATAAAGGGACCCAAACTGTTCACAGTATTCCATGATTGGATTAACTAGTATCTTGTACAGTTTTAGCAGCACTTCCCTATTTTTATAGTCCATTCTCTTTAAAATAAAGTCCAACATTCCATTTGCCTTCCCAATTACCTACTGAGCGTATATGCTTGTGTTTTGTGATTTATGCACGAGGACCACCAAATCCCTCTGTGCTGCACCTTTCTGCAGTATCTCTCCATTTAAATAATATTCAGCTTCTTTATTCTTCCTATCAAAGTGCACTTCACGTTTTCCTACATTATATTCCATCTGCCAGGTTTTTGCCCACTCACCTAACCTGTCTACATCCCTCTGTAAAATGCTGACAACACGACTAGTGGAATGGATGGAGGATGATGTCTGAACTTTTTTTTAACCAAGCATACTTAAATAGATAATGGTGAAAATGTAAGTTTGCAACTGCAAGCACACATGAGCATTTGATAAAACATAGTACGCGAGCAACCTTTCCAACAAGAATGTAACAGCAAGATGCTAACACTATTGACGAGAAAAGGGACTGAGAATCATTCTGAGATCAAGCAATGGAATGGAAAAAAATCACGGCATAAAGGCAGCATTGCATATCAACCCCCGTTATAGGAATGCCTGATTTCACTGAGTTAGAACAAAAAACAATAATATGCTTCTAATAAGGGGCAGCTGATCCGCATATTACAAGAGCAGAAAATTGAAAATCTATTGCCCGCCTGCAAAGCTACAAGAGCAAATCTGTTAAAAGAACTTTTTCTCCCTCAGTGATGACAGATGTTCTCAAATTTATAGCTAGAAAGTTCTGTCGACATAGCAAATGTCCCTTTACATACATGTTTCTTTTGATGCAAAATATAACACAACTCAGCTCAAGTTATTTAAAATTTGTCTTAAGAGAAGCTGACTTAACAATTCTCAGGTCACAGACTAAACTGTAAATGTTTTGTAACAATGGTAATGTAATAATAGCAAAACATATGTAGATCCTCAAAGTAATTATCCCTGAAAACTACCACAAGGTATTCACATAAATGAGGAGTCCCCACAATAAAACTGTACATTTTCACCTCCAGTTATCAAACTCTTATTTCTCTGTCACCCAGTATTCAATGCCTTAACCGAGCAGACATTGTAATGTATACTTGCCACTAAGGCTATCTCATAACAAATTTTAAAATCTACTTTAGAATATAATATAATACTGCTGCACAACTGTGCTCTGAATATGTTGAACAAGCAGTTTGTGTGCTGTGCATAGTCAGCTATTTTGGGGTTTATGTGGTTACTTTTAATTTGTGTAACCTTTATATTCAAATCTTTAAAAAATTTTGATCACCCTCAAGGAGAAACAATAAAAATGCCAATTCCAGTGAAGTATAAACCTCATCCAATTACAAGAAAGAGTTCCTTCTTTCCTAAAACTGGCACTCAGTCCACTTTACATTTTGAGAAATGATGTACTTCACAGTGGTGTAGACTCTGCAATAGTACTTGGGTAGATTTATGTGTCCTTCTTTTGCATGTCTGTACTGTTGGGCTCCCTGTGACATAAAAAGAAATACAGAATCTCATTATTTTGCCATTTACAATACAAATGGACTTCCAGCTGAACCAAAAATGATAGTTGCTCCATGGCATATGACCACGTGGTTGGCCCTTTGTTCTGGAAGCTGCCACTAGGAGTGAGAAGAACAAAAGCTCAGTCTGTGAAATCTTACACCTCATTGTACAGACCACTTGTAATCATTGAAAGCAGAAGTGCAGATGAACTGACTCCCCAATCAGAATTATCACAAGAGAGATCAAAACTCATATCAGAAGAGATGCTAATATCCACCTCAGCTCTCTCCAGAAGCACAGAAATAGATTGTTGAGCTGCAATTAACCATTAGAGCGCCATATCACATGACGCACGCCTTATGCCTTTTGGTCAGTTTTATCAGTACATCTTTGGTCTCTTAGTCAATCTGCTTTTAATATCCAACCGGTGAATCCTCCAAGAAGCAGAGCTCCAGGCAGAAAGAAGACTGCTGTTCAAAGGTGATTTGCCACCATGGCCCCCAGAATCGACCCAGTTTCTGTGTGCTTCACTCATTTGGCAGTATCAGCACCAACTACAAAGTGAACTTCACAACTCTGGCCTCCAGCCAGCTGAATATAAACTCCATTGTGAAAAGATTCTTCATTGGATTGTGTGTGCGTGTGTGCGCGTGCGTGCATACATGCGTATTGCTTCTGGGTTAGAAAACCACCTCCATTAGGAAATGGATATTCATGGGGGTGAGCAGCTAATTGATAAGGAGCTGTATTCCATGTCAGTGGAAAGAGGACCAGAAATGGTTCAGGTGAGGTGTAAAACTGATTTAAGGAGGCCACCAGCTGAAACTAAAAGGACTGAGGTTCAGATAGTTGCCGTCAATAGCGGCAGCTGTGAGGTGAGAAGAAGCCGTGGCCCGTTGTAACTGGGCCACTCTCTGGACCGCCGCAGCAATGACTTTGTGGTCTTGGTACATGGGCAGCACGGTAGCACACGTGGCTAGCACTGTGGCTTCACAGCACCAGGGTCCCAGGTTTGATTCCTTGCTGGGTCACTGTCTGTGCAGAGTCTGCACGTTCTTCCCGTGTCTGCGTGGGTTTCCTTCGGATGCTCCAGTTTCCTCCCACAGTCCAAAGACGTTAGGTGGATTGGCCATGATAAATTACCCTTAGTGTCCAAAAAGGTTAGGAGGGGTTATTGGGTTACGGGGATAGGGTGGAAGTGAGGGCTTAACTGGGTCGGTGCAGATGCGATGGGCTGAATGGCCTCCTTCTGCACTGTATGGTCTATGTTCTATGGCTGCCTGTTACATGGTTGCCCTGTCCCACCTCAGCCACTGCCCTGCATACTGTACCCTAGGCCTTGGACATCCTGACTCATGGCCGTGATTCTCGCAGTGTTGGCCTGTGTGGCATGCATTGTCGGCACCGCCTCTTGCTCCAACTGCACCTGCAGGCTCTAGAAGGTTGTTGACATTCCTCCTGTATCCCCTGACTCTGCATCTGCATCTCCAACATTGATGGGACTGCCCTTTCCAGAAGCAAGAGGCCGTCTGGATGGCAGCTAGTCCCTGGAGTTGGGCTGGCCTCCGACAATCTTTTGAGGTTTCCTACCTCCACCTGATGTACCCCTACACATGTGTGGTGCATACAAGATAGTGCCCAGGAGCCTCTTCACTAAAGTATCCAACCGAGGTGAGTTTCTCTGGGGTGGTGGAGGGTGTTGGTGACAGCTGTGATGAGAAGTCGGTGTCGTCCCCGGACAGGTGCTCCGGGATTTTGTGGGGTTGCAGCTTGGGGTGAGGGACCTCGGATGGTCCGGCCTCGTCGGGAAGTGATTCTGCAAGACATAAGACAAGATGCATGGTGCGATCGCTGGTAAGAGTGGTATGGAGATGGAGGGGTGACTTACATGGCATAAGGACTTCGCAACACAATGTGAGCTCACTTGGATCTCCAATGCCGACCTCCGCCTCTGCAACTGCCTGCTGTCACACCCCACTGACCAGGTCCATCGCCCTCTGCTCCATGATGGAGAGGGGCTGCAGGTCCGGCTTGCCCCCTCCGGTCTTCTCCCGCTCCTGGTGGTTTTGCGCTGCCCTCTTCTGGGGGGACAGGTAATGCACAGTGTGAAACACCTGGATACGGCAGTGCAGAGGGTCCGCAGCAGGTGGCCTGTGTGTGCAGGGTGCCCGGCCATGGCGAATGTATGTGTGTTGGCACATGGTGAAGGATGGGCTGCCTGCAGACTACCGGCGGGTAAGGTTCATCCGTGCTCTGGAGGAGGGGGGAGGCTTTACCGGAGTGTGGCACGGGGTGGTGCCAGGGGCATGGTGGTGTTACCTCACACTGGTTGGCCTGGGGAGGACACCCATTCTCACTCAGCACTGCCTCCCACTGTTGGGGCCACATCGGGGCTACGAGGGCTGGATGATGGGTGTGGGGTGTTTTGGATGGGGGTGGCGCCTGGGGCATGGAGCTGGTGACTCACCCTGGTTGCCCCGAGGACATTGTCAAACTTCTTTCTGCACTGCTGGTTGGTTCCTGTGGTGTGCCCCATGGCGCTAACGACCTCCACCACCTCCACCCAGGCCCAGTTGACATTGGCAGGTAGCAATCTCCTTCCCACCCTGGGGAACAGGGTGTCTCTCCTCTACGACGTCCAGCAATATCTCGGGCTCTGCGTCCATAAACCTCAGGGCCACTCTCCGAGTGCCATTTTCTTGGCTGAAATGACAGTGTGTGGGGAGTGGAGTACTTCCATGCAGCTGCACCTTGTCAGGCTCTGAACTGGCATTCACAACCTCAATAAATCACATGCCAGCAGGTGCTGGAATTGCACTAGTTCCATGTGTCACGGATGTTGGCCCATTATCCTGTCATGCATGAGGACAGTGCAACACCCCCATTCAGTCCCGGCATCAGCGCTTAGTCTCTCAAACAGAGAATTCCACCCTCCATCTGAGGAACTTCAGGGTGCTTTCTGCTCCGAAGGATGAAAGGCATGTCTTCCCAGGGCATTCACTGACCCATCACAATGACCCACAGCCGAAGAGCTGCTGAGTCATGGTCACCTTTGTGACTTACAGCTCCTAATGCACAGGAACAGATGGCAATGTACAACATTGTCGGAGAAATAGGTGCGCAGAGTGAGGGAAGGGTCCAGCAGGAGAAAGTGTGCCTTACTTTTACTGGATTACCTCAAGAGGGAAAGTAGCAATGGGGATACCAGAATAATGGAAGAAGGGGTATTCTGTCCTGTCAAAACTGGAGCTCTTTCTGAAACTAGGAACAAGATTAAACCATTCAGTCCCCGGAGCCTGCTCCACCATTGAACTCGACATCAATGCCATTTTCCAGCACTACCCCATATCTCTTGATATCTTTAGTATCTAGAAATCTATCAATCGCTATGTTGAATATACTCAATGACTGAACATTCACAATCCTCTGGGGTAGATTATTCCAAAGATTCACCACCCTCTGACTGAAGAAACCCCTTCTCATCTCAGTCCTAAATGACCAGCCAAGGTCAAGACTGTGTTCTCAACCCCAGCCAAGGGAACATCTTTCCTACATCAAGCCCGTTAAGAGTTTTCTATGTTTCAATGAGATCGCCTCTCATGCTTCTAAACTCGAGAGAATAAAGGCCCAGTCTCCTGAATCTCTCCTCATAGGACAATCATGTCATCCCAGGAATCAATCTGGTGAACTTTGTTTGCATTCCATCTGTGGCAAGTATTTCCAACCTTAGGTAAGGACAACAAAACAGCACAAAATACTCGAGGTGAGGTTTCACCAAAGCATTATACAATTGTTGCAAACCTATTGATTCCTGTGCTCAGATCCTCTTGCATTAAAGGCCAAGATACCATTTGCCTTCCCAAATGCTTGCTGCAGCTGCATATTAAATTGAAATAACTCATAAACAAGGACAACTTCTACGCCACGGGTTCTTTAGAGTCGCTGAGTGGGGACCTGTCCAGCATCTCCCAGACATCGGCGCACAAGTGCATCCGTGCCTTGACGGACGCCCTGTATGCACTTGTGGACCGGTACATCCAGTGCCCAGTGGACTGTGCTCATCAGGTAACCGGGCAGCAGAGTTTGCTGCCATCGCCAGGATGCCCCGGATCCAGGGGGTACTAGTGGTGTGCCTCAGGGGTCTGTGCTGGGACCACAACTTTTTACAATATACATTAATGATCTGGAAGAAGGTACTGAAGGCACTGTTGCTAAGTTTGCAGATGATACAAAGATCTGTAGAGGGACAGGTAGTATTGAGGAAGCAAGGGGGCTGCAGAAGGACTTGGACAAGCTAGGAGAGGGGGCAATGAAGTGGCAAATGAAATACAATGTGGAAAAGTGTGAGGTTATGCACTTTGGAAGGAGGAATTTAGACATAGACTATTTTCTAAATGGGGAAATGCTTCGGAAAGCAGAAGCACAAAGGGACTTGGAGTCCTTGTTCATGATTCTCTTAATGCTAACGTGCAGGTTCAGTAGGCAGTTAAGAAGGCAAATGCAATATTAGCATTCATGTCAAGAGGGCTAGAATACAAGACCAGGGATGTACTTTTGAGGCTGTATAAGGCTCTGCTCAGACCCCATTTGGAGTATTGTGAGCAGTTTTGGGCTCCGTATCTAAGGAAGGATGTGCTGGCCTTGGAAAGGGTCCAGAGGAGGTTCACAAGAATGATCCCTCGAATGAAGAACTTGTCATATGAGGAAGGTTTGAGGACTCTGGGTCTGTACCCATTGGAGTTTAGAAGGATGAGGAGGGTATCTTATTGAAACTTACAGGATACTGCGAGGCATGGACAGAGTGGATGTGGAGACGATGTTTCCACTTGCAGGAAAAACTAGAAGCAGAGGACACCATCTCAGATTAAAGGGACGATCCTTTAAAACAGGGATGAGGAGGAATTTTTTCAGCCAGACGGTGGTGAATCTGTGGAACTCTTTGCCGCAGAAGACTGTGGAGACCAATTCACTGAGTGTCTTTAAGACAGAGATAGATAGGTTTTTGATTAATAAAGGGATCAGGGGATATGGGGAGAAAGCAGGAGAATGGGGATGAGAAATATCAGCCATGATTGAATGGCGGAGCAGACTCGATAGGCTAAGTGCTCTAATTCTGCTCCTATGTCTTCTGGTCTTATGCCCATGGCACCAACCCCCCAACCCCCTCCACACATGTGGCACTGCGTCCCCCCACTCCGCATGATGGGCGGTACAGGGCTGCACCCACCCATGCACGTTGCATTGGCAGGATGGCCTCTGAACCTATGCCAACATACACCCAGCCGCTGGACTACAAGTATATGTCCGCCTAATAATGATCTTTCTCTCCTCACCACCCCCCACCTCCCCAGGAGAAGCGCATCTATAACAACCGGGAGCGTGCCAGGACCGGAGGGGATCCACCTGAATTGCGAACGCTCATCATTCATGAAGAGAGGGCCCTGGACCCCGCAGGCAGACCTGAGGACCAGGACGTTGTGGATGCAGAGATCGGGGGCGCACCACCAAGTGAGATACCCCCTTCCCCCCTGCCCTCATCCCCTCTTCCCCCCTGCCCTCATTGGCACTGCCCTCATCCCTTCATCCCCACTGCCCTCATCCCCCTTCCCCCCTGCCCTCATCCCCCTTCTCCCCTGCCCTCATCCCCACTGCCCTCATCCCCCTTCCCCCCTGCACTCATCCCCCCTGCCTTCACCCCCCCCTTCCGCCAGTGGGTATAAAGAGCAGAGCAGAGCGAGACCAGACGCAGGCACACAATGAGGGCAGCGAGTGTAAAGAGCATATTGAGACCAGCAGCAGGAACACAATGAGTGCTGTGGGTATAAAGAACAGAGTGAGACCAGCAGCAGGAACACAATGAGGGCTGTGGGTATAAAGAGCAGAGTGAGACCAGCAGTCAGAACACAATGAGAGCTGTGGGTACAAAGAGTAGAGCACAGTGAGACCAGCAGCAGGAACACAATGAGTGCTGTGGGTATAAAGAGCAGAGTGAGACCAGCAGTCAGAACACAATGAGAGCTGTGGGTACAAAGAGTACAGCACAGTGAGACCAGCAGCAGGAACACAATGAGAGCTGTGGGTACAAAGAATAGAGAGAGACCAGCAGCAGGAACACAATGAGAGCAGTGGGTATAAAGAGTAGAGCAGAGTGAGACCAGCAGCAGGAACACAATGAGAGCTGTGGGTATAAAGAGCAGAGAGAGACCAGCATCAGGAACACAATGAGAGCTGTGGGTATAAAGAGTGTCGTGTTGGGTGTTCCGATACACAAACGAACGAACATGGTTGTAGATGGTACAACTCTGTTTTATTATTCTGTACAATAATAACTATTAACTTCTGGCTGTGGTTCGTACTTCACCAGTTAACCTGTGGACCCAGCCCTAGCACTATCTTAGAGAGGCACTCAGCACATAGTGTATGTCTGAGTGGCACGCTGTGAGCTCTGTGCTCTGAGCTCTCTCCTGGTGGAATGAGCGGGAACTGTGGTGTCCCTGTTTTATAGTGCGTGTGCTCTCACTGGTGATTGGCTGTGATGTGTGTGTGTTGATTGGTCAATCTACCTGTCCATCAGTGTGTGCGTGTGATTGCACCATGATATGTTAATATGGATATCATGACAACCCCCCTTTTCACAAGGATATGTGCCGACATGGTAATAAATATTGGTGTGTACTGAGTGCGGCTGAGCATGTGTGTGCAATATTTACAACATGTACATGAGGCTAAACTATATACATAGGAAGGTGTCAGGTGCAACATAGCAACGAGGTTGTACCATAAACAAAACAAGTGCAATCACCAAATATCGAAAGAGAACTCCTGGAACGACAAAAAAAGACACACGTTAACATTATTGCATATGTTTTAATGCAAGAAGTATTACGGGTAAGGCAGATTAACTTAGAGCTTGGATTAGTATTTGGAACTATGATGTTGTTGCCATTACAGAGACCTGGTTGAGGGAAGGGCAGGATTGGCAGCTAAACGTTCCAGGATTTAGATGTTTCAGGCGGGTTAGAGGGGGATGTAAAAGGGGTGGCGGAGTTGCGCTACTGGTTAGGGATAATATCACAGCTGTACTGCGGGAGGACATCTCAGAGGGCAGTGAGGCTATATGGGTAGAGATCAGGAATAAGAAGGGTGCAGTCACAATGTTGGGGGTTTACTACAGGCCTCCCAACAGCCAGCGGGAGATAGAGGAGCAGATAGGTAGACAGATTTTGGAAAAGAGCAAAAACAACAGAGTTGTGGTGATGGGAGACTTCAACTTCCTGAACTGAAGAACATAGATTGGGGGCGGATGTTTGAGGCCAAATCTGACATGTGGGAGGCTTTCAAGTGTCAGTTGAAAGGAATTCAGGACCGGCATGTTCCTGTGAGGAAGAAGGATAAATACGGCAATTTTCGGGAACCTTGGAGAACAAGAGATATTGTAGGCCTCGTCAAAAAGAAAAAGGAGGCATTTGTCAGGGCTAAAAGGCTGGGAACAGACGAAGCCTGTGTGGAATATAAGGAAAGTAGGAAGGAACTTAAGCAAGGAGTCAGGAGGGCTAGAAGGGGTCACGAAAAGTCATTGGTAAATAGGGTTAAGGAAAATCCCAAGGCTTTTTACATGTACATAAAAAGCAAGAGGGTAGCCAGGGAAAGGGTTGGCCCACTGAAGGATAGGCAAGGGAATCTATGTGTGGAGCCAGAGGAAATGGGCGAGGTACTAAATGAATACTTTGCATCAGTATTCACCAAAGAGAAGAAATTGGTAGATGTTGAGTCTGGAGAAGGGTGTGTAGATAGCCTGGGTCACATTGAGATCCAAAAAGACGAGGTGTTGGGTGTCTTAAAAAATATTAAGGTAGATAAGTCCCCAGGGCCTGATGGGATCTACCCCAGAATACTGAAGGAGGCTGGAGAGGAAATTGCTGAGGCCTTGACAGAAATCTTTGGATCCTCACTGTCTTCAGGTGATGTCCCGGAGGACTGGAGAATAGCCAATGTTGTTCCTCTGTTTAAGAAGGGTAGCAAGGATAATCCAGGGAACTACAGGCCGGTGAGCCTTACTTCAGTGGTAGGGAAATTACTGGAGAGAATTCTTCGAGACAGGATCTACTCCCATTTGGAAGCAAATGGACGTATTAGTGAGAGGCAGCATGGTTTTGTGAAGGGGAGGTCGTGTCTCACTAACTTGATAGAGTTTTTCGAGGAGGTCACTAAGATGATTGATGCAGGTAGGGCAGTGGATGTTGTCTATATGGACTTCAGTAAGGCCTTTGACAAGGTCCCTCATGGTAGACTAGTACAAAAGGTGAAGTCACACGGGATCAGGGGTGAGCTGGCAAGGTGGATACAGAACTGGCTAGGTCATAGAAGGCAGAGAGTAGCAATGGAAGGATGCTTTTCTAATTGGAGGGCTGTGACCAGTGGTGTTCCACAGGGATCAGTGCTGGGACCTTTGCTGTTTGTAGTATATATAAATGATTTGGAGGAAAATGTAACTGGTCTGATTAGTAAGTTTGCAGACGATACAAAGGTTGGTGGAATTGCGGATAGCGATGAGGACTGTCAGAGGATACAGCAGGATTTAGATTGTTTGGAGACTTTGGCGGAGAGATGGCAGATGGAATTTAATCCGGACAAATGTGAGGTAATGCATTTTGGAATGTCTAATGCAGGTAGGGAATATACAGTGAATGGTAGAACCCTCAAGAGTATTGAAAGTCAACGAGATCTAGGAGTACAGGTCCACAGGTCATTGAAAGGGGCAACACAGGTGGAGAAGGTAGTCAAGAAGGCATACGGCATGCTTGCCTTCATTGGCTGGGGCATTGAGTATAAGAATTGGCAAGTCATGTTGCAGCTGTACAGAACCTTAGTTAGGCCACACTTGGAGTATAGTGTTCAATTCTGGTCGCCACACTACCAGAAGGATGTGGAGGCTTTAGAGAGGGTGCAGAAGAGATTTACCAGAATGTTGCCTGGTATGGAGGGCATTAGCTATGAGGAGCGGTTGAATAAACTCGGTTTGTTCTCACTGGAACGAAGGAGGTTGAGGGGAGACCTGATAGAGGTCTACAAAATTATGAGGGGCATAGACAGAGTGGATAGTCAGAGGCTTTTCCCCAGGTTAGAGGGGTCAATTACTAGGGGGCATAGGTTTAAGGTGAGAGGGGCAAAGTTTAGAGTAGATGTACGAGGCAAGTTTTTTACGCAGAGGGTAGTGGGTGCCTGAACTCTCTACCGGAGGGGGTGGTGGAAGCAGGGACGATAGTGACATTTAAGGGGCATCTTGACAAATACATGAATAGGATGGGAATAGAGGGATACGTACCCAGGAAGTGTAGAAGATTGTAGTTTAGTCGGGCAGCATGGTCGGCACGGGCTTGGAGGGCCGAAGGGCCTGTTCCTGTGCTGTACATTTCTTTGTTCTTTGTTCTTTGCACAACAATTCAGTGAGTCCAATGTGCAAACAGGCTCATAAGTCCAGTCTAGTAGGTGGGCGATGAATTCGGGTTGACCGCCTCAAGGGTGGGTCAGGATCCACAGGCTGAGGAATGGGCCTGGCCACGGGTGATAGAGGAATAGGCAGAGTGGCAGGAAGCTCCATGAAGTCGACATCAGGGACAACAGGAGGGCGTGGCATGGTGCTTGATCACGTAGCGAGCGTGGAAGCAGCCGAAGGGCCTGCCGATTACGCCGGCGAATGGAGCCAATAGGCATGCGAACCAGGAACGAGCGGGGAGCCATGCGGCGGAGAACCTCGGCAGTTGCCGACCAGCCACCCTCTGGTAGGTGTATGCGGATGTTGTCTCCAGGCGCCAGGGCAGGAAGATCAGTTGCCCGAGTGTCATGTGCCACCTTCTGCTGAGCACGCTGCTGTCGCATCCTTTGCAGTACTGGAGCGTGGTCGGGTTTAGGAACATGAATGGAGGGCACAGTGGTCCTGAGGGTGCAACCCATCAACAGCTGGGCTGGTGAGAAGCCTGTGGACAGTGGGGCCGAGCGATAGGCCAGCAGGTCTAAACAGAAGTCAGATCCGGCATCAGCAGCCTTGCAGAGGAGCCGCTTCACGATATCGACGCGTATTTCTGCCTTGCCATTCGACTGGGGATGCAAAGGGCTGGACGTCACGTGTGTGAAGCCATATGAAGCGGCAAAAGAAGACCATTCCTGGCTCGCAAAACAGGGCCCATTGTCCAACATGACGGTAAGCGGAATGCCATGGCGAGCGAAGGTTTCTTTACATGCTCTGATTACAGCTGATGATGTCAAGTCGTGCAGGCGTATGACCTCCGGATAATTGGAAAAATAGTCAATTATAATGACGTAGTCCCTGCCGAACGCATGAAAAAGGTCCACACCCACATTTGCCCAGATGGACATTACCAACTCATGGGGCAGAAATGTCTCAGGGGGTTGCGCCGGCTGAAACCTTTGGCAGGTGGGGCAGTTGAGCACCATGTTGGCGATGTCGTCGCTGATGTCCGGCCAGTACACAGCTTCTCGGGCCCTCCGCCTGCACTTTTCAACCCCGAGATGGCCTTCGTGCAATTGTTTGAGGACAAGCCGGTGCATGCTGTGTGGGATCACAATCCAGTCCAACTTTAGGAGGATGCCATCAATGACGACCAAGTCGTCCCGGACATTGTAGAATTGTGGGCACTGCCCCTTGAGCCACCCTTCTGTCATGTGGTGCATCACACGTTGTAGAAAGGGGTCAGCCGCAGTCTCACGGCGAATGTGGGCCAGACGTGCATCAGTATCGGCTTATTGGCCGATGTGAAGGCTACTTGTGCGTTGACCTGACAAACGAACCCCCCCGATTCGGGCGGTGTGCTCACTGCTCTGGACAGGGCATCCACGATGATGAGGTCCTTTCCCGGGGTGTAGACAAGTTGGAAGTCGTACCTCCGGAGCTTGAGCAGAATGCGCTGGAGGTGACGAGTCATCTCGTTGAGGTCCTTGTGTATGATGCCGACCAGGGGGCGATGGTCGGTCTCCACGGTGAACTGCGGAAGACCATACACATAGTCGTGGAATATATCGATGCCGGTTAACAAAACCAGGCACTCCTTTTCAACCTGCGCATAGCGCTGTTCTGTGGGGGTCATGGCCCGCGAGGCATAGGCGACCGGGGCCCATGATGCAGTGTTGTCCCGTTGCAGGAGTACCGCCCCAATGTCGGATTGGCTGGTATCAGTCGAGATCTTTGTGTCTCGAGTAGTGTCGAAGAACGCTAATACTGGGGCGGTGGTGAGCTTGATCTTGAGCTCCTCCCATTCCTTCTGGTGTGCGGGCAGCCACTGGAATTCCATAGTCTTCTTTAACAGGTGGCGAAGAGCCGTTGTGTGCGAGGCAAGGTTGGGAATAAACTTCCCCAGGAAGTTGACCATCCCGAGAAAGCGTAGCACTGCCTTCTTGTCTGCCGGCTGCAGCATGGCTGCAATAGCTGCCACATTGTCGGCATCCGGACGCACCCCTGACCGGGATATGTGGCCCCCCCAGAAACTTTAGCTCAGATTGGCCAAAAGAACACATGGCTCGGTTGAGGCGCAGGCCGTGATCTCGTATCCGTGCAAAGACACGCTGGAGACGACTGATGTTCTTCTGTGGTGTGGTGGACCAGATGATGTCGTCATCAACATAGACGCGCACCCCTTCGATGCCCTCCATCATCTGTTCCATGATTCGATGAAACACCTCGGATGCCGAGATGATGCCAAACGGCATCCTATTGTAGCAGTACCTGCCAAAGGGAGTGTTGAAGGTGCACAGCTTCCTGCTGGACTGATCCAGCTGAATCTGCCAAAAACCCTTTGAGGCATCAAGCTTGTTATAAATTTTAGCCCGGGCCATTTCGATCGTGATCTCTTCCCGTTTGGGTATGGGGTAGTGTTCCCTCATGATGTTATTGTTCAGGTCTTTCAGGTCGATGCAGATCCGGAGCTCGCCAGAGGGCTTTTTTACGCACACCATGGAGCTGACCCATGGCGTTGGCACCATGACCCGGGAAAGCACTCCTTGGTCCTGCAGATCCTGCAGCTGCTGCTTGAGGCAGTCCTTGAGTGGTGCTGGGACTCTACGACGTGCGTGAATGACCGGGGTGGCGTCCGGTTTGAGCCGTGTTCTCTAAGTGTAGGGCAGTGTGCCCATGCCCTCGAAAACCTCCTGGTTGTGGGCGAGGAATGAGTGGAGCTGCGCCCTAAAGTCTGCATCCGGGAAATCGGACGTGCCTTCTGGAGACAGAGTGTGTACCCGCTGAACGAGGTGGAGGATCTTGCACGCCTGTGCGCCTAACAGAGAGTCCTTCGAGGATCCAACTATCTCAAAAGACAGTGTGGCTGTGTATGAATTGTGTGCAACTTCGAGCTGGCAGGACCCCATGGCCGGGATAACATTACCGTTGTAATCGATCAACTGACAGTGGGATGGCCGAATCGGTGGTTTGACCTTCAAGGTGTGGAAGGCTGACCATGCAGTGAAATTGGCGGAGGCACCAGTGTCTAAGCGGAATGTGATTGGTGATCGGTTGACCGTTAGGGTGGCACACCATTCATCGCCCGGATTAACGCTGTGCACTGGCATCGGCTGGTGGGTCCTACTTGGGGACATCCGATTTCTGTCTATTACCGCAACGCGGAAGGGTTCCCGGTCGTCGGTATCACCGGTCTGTACGTCGTCAGGGTATGACTCGGTGTATGGAGGCTGAATGGCCCGCATGTCCCTGCGAGGCTGGCGGAATTGCGGAGCGTTGGCAGGTTGAGCTGCACGACAGCAGGCAGCGTAGTGGCCCATCCTGCCACAGCGGAGGCATTGTCGAGTTTTGGCTGGACATTGCCGCTTTAAGTGTGCGGATCCACAGTTGCCGCACGTCGTGACGTCATGGCATTCTTTGCGCCACCGCGCATGCGTGGTGCGGTCCGGCGTAGAGCGGCCTGCGCATCACGTCCCTCTGCGTCGACGTCCCCTCTTTTGGCGCGTACAAGCGCGGGAGGCCTCGGAAAGCGCGCGAAATGGCCGCCCTTGTCCGTGCTGCGGGCTGGGAGGAACTCGATCGACTGGACCCGCTTGGCCTCGTAGGACCCCTGCCATGCCGATTCGGCCGCCTGGAATTGGGAGTACGGGGTTGGTCGCGTTTTCGTGGAGGACGCAGGTTTCGATGGCGGTGGCTAGGGTGAGTAGCTTTATTTTGAGGTGCTGCTGGCGTAGGGTGTCCGAGGTGACCCCAAAAACTGTCTGATCCCGAATCATGGAATCGGAGATGGCCTCATAGCCGCAGGATTGCGCGAGGATACGGAGGTGTGTCAAATAAGATTGAAAAGGCTCATCCTTACCCTGCAGGCGCTCCTGGAAGAGGTACCTCTCGAAGCTCTCATTCACTTTGATGCTGAAGTGTTCCTCAAATTTTAGAAGGACCGTCTTGTACTTTGTCTTGTCCTCGCCTTCCGCGAATGCCAGGGATTTGTAGATGAGGATGGCGTGTTGCCCTGCCGTGGAGAGGAGGAGGGCGATCTTCCTGATGCATTCTCCCTGTCTGTTGCTTCTAAAAAGAGCTGGAAGCGCTGTTTAAACAGCTTCCGGTTGACGCCGAGATTTCCAGCGATTTGGAGCGGCTACGGCGGGCTGATGGTGTCCATGGCGCAGGATGGCGGATCTCTGAAGAGGTGCAGGCAGGTCTTACAGTCGCTGGTGAGTTTCCAGACCTGGTATCATGTCGTGTTGGGTGTTCCGATACACAAACGAACCAACACGGTTGTAGATGGTACAACTCTGTTTTATTATTCTGTACAATAATAACTATTAACTTTTGGCTGTGGTTCGCACTTCACCAGTTAACCTGTGGACCCAGCCCTAGCACTATCTTAGAGAGGCACTCAGCACATGGTGTATGTCTGAGTGGCACGCTGTGAGCTCTGAGCTATCTCCTGGTAGAATGAGCGGGAACTGTGGTGTTCCCTGTTTTATAGTGCGTGTGCTCTCACTGGTGATTGGCTGTGATGTGTGTGTTGATTGGTCCATCTACCTGTCCATCGGTGTATTTGTGATTGCACCATGATATGTTAATATGGATATCATGACAAAGAGCAGAGCAGAGTGAGACCAGAATCAGGAACACAATGAGGTCAGTGAGTGTAAAGAGCAGAGCGAGAATAGCAGCAGGAACATAAAGAAGATAGTGGGTATAAAGCACAGAGCGAGACCAGCATTAGGAAGACGATGAGCTCAGTGGGTATAAAGAGCAGAGGGAGACCACAGCAGGAACACAATGAGATCAGTGAGTGTAAAGAGCAGAGAGAGACCAGCAGCAGGGACATAATGAGAGCAGTGGGTATAAACAGCAGAGCAGAGCGAGACCAGCACCAGGAACACAATGAGTGCTGTCGGTATAAAGAGCAGAGCGAGACCAGCACCAGGAACACAATGAGAGCTGTGGGTATAAAAAACAGAGTGAGACCTGCAGCAGGGACACCTGTCACTGGCAACCCAGCTTGTTGCGACGCAGGTGTATATAGAATAGAGGGGTGATATGCATGCGGGTGGTTCGGTGGTGGGAGAGGTGAGTGTGTTTGGTCGTGTGGGAAGTGAAGGTGGTCGGTGATGAGGGGGTGCGGTTTTGTGGTGTCCGTGCCCCCCCCCCCCCAGTTGGTGAAACGTGTGTCAACAAAGGCGTCCCATGCCCGTTGGTCCTGCCAGTGGCGTAGTGCAGGCTCCCGTGCATGTACAGCCCCCATGTCCCGCCCATATTCCCTCTCCCCCTCCTCATCTGACGAGGCCTGCTCTTGCTCCTCATCCTCCTCCAGCACATCGCCCCTCTGCTGTGCGATGTTGTGGAGGACGCAGCAGACCACAACGATGTGGCCGATCCTCCTGGCCTTGTACTGGAGGGCCCCTCCAGAGCGGTCCAGGCTCCTGTTCGTGAACATCGGCCTCTGATCCACCGCTGCCCTTAGGGGACATGCACCTCATCGATGACCCTGTGGACCAGGGGCATCCTGGAGATGGCAGCGAACCCCGCTGCCCGGGCATCGGTCCACAGGGAACTGAATGTACCGATCTACAAGGGCATACAGGGCATCAGTGTTGGCGCTGATGCACCTGCGCACTGATGCCTGCGAGATGCCGGACAGGTCCCCACTCGGTGACTGGAAATACCCCGTAGTGTAGACGTTGAGGGTGACCGTCACCTTGACGGCCACCGGTAGCATGTGTCCTCCCTCACTTCCACGCGGTGCCAGGTGTGCCATCAGGTGGCATCTATGGGAGACGGTTTTCCGGCTCATCCGCAGCCTCCTCCTGCATGCCCAGTCTGGGAGGTCCTCGAAGGACATGCGGCGCCGGTACACACGAGGCCTCATCGGGCGCCTCCTTGGCAGCACCACCTGATCCTCGTCTAGTTCCTCCTCCTCGGCCTGTCAGGAAGGCGACCCTCCAGCCTGAGCGGCTGCCACCTGCCCCTCTGCAGCCCGTTCCCCTGCTGCAGCCTCCGCCTCCTCTCTGAGCCTCCCGCGCTGATGCTGCCACAGTGCTGCATGCAGGGCAGCGGCCCCTGCCACGGCGGCCAGCATCGCTGGATGGTTCCCAAACATTATGATCTGCAGGGGGTGAGGGGACACAATGTTATCATGGCGCATACACCCGTGCACAACCAGGTACCATGGGCTACATGGTGGCTCAGTTGGCACTGCGCACCCCGGCCACGCATATCCCCCACCCGCGCCCTGTTGGTGTCCCCGCTCCTGGCGCCCGTCCCTGCTGTCAGGGCCACTGTTTGATGGCACTGGGGGCTGCCGTCAGTGTGGCCCTGGGTGGTCCCTGGTGGGTGTCGCCAGTTGGGTGGGGTGGCCGTGGAGGGGGTCGGCAACCACCCATATGGCTGTTAACCCTGCGTTGACCCAGCACCCGATGTGGGTGGCCAACAAGATGGCTGCCGTAATGGCACCTGTTACGTGAGCACCGCCCTATCATGTCTGGGGCTCCCGACTGCCCGGCCTGGTTCCCCCCTCACCCCCCGCAGACAGCATGGCCAGTGTCCGTTTCGGGAGCCCGCAGTCACTCATGCCAACCCATAACTCCTCCCGCAGCTGCTTCAGCCAGCACGCCAGTATCACGATTTTTTAATAGGTGGTTAGCACCATGCCGACGGGACTTCGGCCCATCCAGGTCGCAGAGGCACTCATGCATCGGAGAATCGGGCACCTAATGTGATTTTCCGGGCCGCGGGGCGGGCGCCGCAATTCTGTTGTGTTGGGGGTCCAGAGAATCGGAAATCGGCACGAAACCGGCGTCAAAGCCGATTTTGGCATCGGAGCCGATTCTCCGGCCGACCGCCGATTTCGGCATCGGAGCCAATTCTCCGGCCGACCGCCGATTTCGGCATCGGAGCTGCGGAGAATCCAGTCCAATATGTTGAAAGGGGAAACGGAGATAAACAACTTTAACTAATTTGTCAACTATGATTTTCTTTTCACAAAACCATGCCAGAGATTGCCTAGGGAGCTTTGGGCCAAGTACCGGCAAATGGGATTAGGTAAATCAGGTATTTTTCATGTGTCGGTGCAGACTTAATGGGTTTAAAGGCCTCTTCTGCACTGTATTTTCTGTGATTCTGTGATCCATCTGTCAAGTCACCATTTTGACTGGGCGTCCCGTTAGAGAGGTCCCACCCCTTCCTGCTACACAATTCTGCCCCCCACCCCCATGTTTTGTGGGTTTCCCCCTGCAGGGGTCCCTTTATTTAGAGGGTCTCTGGGAGGGGTCTCTTTTTTGGGGGGGGTTCTGAGGGGTTCCCTTTATCATAGAATTTACAGTGCAGGAGGAGGCCATTTGGCCCATCGAGTCTGCACTGGCCCTCGGAAAGAGCACCCTACCCAAGCCCACACCTCCACCCCATCCGCACACCTCCTCCCTATCCCCATAACCCCACCTGCCCTTTCTTGGACACTAAGGGCAATTTAGCATGGCCAATCCACCTAACCTGCACATCGTTGGACTGTGGGAGGAAACTGGAGCACCCGGAGGAAACCCATGCAATCACGGGGAGAACGTGCAGACTCCACACAGACAGTGACCCAAGCCGGGAATCGACCTTGGGACCTTGGAGCTGTGAAGCAACTGTTCTAACCACTGTGCTACCATGCTGCCTACAATGGGGGTGGGGGGTGGGGCAGCACGGTAGCACAATACTCTCAGGGGGTCCCTTTGGGGTGGGAGTGGAAGTTAGGTGGTGAGAGCTGGTTGGGTCTGGAGTAGTGGGAGTTGGATGGTCAAGGGAGGAATCGGAGGGTTGTGTGATCAGCTGGTGGGGGATAATCTGGTCAGTTGGGGGATTCGGAAGGAGTTGGAGGGTGGGTGTTGTGAGGGGGAGTTGGTACGTGCTAGACGAGGTTTCAATCAGATTAGCATTTCCTGGATAAGTTAGTAAGTTGAAACCGTCCAAAGTTTCCAACTCAAAATAGAAAATCGTGGGAGCAGGGGGATTGGCCATCAAAAATTCAAAATTCCCAGAACATTCCCACAGGGTCATTGCATTGGGACTTCTGAGGGGCCCCAATGTGAATCTCGGGACTGGTATATCTTATCTCCGATTATGCAAAGACTGGAGATTCTGGGTTAATGTTTTCCTTAGTCACCACACCGCCCTTCTTCCTACCAACACCTGCAGCATCTTGCTCTAGAATATTGGTCGCAATGCTGAGTTTCTCTTTTAGAAAACCAACATTGAATTCAATCGTATTATGGTCACTTTCAGGTCAATGTTTCCTTACTGTTAAACAATTAACTAAGTCCAGCTCATTAGTCATTAATAAATCTAGTCTGACTGGCTCTCTTGTTTCTTCTGGAACATATTGCTCCAAAAAAAATCATCCTTCAAAGAACTGCCATTGCACCAATGGACCAATGGCATCCTTCTGGCATGGATCATCCTCTGATTCTCCAACTGCTACAAATTACTTAATTATTAATCTCACCTTCTGTGTCTATTCGCTCAGGGATTTGAATTTACCAGTTCCACTGTGAACTGATTATTTGTGCTTAGGTGCTGTCTTGGCCAGCAGTTCTGTAGAGAGGAAAACAATCTGTCCCTCATAGTGACATGTCTATGTAGTCACAATAAACCAGTGACATCGCCTCAAAAAGCCCCGTTTTCGAATCTTCAGAATTAATTCATGTGTAACAAAAAATTATGAAATATTTTCAGCTATAATTGGCTTAATTTTTCCAATTGCATGATTTATAAAGGATTAAAACACATTTACTATTAGGTTGCTGCATTTCTCTTCAGAAGAAAGAAAGTGAACTCCTCAAGAGCCCTGGAATGCTTCACAACTCCTCTGGAGAGCGTAGTATTACTGTCGAAAGATTGCAGGTTCTGTCAGAGTTGTTCAGGCTATATGATCTTAGCTTTGACCTGGTGGGTTGTGGTGGAACAAAGAGATGGGTACATGAGACATCCGATACAGGGAAACGGGGCAAGGACAAAGCAATGCTCCAAGATCCTGAAACTGCCCTCACATTGTTGTCAGATCCCTGGCCGAGAAATGGGAGAAAGATTCAACATATATTTTGGTCTGTCTTCACAAAAAAGGGCACAAATAACCTCCCAGAAATGTTAGGGAGCCACGGGTCTAGTGATAAAGTAGAATTGAAGGAAATCAATATTACTAAGAAAATGTGGGACAAGAATGCTGCAAAATTAGGCTAACAAATCACCTGTCAATCTATATCCTAGAGTATTAGAGCAAGTGTCCCAGAAAACATTGGATGGATTAGTGGGCATCGTCCAAAATTCAATAGACTCTGGAGCAATCCCTACAGATTGGAGGATGGCAAATGTAGGGCGGGATTCTCCGTCCCGGAACGCCCAGATTGGGTTCCCGGATGGGATGGAAAATGGGGCGTTGAGAAAAAAAATCGGGATTGAGGCCGGGCGCCCACCCCGATTGTGATGCTCCAACAACCGCCCCACCCCCACGCTGGCGGCAGGAACGAGGTTCACACTGCAAGCCAGCGGGGATCATGGCCGATTTGCATCCATAGGCCCAGCGCCCTATGCTTTGGACTTCCAGAATTCTCTGATCCCGGGAATCACGTGGGCACAGATCACTTGTGTCTCTCCCAGCATGACCCTGGCGTGGTGGACCTCACAGTGGGTCAAGGGGGAAACAGTTGCCCCATTGGCCCACCGTGAAGTGCACCATGCCAGGGCCTGGTTGATAGAGACCATCCAAGCCCATCCGAGGGCAAATCCCCCCAACTGCCTGCCCACCCCTCCTCGACCAGACTGCCCCCCCCGAACCCCCCCCCCCCACTGGGACTTCTGCGAACCCCTATAATAGGGAGACTGCCCACAGGGACCCCTGTAATAGGGGGGCCCTTAAAAGGGACCCCTGTAATAGGGGGACCCCCCCACAGGGACCAATGTAATAGGGAGACTCCCCCACAAATATCCCCCCACCGACTCTACCCCCCCCACACAGACCTCCCCCTCCACCCCCTGCAAAAAGGAGACACCCAGTCCCCTGTCTACAAGCTAGAGAGCAGTCCAGACAGGGCAGTATGAGGAAGTACAGCTGTAATACTTACCTTGCAGCACCACATGTCCATTCCACAGGGAGAGCAACTGTGACCTCTGCCTGGTTCCCACAGATCCATTAGCTGCAAGCCATTCGGGCCGCATGGGTGGGTTGGTACTGGACCCCCCCTCCACAAGAATGCGCCTGGCACCTCCCTCTTCGCCCCCCCCCACAAGAATCTGGCCCACCCATGTCCATGCTGCCACCCACTTCCCATTTCCCCCACAAATGGCCCATCACCCCAACCCCCCTGCCAAAACCCCCCCTCCACCCCCATGATGAATGACGCATGTGGCCCACGAGAGAAGATGGCCCACAACAGATGGAGGGAGCCCAGACGGGCAGTGGGGTGCCGGACATCAGAGTCTTCACCCCCTAGGAAGAACGGGCCTGGAGGTCGCGGGGGTGGCCAAGGGCAGATCAGTCACCAAGGGAGAGGTCGGTGTACGGCACAGAGGGGAAGATCCACCTGCCCCCATCCAGATGACCTGTCATGAGTTGTTAATGCCATACAGAAGGACTCATCCCTCCCACTGACCACATGTCCATTCACCCGCAGAAACCTCATCCGTCAATGCTGAACAATCCAGGCTGATCCCTCCGACTGCCTCGCATAAGAACACCTCACAGGAGAGCTTCAAGAATGTCACCATCCATGCGCACAGCTATCATCCCCACTCTCCACCAGCGTAGAGGCACATACATCTAGTGGACCTGCAGTGGACAGGCTTCTGGGGCAGATTCTGGTGAGCACCACACAGTTGCTGGTGCACATCAGGTGGAGGCAGAATGCCCAGGTAAGACAGCAGTTAGAGGTTTGCTGGATCCCGGAACCATTTGGATCCCAGACAGATGCTGAGCCTCTGAACCAGGTTTACTCACGGCTGATGCAGCCATGTGATTCTCCAGCATCCAGATTAGCGACCCTCCAGCAGGTCCATAGCTGACTGGAGGAGTCCCAGAGGCTATGGGCACGGAAAATGCCGATGGCAATGTATGGAACCGAGGCTAAAACTGTTGGAATGGCGACCGCAGTGGAGAGCCTGGTGCACAATGTCAGCAGCATGAGTGAGGTGTCCAAGGCCAGGCTCAGTCAGTGACGACCATGGCTGAGCTCCTCGACAGCATGTCCCAGTCACTGGGGGACTTGACCCAGTACCAGCTGGACCTTGATAAGGCACTGCATGACCCAGTCTCAGGTCGGCATTGCCAAGACCCTCCAGAGCACACTCCGGTTGCATGTGGGCATAGCTGAAGCGCTGCGGGTCATGTCACAGTCTCTGGTCTTGGTCGAGGCACTGCAGAGCGTGTCCTGGTTGCTGGGGAATGTGTCCCAGTCACAGGTGGACATTATCAGGGACTCTAGAGCATATCCCAGTCACTGAGGCGCATTGCTGAGGGTGTCGACACTGAGGTGCAGACATTGGTTGGGGAGCCGCCAGGGCTGGCAGAGCTAGATATCGCAGGGGAAACCGGAGCTCGATCCAGCTGCCCCTGCATCCCGAGGTAAACCCCTGGGCCCTATGGGATCTGACTGGGAGGAGGGGGCGCTGAGTGCAAACCTGGAGCCACCTGACAGAGTGGTGATGGTGGCTACATGCTCCCCCAAGACCCACCCCACTGACAATGGCATGTCTTGGAGTCAGCACCCGAAACAGGATGGCACTGCGAGGCATGTGCTGCCGGCAAATGCACAAGGGCCCTCCAGCCCCAGATGCTAGTTGCATCGAAGGCCACAGAAAGCGATGGGCAGCAGGCTGCTTCCACCTCTGATGTGCATTCTGGGGACACAGTTAGACGCAGTGGTTGAGCACGGAAGGCTCAGCACATCGGGGATCACCTAGAGGGCACTGGGGGTGGGGGGTGGGGGTGGGGGTGGAGGGGTAAGATAGGTTTGGGAATGTTGTGGAGGGGGATAGGGGTGGGGCGAGGGTCTGGGAGTTGTGGGGAGAGTGGCGTGGCATCATAAGGGGATTGGGACAGTTGTGGACATGTGTAAATTATTAAAAATTGTTGACCACAACCAATATGACACCTCTGGCACTCGCTTTCCTCCGCAATGCGGGCTGAGGACTAATCCCATGCCCATATCCCCGGACAAGGAGTTCCTGGTCCCCCCATTCCACCCCCCCCCCCACACCATGTGCAGCAGTTGGGTGTAAGCGAGCACTCAGGGGTAAGACTATGGCATTAAATTACGAGTACCAGTGCTCAGGTCTCAGCGGGTTATCAATCCCGCTGCCCTCGATAATGACCCTCTGACAGTGCCGACACAGTCCCATCATCATGGAGTGATGGTACACAGATCCTTGGAGGGTGAGGAATGATGGGGGAAGGTGAAGGGGGAGTGGGCAATAGGGGAGGAGGAGGAAGGTTGAGGGATAGGGGTGGGGAGTGAGAAGGAGGGGTTGGGGAGAGAGGGAGTGACGAATGAGGTCACGTCCTATGTGAAATGGGTGAGGATGAGGAGTTCCCTGGCACTCCGGGCTTGCTGGACCCTCACCGCTGTCGCCTGTCCTCCATCCTCTGGCTGATCCTGCGCGCCCACCCTGGCCTTGTCCTCCATCCCCTCCTGGTCCGGCACCTTCTCATTCTCCTGGGAGTGGCCACATGTTCCTCCCCCTCCACCTCCAGTACGTTGCCCCACTGCAATGCCAGGTTGTGGAGGACACATCAGACCAGCCCAAAGCAGGCGACCCTCTGGGGGGTGTACTGCAGTGCACCACCAGGGTGGAACCGCATCTTGAGGAGTCCGATGCACCGCCTCATGACACATCCGATGCACTGCCTCATGACACACTATGTGGCCTCATGGGCCTTGCTGTATTGGGTCTCCGCTTTGGTCACTGGGCTCCATACTGGCGTCATTCGCCAGGTCCTCAGCAGATACCCCTTATCCACCATGAGCCGACTGGCCATCTTGGGATGGTCCTCGAAGAGGCCGGGGATGTCCAACTACCCCAGGATGTAGCTGTCGTGCACACTACCTGGGAATCGATGACACATGTGCATGATCTTCATGTGGTGGTCACACACAAGCTGAATGTTCAGGGTGTGGAATCTCTTCCTGTTAATGTTGGGCCCTACCTGACGGTCTGGTGCGCGCAAAGCGTCTTGCTTGCCATCTATTAGCCCCATGACCTGGGGCATCCTGTTAATGGAGGAGAATCCTGCTTTCCGGGCATCTTGTTGGGCTTGGTCCAGGCCAAAGTTTATATAGTCTGCTGCCCAGGTAAACAAGGCATCCATGACTTCACAGATGCACTTGTGAGCTGTAGCTCGTGAGATGCCGCACAAGTCCTCGCTTGAGCCCTTGAATGACCCTGAGGCGTAGACGTTCAGGGCTTGCCAGCCCTCAGGAGCGGGTATTCTTCTCCTCCATGTGGTGCCAAGTTCACAAGGACATGGCCCAGGTGCCGCACCATTCCCTTGTTGAGGCGGAGCCTTCTGCAGCACATAGGTCTTCCCGGCAGTCTTAACTTCTCATCAGATCTGGGTAGATCTCGCGAGGCATTGGAATCAGAATCCTGCCCAAAATGGGCATGACCCAAGTACAAGGGTGCCTGGGTGGCATTGCCTTGGGTCAGGGCCCTAGGTGGCACAGGGTAGGTAAGAAGGGGCCTCTGGGAGTTTGAGGGAGGCGGCGACGGGTTGGGGTCCTGGATGGGAGGGTCTGAAGAGGGGGGGGGACTCCCAGGGACATAGCAGAGGCGCCGCACTGTCTCCTCGTGGAAACCCAGCTGGTTTCACACATCTTTTCTCGCCTGATTTTGGGAGAATTGCACCCTTTGATAGTAACCCCCGAAGTAACCCCCAGGATATTGGCAATGGGGGATTCAGCAATGGCAAAGCTATCAAATGTCACTCTCTCATGTTGGAGATGGTCATTACCTGGCACTTATGTGGTGCAAATTCACACAACGCTGCAAAGACTAAAACCGTAGCCATTTCAGGGCGGCATGTGGCACAGTGGTTAGCACTGCTGCTTATAGCGGTGAGGACCCGGGTTGGAGAATCCCGGCCCTGGGTTACTGTCCGTGTGGAGTTTGCACATTCGCCTCGAGTCTGCATGGGTTTCACCCCCACAACCCAAAGATGTGCAGGGTAAGTAGATTGGCCAAGCTAATTTGCCCTTTAATTGGAAAAGAAATAATTGGGTATTCTAAATTTATTTTTAAAAAACCTCAGCCAATGTTTTCCCAAGCTCAGTGAGATAACCAACACTAGTCAATTGTGTAAAGATTAGCCCGGCGAAGGATCTTGCTAATGTGGAAGGAGGCGAAGCCCCCCAGCCTGGGGAGGCCTGGATAAATTATATAGCTGGGTTCACAAAGTTGGAGAGGATTAAGTTCGCCTTGAGAGGGTCTGCGCAGGGGTTCTACAGGCGGTGGCAACCGTTCCTAGACTATCTCGCGGAGCGTTAGAGGAAGGTCGGTCAGCAGCAGCAGCAACCTTGGGGTGGTGGGGGGGGGGGGTGGGGGGGGGGGGTGGAGGGGACGTCCTGGGAGGGGGGGGGAGGGGGGAAAGGGGGGACTGCCTGGGAGGGTGGATGAGCAAGAGATAACATGAAGGGTTGGGGAAACTGGCACGTACGGGTGAGGGCCAGTGTACAAATTTGTGTAAATATATCATTTTGCCATGTATATATCTTGCTCTGCGCGATTTCTCGTTTTTTTTTTGTTACGAGGGGGGGGGGGGGGGTTATTGTTTGTAAGGGAGAAAAATTGTGTTAAAAAACTTTAATAAATATATATTTTTTAAAAATTGTTTAAAGATTTAACATTTTATTAAATTAAACAAATAGAAGGACATATCAATGGCACTGCAGCATCCAAGCTGTCATCTTTATTTATTGAACTGCTAAAAATTACATTATAATGTACACAAATGAGTAAGTAAACCAGTCTCTCAAAGCATAAAATAACTTTACCTTTCTTCCAATCACATGATCAGTATAATGCACTTGCTTATATTATGAAGACACTTTATATGCACTATATCTGATATCATTCTGCAAGGATCTGAGGCAGTTGTTAATACGGGTAAGGCACCCAGGCTTACATATACAATACTCATTATTAGGCCTTCTGATCAAAAGAACTGTTTATACAACATAGTTAACAGAAGTAAAGGATTTAACACAAGCTCTGGGTTCAGGTAACCTGCATAAGACTCTTCAGCCAAGGATAGCACAATGAATCAGCAATTACCCGTTCAGCCCTGGGTCTGGATTTGAATTTAATCCAGATAACAGCTAGGAGAGGTTCATGTAAAATAATTTTAGGCTGTTTCACTTCCAACTCTGAGTAGATTCCAGGTTCCTGCGTGTGATTTCTCATAATTTCACCTTGATCATCACACTAAATTGTTCACCTGACTCAAAAAGAGAACAAAAGATATGTTTGGGAATAGAAAATGTCAAAAGCTGCGCTAAAATCAGGTTTAAGGCATATTGTTAAGACAGTGTAGTGTGAGCTTTACCCTGCATCTACCCCTCGCCAGTGCCTCACCTCAGAATGGGAACTTTGAATACCAATTTTGAATCTGAAAAAACAGGACATTTTTCCATTTTCTAACATTGGTTTCTCTAATGAGTACAACATTTTCCAAATTTAAGCAATAGTATTTGGGAAACAAACCATTTAAATTTCACTCTGATTTGTCACTGCTTGGTAACTGGTCCCTATTTTTTTATTCAAAGCATGTTATTCAGTTATGATTTTGCAAGAAACTTTGTGGAATCTTTTCAAAGTAATATTTTTGAATTTTGAAGTCTGGATTCAAACATATGGGGTGGGATTCTCCACGAACCGGCGGAGCGGACATCCGGCGCCGAGGAGTGGCGTGAACCACTCCGGTTTCAGGCCGCCCCAATGGTGCGGATTCGTCTGGATCTTCAGGAGCTAGGCCGGCGCCGGAGTGCTTGGCGTCACGCCAGCCAGCGGGGAAGGGTTTGGCGCCACCCCAACGGGCGCCGAAGCGCCTCTGCCGGCCGGCGCGAGTTGGCGCATGCACGTGTGCTGGCGTCATCCCAGCTCATGCGCAGGGGGGTTCAGTGGGCCCCGATCGCGGGCCAGGCGAATGTGGGGGCACCCCCCGGGGCCAGATCCCCTACGCCCCGCTGAGGACTCTGCACACTGCCCGTGGAGCCAGCTCATGCGCAGGGGGGTTCTTCTCCGCACCAGCCATGGCGGAGGTTGACAGCGGCCGGTGCGGAGGGAAAGAGTGCCCCACGGCACAGGCCCGCCCGCGGGTCGTTGGCCCTGATCGCAGGCCAGGCCACCGTGGGGGCAACCCCCGGGGCCAGATCCCCCGCGCCCCCCTGAGGACTCTGCCCACCGCCTGTGGAGCCAGGTCCCGCCGGTAAGGACCTGTTATGATTTACGCCGGCAGAACACGCTGAAAACGGGCAGCCACTCAGCCCATCGCGGGTCGGAGAATCGCCAGGGAGGCCGCTGCTAGCGGCCGCCGACTGGCGCGGCGCGATTCCCGCCTCCGCCAAAACCCCGGCACCGGAGAATTCGGCAGCCGGCGGGGGCGGGATTCACGCCAGCCCCCTGCGATTCTCCGACCTGGCGGGGGGTCGGAGAATCCAGCCCATTACTTTTAAGTAAGGTATTTTGGCAATGTATTTTTGAAAGCTATTAATTGCAGTACACATGAAATACATTTGCATAAATTATTAAGCTACAAACAAAAATCAACTGACATTCAATGTCTTAAAAATATATATTTATATATATATTACAGTAGCAATCAAGTAAGCACCATATCAAAAGTGCATGCATTTTATAAAAGTATTTTAAATATATTACATTTATTTACCCTGTATATTTGTTTGATCTTACAGCACAAATGTAGGAATAACCATTGCCCAGTCATTAGGTTGTGAGGAATATATTTTCATACTGTTGTTACCCTCATTACTACCTCAGCAGAACTGTTGTCATCATACTCCTCGTCATGTGGTCTGAATCGTGTGAGTAAATGTAACAAAGTGTAGCTGCAGTGAAATCCTTCAGACATTAACCGTGTAGAACCAACAGATCTTTGTGTTCTGAATTGATTCAGAGAGGCCCAAAAGGTCGGAATGGCAGAGCTTCCAGCATTGCCGCTATTGATTTCTACATCCTTTGCTTTGTCATAATTTAAAACGGTCCAGTGTAGATTAACAGCTCTCCAGCGTTTAAATACTCGATATATTGCTGCTCCTTCATGAACAATTAAGCCTGTTAAAAGAGTATGAAGTAAAAAGTATGAAATTATCATCAGGAATGTGATTACAGTTCATCTTTGCTTTACAAGTGTAGCACCACGGCTCTATTAATAACGAACACCCTCATTTACCTAAATGGAAATTATCTGTAGAGCACCTCTAATCAAATAAATAAATGTGAACATTACAGAGAGATACCAAGATCTATATAGCACATTGTGGTTACCTGCAATTCAATCAGCAAATGAGCAGATTGTGTAACAAAAACAGAAAATTCTGGACAATCTCAGCAGATCTGACAGCATCTGTGGGGAGACAACAGTTTTTAAAAAAATTTAGAATACCCAATTATTTTTTTCCAATTAAGGGGCAATTTAACATGGCCAATTAACCTACCCTGCACATCTTTGGTTTGTGGGGGTGAGACCCACGCAAACACGGGGAGAATGTGAAAACTCCACACGGACAGTGACCCAGAACCGGGATCGAACCTGGGACGTCGGCGCCGTGAGACAGCAATGCTAACCACTGCACCACCGTGCTGTCCAGGGAGACAACAGAGTTAACAAAGAACAAAGAACAAAGAAATGTACAGCACAGGAACAGGCCCTTCGGCCCTCCAAGCCCGTGCCGACCATACTGCCCGACTAAACTACAATCTTCTACACTTCCTGGGTCCGTATCCTTCTATTCCCATCCTATTCATATATTTGTCAAGATGCCCCTTAAATGTCCCTATCGTCCCTGCTTCCACTACCTCCTCCGGTAGCGAGTTCCAGGCACCCACTACCCTCTGCGTAAAAAACTTGCCTCGTACATCCACTCTAAACCTTGCCCCTCTCACCTTAAACCTATGCCCCCTAGTAATTGACCCCTCTACCCTGGGGAAAAGCCTCTGACTATTCACTCTGTCTATGCCCCTCATAATTTTGTATACCTCTATCAGGTCGCCCCTCAACCTCCTTCGTTCCAGTGAGAACAAACCGAGTTTATTCAATCGCTCCTCATAGCTTATGCCCTCCATACCAGGCAACATTCTGGTAAATCTCTTCTGCACCCTCTCTAAAGCCTCCACATCCTTCTGATAGTGTGGCGACCAGAATTGAACACTATACTCCAAGTGTGGCCTAACTAAGGTTCTATACAGCTGCAACATGACTTGCCAATTCTTATACTCAATGCCCCGGCCAATGAAGGCAAGCATGCCGTATGCCTTCTTGACTACCTTCTCCACCTGTGTTGCCCCTTTCAATGACTTGTGGACCTGTACTCCTAGATCTCTTTGACTTTCAATACTCTTGAGGGTTCTACCATTCACTGTATATTCCCTACCTGCATTAGCCCTTCCAAAATGCATTACCTCACATTTGTCCGGATTAAACTCCATCTGCCATCTCTCCACCCAAGTCTTCAGACAATCTAAATCCTGCTGTATCCTCAGACAGTCCTCATCGCTATCCGCAATTCCACCAACCTTTGTGTCGTCTGCAAACTTACTAATCAGACCAGTTACATTTTCCTCCAAATCATTTATATATACTACAAACAGCAAAGGTCCCAACACTGATCCCTGTAGAACACCACTGGTCACAGCCCTCCAATTAGAAAAGCATCCCTCCATTGCTAACGATTCGAGTCTGGATGACTCTTTGTCAAAGCAAGAGATAACTGAAAATAAGATGAGATTTATACTATTGTGGTGGTGGGGGCGGGGGGGGGGGGGGGGGGGGGGGGGGGGGGGGGGAGTTGGATTGAGGGCCAGCGATAGGTGAAGATTGCAAAAAAAACAAAGGGAATATAAATTAGTGGTGGTAATTACCAAGAAGAGAGCTGATAATAGCACATTAAGAGATCAGAATGTGTTAATGGAAGAACAGGGGTAAGCAGTGTGTCAAAAGACAACTTGGAACAGGAGATTGATGGCCTAAGTGGAGTGGGGTTGGGGGAGGGGAGACAATGGTGAGGGACAAAATTCACAAAAACAAAAATGGGGTGAAGGTGGAGGACAGTTCACAGTCTGGAGTTGTAGAGCTCAATGTTATGTCCGGAAGGCTGTAACGTGCCCAATCGGATGATGAGTTGCTGTTCCTTCAGTCTGCGCAGGCTTCACTGCAACATTGCAGCAGGCCAAGGACGGACATGTGGACAGGAGAGCAGGACAGTGAGCTGAAATGGCAAACGACAGGAACGTCTAGGTCCTGTTTGCAGACTGATGGTGTTGGGCAAATCGGTCACCCAGTCTGCGTTTAGTCTCTCCAATATAGAGTTGACCGCATTGGGAGCAGTAAATGTAATAGACTAGATTGAAGGAGATGCACCTGAAATGCTGCCTCACTTGAAAAGAGTGTTTAGGTCCTTGGATGGTGAGCAGCGAGGAGGTAAAGGTGCAGGTGCTGCACCTTCTGCGACTGCAATGGAAGGTGCCATGGGAAGAGGGTGAGGAGTGAACCAGGGTATTCGAGAGGGAACGGTCCCTGTGGAATTCTGAAAGGGGGAGTGAGGGGAAGATGTTTTGGTGGTGGAATCATGCTGGAGTTGTCGGAACTAATGAGAGGATGATCCTTTGAATGCGGAGGCTGGTGGGGTGAAACGTGAGGACAAGTGGGACCCTATCCTGGATCTGGGAAGGAGGGGAAGGGGTGAGAGCAGAGGTACGGGAGATGGGTTGGACACGGTTGAGATCCCTGTCAATCACAGTGGGTGGGAAACCAGAAATTAAGGAAGAAGGAAAACATGTCAGTAGCACCTTTTTGGAAAGTGGCATCATCAGAACAGATGCGACGGAGGCAAAGGAACTGGGAGAATGGGATGGAGTCCTTACAAGATGTGGGGTGTGAAGAGCTGCAGTCGAGGTAGCTGTGGGAGTCGGTGGATACTAGTGGACAGTCTATCCCCAGAAATGGAGATAGAGAGGTCAAGGAAGGGAAGGGCAGTGTCAGGCATGGAACATGTGAAGGTGATAGAGGGGTAGGAATTGGAAGCAAAATTGATAAATTTTTCCAGATCCAAGTGGGAACATGAAGTGGCACCGAAATAATTTGATGTACCGATAAAAGAGTTGTGGGATGGGGTCGGAGTAGGACTGGAAAAAGAAATGTTCTACATACCCTGTAAAGAGACAGGAAAAAGTGAGACCCATACGCGTACCATAGCCATGCATTTTGTTTGGAGGAAGTGAGACAACTTGACAGATTGTGGAAGTGGATGTGCGACAAATTGTGAAAACTGAATCTGCAATCTCTCAGTCTATCGGTTACACATCAATAAGAACATCATTCTGTCTATCTGATCCTTTTAATAATCTAAATATACTGGTTCCAATTACTTTTCACAGAAGAATGTAGTTAAGTATTCTTATTTTTATCAACGTCAATCTGTATATTACTTTCCCCAAGCAGTCACCTTATCACCGTATCACATTATTGATGACTTCCCCAATTGGTCATTCCTGTAACCTTTTAAACGGAGCAGAAAAATGCACCAAATTGGGACGACACAGATTTTATCAAAAATGTGTTGGCAACCATCCCTGATCTGGACTCACATCAGTTGATTATAGAATGAGATTTCAATTGTGTATTAGACCCAAGGAATGGCAGGTCAAATCCCAGGTCTCAGGTTACTTCTGGTAAGGCAAAAGAGTTGGCTGTGTTCGTGGAACAGATGGAGGGCAGGAATGGATCCATGGAGATTTAGTCACTCAAGGGAGAGGGAGTTTTCCTTCTTCTCTCATGTGCACCAGGCCCACTCCAGAATAGATTTTTTAATAGTGGGAAAGGTGTTACTCCCAGAGGTGGTGGGAGCTGGGCACTTGGCGATAGTAACATCAGACCATGCTCCACACTATGTGGATTTGCAATTAGAGATGGGCCGAGCAAGGTGCCCACCATGGACATTGAACACATCACTCCTGGCAGATAAGGGGTTTTGTGAAAGGGTGACTTCGGCCATAGGGAATTACGTAGATTCCAACCAGAATGGGGAGGTCTGGCCTTCCACGTTCTGGGAAGTGTTGAAGGCGGTGATCAGAGGAGAAATAATTTTGTAGAGGGCCCACAAGGTTAAGGCTGGCAGGGCTGAAAGACAAAGGTTGGTAGACTTAATCTTGGAGTTGGATCAATAATACTCCACGGTCCCTACGGCAGAGTTGTTGGCAGAGAGAATGAGGCTACAAATGATGGTTGAGCTTGAATCGATGGGGAATGCGGTGAGCCAGCTTCGCCGTTTGTAAGGGACATTTATGAGTACAAGGATACAGCTAGTTGATATTGGCCCACCAATTGAGACGGCAGGAAGCCACATAGGAAATAGCTCAGGTTAAAGATGAGGGAGGGAGAGCTGGTTACTGCACTGGATAAGATTAATGGAACTTTTGAGGTTTTTTATCGAGGGCTGTACAAGTCTGAGCTGCCGGAGGATTTGGACAGATTGGACTTCTCAGTGGTAGAAAGGGTGAACAAGGAGGGGTTAGAGGCACCGTTGGGGTTGGAGGAAGTTATACACTGCATTGGTTCCATGCAATCGTGGAAAACACTGGGGCCAGATGGTTTTCTGCCCGGATTTTACAAACAGTTCGCGGCCTTGTTGGCATCGCACTTACTGGGAATGTTCAACAACTCTCTGTCGAGAGGTTTTAGAATTATAGAATTTACAGTGCAGTGCAGGTGTGCTGTCTGCCATGCTAACGCAGGCCTCGATTTCTCTAACCCCCAAAAAAGATAAAGATCTCCTTGAGTGTGGGTCTGATAGGACTATTTCATTATTAAACACTGACGTGAAAATACTAGCTAAGGTTCTGGTGAAATGTTTTGGGGGGTGCCAACCAGAAGTGATCTCTGAGGACCAGACAGGATTTGTCAGGATTTGTCCAACTGGGTTGGACAGTTGTCATCCAACATCAGGAGGCTTTTGAATGTGGTCATGTCACCCTCTGTGGAGCAGGTGCGGGAGGTAATCATCTCCATGGATGCAGAGAAGGCATTTGACCGTGTGGAATGGAGCTACCGCTTCGAGATCTTGGGGTGATTTGGGTTTGGTCCCACTTTTATTTCCTGGGTGAAACTGCCATATAATGCCCCCTCGGCTAGTGACCGGCCAATGCTGCGAGCTCAGGATATTTCTGGCTACACAGGGGCACGAGACAGGAATGCCCGCTGTCTCCACTATTGTTCGCGCTAATGATTTGTACCATTGGCCAATGCGCTTAGATCATGAAATGAAATGAAAATCGCTTATTGTCACAAGGAGGCTTCAATGAAGCTACTGTGAAAAGCCCCTAGTCGCCACATTCCGACGCCTGTTCGGGAAGGCTGGCACGGGAATTGAACCGTGTTGCTGGTCTGCCTTGGTCGTCTTTAAAAGCCAGCGATTTAGCTCAGTGTGCTAAACCAGCCTCATCAGAGGAATGGAAGGGTATTGAGAGAGGGAGGGGAACATAGAGTGTCCCTTTTCGTGGATGATTTGTTGTTGTATTTTTCTGATCCTCTAACAGGTATGGGAGAAATTATGGAACTGTCGAAAAAATTTGGATCCTTTTCAGGGTATAGATTGAACATGAGCAAGAACAAGATGTTTTCGGTAAATTCCCTGGGGAAGAGGACAGATCTGGGGAGGTTGACTTTTAAGCTGGCCAAGGCGAAGATTAGGTATTTAGGGATTCAGGTGGCTCATGATTGGACACTGTTACATGAATTGAGCTTGACCAGTCTGGTGGAGGAGGTGAAGGGGGACCTGAGGAGATGGGATGCCCTCCCACTAACCTTGGCTGGGAGAGTACACATGGTCTAAATTAATGTTTTACCGAGGTTTCTATTTGTGTTCCAGAGTCTTCCGATCTTCCTCCCTAAATCTTTTCTCACATAGAGTAATCTCTCCTTTTGTTTGGACGGGAAAGACTCCTAGGATTAGAAGAGCTTTCCTGCAGAGAGGGTGACAATCAAGTGGATTGGCGCTGCCGAACCTGATGCTCTATTACTGGGCAGTGAACATTAGGAAATTGCGAAGGTAGTTTGAGGAGTCTGGTGCGAGGTGGGGTCGGATGAGGAGGCCTCTTGCATAGGGTCGTGTCTAAGGGCGTTGGTTATGGCCCCTCTTCTATTCTCCCTGGCCAAATTCTCGATGAGCCCGGCAGTAGTGGCATCTTTAAGAATTTGGAACCAGTTTAGACAACATTTTGGACTGGGGGACATGTCTTTATTGTCGACAATCTGTGATAATCATGGGTTTGCACCATCAAGGCTGGATGCAATGTACAGGATATGGAGGAGAAGAGGGGTTGAGAGGTTCAGGGATTTATTTGTGGAAGGTAGGTTTGCAAATCTAGAGGAGATGGAGGATAAGTTTCAACTCCAAAGGCGAGTTGCAGGTAAGGCCCTTCATTCATAAAGAGTTGCTCTCAGTCCCCCAGTTTCTGAGACCCACACTGATAGATAGGATGCTGTCACAGGATGAGATGGAGCAAGGGAAGGTCTCCGATATATATGACTGTTTGCTGGAGACAGGGAAACCATCACGAGAAGAGGTGAGGGAGAAGTGGGAATTAGAGCTGGGCCTCAGGATAGAGGAAGGGGTATGGAGTGAGATCCTGCATAGCGTGAACTTTACCTCCTCCTGCGCGCGGTTGATCCTGCCCAAGTTAGTTGGGTTCTGGGTCTCATTTTTTAAAATCATGTCGGAGATCGTTGGGGTCAAACTAGAGCCATGTCCACTGGTGGCGATCTTTAGGGTGTCCAGATTCCCCGGAGCTCCTTGAGGGAGAGGAAAGGCTGACGTCTTGGCCTTTGTCTCCTTGGTGGCTTGGAGGCGGGTCCTGCTTGGGTGGAGATCGAAGGCACCACCAAGGGCCTCGGCATGGTTGAGTGACCTGGCAGAATTCCTGCGATTGTAAAAGATTAAATATACCCTGAGAGGGTCGGAGGAAAAGTTCTATTCCAGGTGAATGCTGTTCATCACTTTCTTTAAGGACCTGCCCGTGGCCAGCAGTTAGAGGGTTAGGAAGAGAGGGGATAATGGAGAGAGGCCAGTGGGGCTGAGGGGGGATAGGAGATTTAGGGTTGATACTGTTACTTTGTTGAAATAAAAATGACCAATTGTTTGTATGATATAGCTAAGCCTTTTTCTGCGAATCTTTTTGTGAATCTTTTTCTGCTCTACTTTGTTTTAAAGATATATTTTATTGAAAACATTAAAAAATTCTTACATACAAAGGCTTAGCTATATCATCATAGAATTATTCTATGATAATTCTATGATGATATAGCTAAGCCTTTGTATGTAAGAATTTTTTAATGTTTTCAATAAAATATATCTTTAAAACAAAGTAGAGCAGAAAAAGATTCACAATATCTACATTATTTTCAGTTTAAGTCAGACGAAATCCCATTTTAAAAACTTGATCACAAATAACTACTTTTTAAATTACTCAGAAGGAGATAAATGGTGCTTAAATAATATTGTATACAGAAGAAAAGCTGGGTAAAATCAGTATATACTGTGAGTGATCGGTTTGCACATCTAACATTTAATGGTACAGCTAAAGGTACAAATAATTAATGTTAATAATATAGATCTGTCAGTTCAAGTTCCAAATTATTTATACAGGTACAGTACTTTAAATCTAGAAAATCAGACATTTTCATAAACTGCCTTGCATCAATTTTAATTGTTATTAAATGAGTAAAATAACTTTCCAGCACAATTTGGCTAGGTGCTGCATGCAAATGGTGGCGCGATGAACTAGTTATGCATGCTGGGTTTTTCTGAATGGGCTGAACAACTCTTGACCCCCAACTCAATCACCTCGACCTGATCCGCCCGACCTGACTCAGCCCAAACTGCCCAATTTGGCCACCATGGTTAATTAAACAGATAAGTCTTGATAGTGAAAGTAATGCACTGTATTTTGAACTCCGCACAGCCTGCAAATCAGTCTTACTTACCTCATTATTAAAAAAAATTTCAGGTGTTATTTCTTCACTTTTATGTATTTTTCTCAAACTTTAATAAAAAGAAACTTATTACTTATTATCTCCTATTTAATTAAGGTTCTAATTTTATTCCCCTAAAACTGGCAAGATCCAAAATCCAGCACAGACTAGGTCCCAAGGTTGTACCTGTACAAGTTTGAAGGCCTCAACAGAGCTGAGGGATTTTCAAAAGCTAACAGAAACGAGTATTATAATAATCAAGGAAGCTGACAAGAGAACATCTAGGCACACATACAAGGAAGGAGACCATCAAGAAAATGAGTAAAATTACCAAACAGTCAGGTGCAACAAGTGGATCGTGCAAGAGCCCCAAATCGCACTCCGCGCCAGGTGCTGGGCCAATCGCGAGTCACCCAACTCACTCCGCTTGGTGAACCATAAAGCTCATTTGGCACCAGGGAGTCAACGGCCAGGGCACCGTTTAGTACTGGTCTACACAAACCTGAAGCAGGCTGAATGGCACCGTGGAGGGTCTCGCAGGGCATTAGAGACCCCAAGGTGGTCGGGGAAAGGGCAGGGTGGTATGCTAGCACTCCTCCTGGCACCCAGGCACCTTGACACTGCCAGCCAGGCACCCTGGCAGTGCCACCTGGACATCCTGGCAGTGTCACCTGGCAGAGTTTTGGATTAGCTTAAGTTTATGTAAGATACAAAATGGAAGGCTGGTCAGTAGAGCATTAGAATAGTCATGTCCAGAAGCAATAAAGGCATGGTTGAGGTTTACAGCAGATGAGCTGAGGCTGGAGTGGAAATATGCGACTTCTCGGAAGTGAAAGTGGTAGGTGACTGAGAGGGTATGGGGTGTGAGTTTAGCTCTGAGTCAAATAGAATATGAAGGCCTAGATTTTTGCAAAGTCATGGAGATTCTGGGCACCTTCCAAATTGGCGGAGGTACCCAGATCTGGAAGTCCCATCCCTATTTCTGATAGATCCTCTTTTCGTCAGGGGCAACATAGGACATGGGAGCAACTCGTGGACCATCCGACCCTTCAACCTACTCTGCCATTCGATAAGATCATGATTGATCCGGTCGTGGTCTCAACTCTATTTTCCTGTATTCCCCATAACCCCCAACTCCTTTATCAAAAATATGTCTAACTGAGCCTTGAATAAATTCAATAATTCTCCTCATCGCTGTCTTCAAAGGGGGTCATCTTATTATTAAACTGTGTTCCCTAGTTTTAGTCTTTCCCATAAGGGGAACCATCCTCTCAGCATCTACCCTGTCAAGTTTCCTTAAGATCTTAAATATTTCAATAAGATCACCTCTCTTTTTCCAAACTCCAAGGAGCATAAGCCCAAACTGTTCAAGCTTTCTCCTTAAGGCCAACTTTTCATCCCAGGAATGAATCAAGTGAACCTTCTCTAAACTGTTCTAAAACAATAGCACGCAAACGGTGACATGGACGCAAAATATCTCAAGACTCAAAAAACGAGATTCTCGCCGGAGAGATTGCAATTTCATATCCCCCCACCAGTGATGTAATGGGATAACTGCTCAGGAAGGTCAGGAATCTCATTTTAATGTATTAATATCGTACAGCAGTCCAGCTGTGATCTCACCCCTGATTTCATATTCGAGCCTCGCCAGCATGATGTCACAATGGCACAATTTATAACTGGTTTATGGGAGAGTTCGGTGGTGAGCATGCAGGTCACCATTATCCACCAGAAAATTCCATGAGAGGGAGGGCACCGGAGAGCACAGGGGTAGGGGATCCAGTTAAGAGGGTTGCGGGTCCAGGGGGTCTTGCCGAAGCAGCGGCCTGAGAGGCCAAGGCCTTTCCAGAGGAGTTGAGTGGAGGTCTGAGGGGGATTCCCATCCCTGGGGAGGATTTCTGGTTCCGGGATTGGCACCTACAGGGCAGTAGAGAGGGTGAAGGCTATGTTGCTAGGTGAAGGTGGGAGGAAATTTTGGCAGGGGTGGGGTTGCACTTTAGGCATGACTTTGAGGGGTCTGGCCCCACAAGGGAGGAAGGATATTTTCAATGAAAGGGCAACAAAACAACTAACAGGTCTTACCCATCCTGAGGCTGGAATCCATAGCTGAAGGGCCTGTGTAATCTCGAGGGGCCCTGGCATTGGGCCGAGTAACCTGGGAAGAACTGATAGAAATCAGTATTAGTAAGGAAATGGTGTTGGGGAAATTAATGGGATTAAAGGCCGATAAATCTTTACGGCCTGATAATCTGCATCCCAGAATACTTAAGGAAGTGGCCCTAGAAATAGTGGATGCATTGAAGGTAATCTTTCAAGATTCTATAGGCTGTAGGTCAGATTGGAGAGTAGCTAATGTAACCGTACAATTTAAAAAGGGAGGTAGAGGGAAAACAAGGAATAGACCAGTAAACCTGATGTTGGTAGTGTGAAAAATGCCAGAGTCCAATATAAAAGATTTAATTGCAGAGCACTTGGAAAACAGTGGCAGGATTGGACAGAGTCAGCATGGATTTATGAAAGGAATTAATTAATGACAAGTCTACTGGAATTCTTCAAGGATGTAATTCGTAGAGTCAACAAGGGGGAACCAGTGGATGTGGTTTATGTGGACTTTCAGAAGGCTTTCAACAAAGTTCGACGTAAGAGATTAACGTGTAAAATTAAAGCGCATGGGATGGGTGGTGTGTTGAGTTGGATAGAACACTGGTTGGCAGAAAGGAAACAAAGAACATAAGGACGTAAGAACTAGGAGCCGGAGTAGGCCATCCGGCCCCTCTTGCCTGCTCCACCATTCAATGAGATCATGGATGATCTTTTGTGGACTCAGCTCCACTTTCCGGCCCGAACACCATAACCCTTAATCGCTTTATTCTTCAAAAAACTATCTATCTTTATCTTAAAAACATTTAATGAAGGAGCCTCAATTGCTTCACAGGGCAAGGAATTCCATAGATTCACAACCCTTTGGGTGAAGAAGTTCCTCCTAAGCTCAGTCCTAAATCTACTTCCCCTTATTTTGAGGCTATGCCCCCTGGTTCTGCTTTCACCCACCAGTGGAAACAACCTGCCCACATCTATTCTATCTATTCCCTTCATATTTTATATGTTTCTATAAGATCCCCCCCCCCGCATCCTTCTAAATTCCAACGAGTACAGTCCCAGTCTACTCAACCTCTCCTCATAATCCAACCCCTTCAGCTCTGGGATTAACCTAGTGAATTTCCTCTGAACATAGAACATAGAGTGCAGAAGGAGGCCATTCGGCCCATCGAGTCTGTACCGACCCATTTAAGTCCTCACTTCCACCCAATCCCCGTAACCCAGTAACCCTTCCTAACCTTTTTGGTCACTAAGGGCAATTTATCATGGCCAATCCACCTAACCTGCACGTCTTTGGACTGTGGGAGGAAACCGGAGCACCCGGAGGAAACCCACGCAGACACGGGGAGAACGTGCAGACTCCGCACAGACAGTGACCCAGCAGGGAATTGAAACTGGGACCCTGGCGCTGTGAAGCCACAGTGTTAATCACTTGTGCTACCGTGCTGCCCTCTGCACACCCTCCAGCACCAGTACGTCCTTTCTCAGGTAAGGAGACCAAAACTGAACACAATACTCCAGGTGTGGCCTCACTAACACCTTATCCAATTGCAGCATAACCGCCCTAATCTTAAACTCCATCCCTCTAGCAATGAAGGACAAAACTCCATTTGCCTTCTTAATCACCTGTTGCACCTGTAAACCAACTTTTTGTGACTCATGCACTAGCACACCCAGGTCTCTCTGCACAGCGGCATGTTTTAATATTTTATCATTTAAATAATAATCCCTTTTGCTGTTATTTCTACCAAAATGGATAACCTCACATTTATCAAAATTGTATTCCATCTGCCAGGCCCTAGTCCATTCACTTAACCTATCCAAATCCCACTGCAAACTTTCGATACCCTCTGCACTTTTTGCTTTACCACTCATCTTAGTGTCATCTGCAAACTTGAACACATTGTACTTGGTCCCCAACTCCAAATCATCTATGTAAATTGTGAACAATTGTGGGCCCAACACTGATCCCTGAGGGACACCACTAGTTACTGATTGCCTACCAGAGAAACACCCATTAATCCCCACTCTTTGCTTTCTATTAATTAACCAATCCTCTATCCATGCTACTACTTTACCCTTAATGCCATGCATCTTTATCTTATGCAGCAACCTTTGTGTGGTACCTTGTCAAAAGCTTTCTGGAAATCCAGATATACCACATCAATTGGCTCCCCGTTATTTACTGCACTGGTAATGTCCTCAAAAGATTCCACTAAATTAGTTGGCACGACCTGCCCTTTATGAACCCATGCTGCGACTGCCCAATGGGACAATTTCCATCCAGATGCCTCGCTATTTCTTTCTTGATGATAGATTCCAACATCTTCCCGACTACCGAAGTTAAGCTAACTGGCCTATAATTACCCGCTTTCTACCAACCTACTTTTTAAAACAGTGGTGTCACGTTTGCTAATTTCCAATCCGCCGGGACAACCCCAGAGTCTAGTGAATTTTGGTTAATTATCACTAGTGCATTTGCAATTTCCCTAGCCATTTCTTTTAGCACTCTGGGATGCATTCCATCAGGGCCAGGAGACTTGTCTCCCTTTAGCCCCATTAGCTTGCCCATCACTACCTCCTTAGTGATAACAACCATCTCAAGGTCCTCATCTGTCATAGCCTCATTTCCATCAGTCACTGGCATGTTATTTGTGTCTTCCACTGTGAAGACCGACCCAAAAAACCTGTTCAGTTCCTCAGCCATTTCCTCATCTCCCATTATTAAATCTCCCTTCTCATCCTCTAAAGGGCCAATATTTACCTTAGCCACTCTTTTTTGTTTTATATATTTGTAGAAACTTTTACTATCTGTTTTCATATTCTGAGCAAGTTTACTCTCATAATCTATAATCTAAAGAGTAGAAAGAAATTAGGTTTTTTTCCTGAGTGGCAGGCAGTGACTAATGGGGTACCGCAGGGATCAATGCTAGGACCCCAGCTATTCACAATATATATTCATGATTTGGATGAGGGATCACAAAGTAATATCTTCAAATTTGCAGATGACACAAAACTGAGTGTGAAGATGAATTATGAGGAATATTCAGAGATGCTTCAGTGTGATTTGGACTAGTTGATTGTGTGGGGAGATGCAGTATAATGTGGATAAATGTGAGGTTATCCACTTTGGTAGCAAAAACAGGAAGGCAGATTATTATCTGAACGGATATAGATTAAGAAAGGGGAATATGCAAAGAGACCTGGGTGTCCATGTACACCAGTTTCTGAAAGTGCAGCAGGTGGTAAAGAAGGCAAATGGTATGTTGGCCTTCATAGCAGGAGGATTCAACTACAGGAGCAGGGGTGTCTTGCTGCAATTATACAGGGCCTTGGTGAGAGCACACCTGCACTTTTGTGTGCAGTTTTGGTCTCCTTATCTGAGGTAGGATGTTTTTGCTCCAGAGGGAGTGCAACGCACGTTTACCAGACTGATTCCTGGGATGGTCACACTGACATGAGGATGGCTTGAGTTGGTTAGGATTATACTCGCTAGAGTTTAGAAGAATGAGGGGGGATCTCATAGAAATCTATAAAATTCTAACAGAACTAGACACGGTAGATGCAAAGAACAAAGAAAGGTACAGCACAGGAACAGGCCCTTTGGCCCTCCAAGCCTGCATCCACCAGGCTGCCCATCTAACCTGGTTTAGCACACTGGGCTAAATAGCTGGCTTTTAAAGCAAACCAAGGCAGGCCAGCAACACGGTTCAATTCCCATACCAGCCTCCCGAACAGGCGCTGTAAAGTGGCGACTAGGTGCTTTTTACAGTAACTTCATTGAAGCCTACTTGTGCCAATAAGCGATTTTCATTTCATCTAACCTAAACCTTCTACACTTCCGGGGTCCATATCCCACTGTACCCATCCTATTCATGTATTTGTCAAGATGCCGCTTAAGCGTCACCACCGTACCTGCTTCCACCACCTCCTCCGGCAGTAAGTTCCAGGCACCCACTAACCTCTGTGTAAAAAACTTCCCTCGCACATCTTCTTTAAACCTTGCCCCTAGCACCTTAAACCTGTGTCTCCTAATAATTGACTCTTCCACCCTGGGAAAAAGCTTCTGACTATCCACTTTGTCCATGCCCCTCATAGTTTTGCAGGAAGGATGTTTGAGGTCGCAGGGAAGTCCGGAACCAGGGCTCACAGTCTAAGGATACAGGGTAATCCATTTAGGACTGAGATGAGGGGAAATCTCTTCATCCAGAGAGTGGTGGGCCTGTGGAATTCACTACCACAGAAAGCGGTTTGAGGCCAAAACACAATGGGCGGGATTTAACAGAAAAATGGACACGTTTGTATTTCTTGATGGCCGCGTTGCTGAAATCGAGGCCCATATTCAATGGCACTTAGTGCCAAAAATGAGCCACCACGAGATTCTCGACATTGCTGGCTCCCTTGCCATCTGATTTGCTTGACTCTCGCCTCAGTGTATTGCCGCTAACACGGGGTAGCTGCTTTTAAACGCTCACTCATTGCTCACTCCCAGTCAACACACAAACATGGCAGCATACAGGCCTGCTCCTCGCTTTGGCTCCTGGCCAGGCTTCTCAACACTGTGGATGAGAGATGGGCCAACCTGTCCCCACATGGGAGTCGGAGGACGAGCAGCAGGGTCAGCAATGCAGCCTGGGAAGCAGTGGCAGCAACTGTCAGTTCCGCAGCATGACAAGGACTGCCGTCCAATGTCGGAAGAAGACCAACTACCTGCACAAGAGCTGCAAGGGTAAGTTACCACCTCTCTTCTGGCATCAGTTCCATCTGCCACCCAACAAATTTCCAAACCGCTCCCTTCCCAAATCACTGGCTGATACCTCGCACCCTCCCCACATCCAATCTTCTTGTTTGTTCCTCAGCACCCGCTGGAACCACCAACAAGCACAACCCATTCATGTACAGGTGTGGTGCCCACACATGCCATCTGCTACACACCCCCTGATTCACCAAAGGTGCAGTTCACAATACCCTCTCTTTGTCCCCGCAGGTGAAGATAGCCCATAATAAATGGAAAAGGGCCAGACAGGGGACAGAATCCCAGAGATTCGGACTCCTCACCCCTCATGAGGAACGGGCCCTGGAAATTGTGGGGTTGTCCGAGGAGAAAGTAGTCACTGACATGAGGCTGGCCTTTGCCGCAGAGGTAAGGATCCACTGCCCCTTCATCCAGATGACCTGTCTCAAGTATGTTGGTCATGTCAGACAAAATTATCCTTCCCTCTCACTGACCACATGTCCGTTGTTTTGCAGGAGCTACATCTGGTGAGGCCGCACCATCTGGAGCCGTTACTCCCCCCCCGGGGCAACCAAAAGACCACCTTGGAGGAGAGCTCTGAGGAGACCACCATTGAGGCGTCACAGCTATCACCTGCATATTCCACCAGCGTAGAGACGCACACCTCGGTGGGCGATATCAGAGCAAAGGCTTTTGGGGCACAATCTGGTGAGCAGCACTCAGCTGCTGATGCACATCAGGAAGAGGTAGGAACATCCAAGGGAGACACCAGTCGGTGGCTTCTGGATGCCAGAACTCAGCTGGATCCAAGTCAGATGACGAGGCTCTGAACAAGATTATGCCGGAGCTGATGCAGACGATAGGCCAGAGCCATGAGATTCAGGAGGGGATGTCAGTGGCATTCTAGTGAGTACATAGCCATTTGGAGGACTGCAGGAGATGGTGCCGGCAATGCATGGCATCTAGACCAACACTACTAGGGTAGCGACTGCAGTGGAAAACTAGAACACGATGTTCACATCGAGTGGTAGTGCCCAATGTGACCATGGCTGAGGGCCTGGACATCATGTTCCAGTCGATGAGGGAGATCTCCCAGACGCAGGTGGACATTGTTGAGGCACTGCAGAGCATGGCCCAATCACTGAGGACCATCGCTGAGGGTGTCGAAACCATGGTGCAGACAATGGGGAGCCTCCAGGATTGGCACACCAGATGATTCAGAGATCTTTGGAGCTCACTCCAGCTCCCCGTCATCTCATGGAGTGTCCTAGGGCTCTAAGGGCACCGTCAGGGAGGAGGAAGTGTTGGAGGCCACCACAGGGCCTGCCACCAAGGAGGCGAAGGCGGTCTCCAGTTCTTCTGAAATCCCCCCTCCTGATACTGGTGCATCTCAAGGGCTGCGGATAGAATAGGGTGGCACGGCGACGCCTGTGAAACCAATATGTCGGCTGGGGCACTCCGGCCCCAGGCCCTCCAGAGGATGTCCGCCAAGGACATTAAATGCCACAGGGCACGGAAACCAACAGGCTGCCTAAACCTCTGATATCCATTTTGGGGACCTAGACGTAGCACTGGACCACAAAAGATCAAGACGATGAGTGGGCTCTGGGGGTTCACTATCTTAGCTAGGGAGAATGGAAATGTAAAAATGTTCACTATTAAAACATGTAACACCTGATACATGTGAAGCCTCCGTAGCGTTAGTCTTCAAAGCAGACCTGCCTGTACCCCCACCTCTTGATGACCTTCGCTCCCTCACCCACGCCCCCCGCCCGATACCGTTCAGAGGATGGGTGTGAGTCCGCTGTCAGCAGGAAGACAGGAGTCAGACATTTGCAGAAACAAGAGGAGCACCAGAGCTTTCATCACAGCGAGTTATTATCACTCTCCTGTCTTGTCCAGCGACCTGCTGGCAATGCCATCACAGGCCCATTGGGGAGAGGGAGGGAAATGGGGGTGGAAGGGTTTTGGAGGGAGGGAGGGATATGGGTGGGTGGAAATGGGGGGCTGGGGGGGGGGTTTGAGCTGATGGACCCAACTTCGTCCCATGGGAATATGGAGACAACAAAGGCCTCCCTGGTCCTGGCATGTCGGAATCTTGCCGCCGCCTGTCCTCCATCTCCGGCTTATCCTCCAGCTCCTCTTAATCCGGCTCCTCCTTCTCCTCCTCAGATCAGGCCACATGTTCCTCCTCCTCCAGCATGTTGCCCCTCTGTTGTGCCAAGTTTGGAGGGCACAGCAGATCACTACAAAGCGGGAGACCCTTGTAGGCTGTGGTGCAGGGCACCACCAGAGTGATCCAGGCACCTGTTGGACTTTAACCTGGTATTGTAAGACTTCTTCCGGTTTTAAAACCGGCATTGATCAATCCACAAAATGCAGGGCCTGATGATACCCCTGATAATATCCAGTCGACTAAGTTCAGTTTCTACTTTTTCCAACAATGCATATAAACACTGAGGCTGGGCTCCAAAATTGACATGAATGCGAACTATGGCCTCTTTTATCTTCGGGGTACTCGCTTAAGTCCCAGACCTCATCTGGAGGACAATGTGCCAATTTAGCTGTAAATGGCTCAACCAATCATGGCCCAATAAGCTGAGGCCTTGTCGCCTGACCGCGACAGGCAGGAGGCACTCCGACTGGTGACCAGAAACCATCAGAGTCATGGTGGTACCTGCAATGTCCAATGGCTCAAGAGTGTAGGGGGCCTTGGTATTGTTATGTCCAAATTCTGTATGACCTGTTTAATGCATTCAAACTTACTCTGTCCCACAAGGGAAACCGCCATGCCAGTGTCCAGTTCCATGTCCATGTCCAGCAAATGACTGTTTACCTTCACCGCAATCGTTATGAGGGCCACCTGGGGCACCGCCACGCAATTTAACTGCACGCAGTCATCTCCTTCAGCCTCTTCCAGGTGGAAGGTACGGGCTCTAGGATTACACCTATCTCTACTGGGCCACCTAGTTCTCTGGTTGGTCTGCAGTCTGCACTCTCGCCTGGCTGGTGACTACATGCCCTGCAATGATCCGGCTCACAGTGGATTTCGGGGAAGTTTCCCATTGGGACAGAACAAAAAATTGCATGGACAATTCACCCCCCAAACCCAAATGCAATTTCATGCCTGGGTAGGCAGTGTCTCAGGCAGGAAACCCACCCTTTCACCTATTCAGGACCTTAAGTGGCCACCTATTTGCCATTTAAGAGCCTTAACCCACCCAGCCTCAATTTGTAGGTGGGAGCATGTGGGAGGGAGGGGGGGGTGGGGAAGAGTGACATTAAATCGTTTCCCCAACTCGGGTGGGGTGAGTGCCTCATTCTTAAGGCCTCCTCAATGTCGGGGCATCCTCCCACTGGGATTTTGGAGCTCTGGGACACCTTTGCTGGCCTACCCTCAGATGTTGAAATCGCCCCTCTCCCAAGGTATCTTGGGTTCAGGCAGAGGGCCGCAGTACCACTTCAGACCACTGCCGCGCGGTTCCTGGCCAGGTTGTAGAGCTGTCCAAAAAATCGGATTGGCCAACAGTTTTCATGGGCGGGACTTCCTTCCAGGGACCTTTCAAGTGAGTGTCAAATGGAAGTGGGAGTTCGAATGTCTGGCTGCATTTTAGGTGACGAGTTTTGGGATGGAGAGCACCGATCGCTCGCCATCCAGAAAGCTTTTGACAAGGTGCCACACAAAAGGTTGCTGCATAAACTAAAGATGCATGGCATTGAGGGTAAAGTGGTGGCATGGGTAGAGGATTGGTTAACAAACAGAAAGCAGAGAGTGGGGATAAATGGGTGTTTCTCTGGTTGGCAACCTGTAACTAGTGGGGTCCCTCAAGGATCAGTGTTGGGCCTGCAGTTGTTCACAATTTACATAGACGATTTGGAGTTGGGGACCAAGTGTAATGTGTCAAAGTTTGCAGACGACACTAAGATGAGTGGTAAAGCAAAAAGGGCAGAGGATACCGGAAGTCTGCAGAAGGATTTGGATAGGTTAGGTGAATGGGCTAGGGTCCGGCAGATGGAATTCAATGTTGCCAAGTGTGAGGCTATCCATTTTGGGAGGAATAACAGCAGAATGGATTATTATTTAAACGGTAAGATGTTAAAACATGCTGCTGTGCAGAGGGACCTGGGTGTGCTGGTGCACGAGTCGCAAAAAGTTGGTGTGCAGGTGCAACAGGTGATTAAGAAGGCTAATCGAGTTTTGTCTTTCATTGCTAGAGGGATGGAGTTCAAGACTAGTGAGGTTGTGCTGCAATTGTATAGGGTGTTGGTGAGGCCGCATCTGGAGTATTGTGTTCAGTTTTGGTCTCCTTACCTGAAAAAGGACATATTGGCACTGGAGGGAGTGCAGAGGAGATTCACTAGGTTGATCCCAGAGTTGAGGGGATTAGATTATGACGAGAGGTTGAGTAGACTGGGACTGTACTCATTGGAGTTTAGAAGGATGCGGGGGGATCTTATTGAGACATATAAAATTATGAAGGGAATAGATAGGATAGATGCGGGCAGGTTGTTTCCACTGGTCGGGGAAAGCAGAACTAGGGGGCATAGCCTCAAAATAAGGGGAGGTAGATTTAGGATGGAGTGTAGGAGGAACTTCTTCACCCAAAGGGTTGTGAATCTCTGGAATTCCTTGCCCAGTGAAGCAGTTGAGGCTCCTTCTTTAAATGTTTTTAAGAAAAAGATAGATGCCTTTCTAAAGAATAAAGGGATTCGGGGATATGGTGTACGGGCCGGAGAGTGGAGCTGAGTCCACAAAGATCAGCCATGATCTCATTAAATGGCGGAGCAGGCTCGAGGGGCCAGATGGCCTACTCCTGTTCCTAGTTCTTATGTTCTTAAAATCTTACCTACTGGGGAAGAGTGATTGTAATATAAGAATTGTACATTAAGCTGAGAGTGGTGAACAATAGCTCAAAACTGGAGTACTTTTGATTTGATTTTTTAAAATTTGATTTGATTTATTGTCACATGTACCGAAGTACAGTGAAAAGTACTTTTCTGCGACCGAGGGAACGTACACAGTACATACATGAAAAATGAAAATCACTTATTGTCACAAGTAGGCTTCAAATGAAGTTACTGTGAAAAGCCCCTAGTCGCCACATTCCGGCGCCTGTTCGGGGAGGCTGTTACGGGAATTGAACCGTGCTGCTGGCCTGCCTTGGTCTGCTTTCAAAACCAGCGATTTAGCCCTGTGCTAAACAGCCCCTGGTACATAGTAGACAAAAAGAATAATCAACAGAGTACATTGACAAATGGTACATCAACAAACAGTGATTGGTTACAGTGTGGAACAAGGGGCCAAACAAAGCAAATACACGAGCAAGAGCAGCATAGAGGGCGTGGTGAATAGTGTTTTTACAGGGAACAGATCAGTCCGAGGGGGAGTTGTTGAGGAGTCTTGTAGCTGTGGGGAAGAAGCTGTTCCTATGTCTGGATGTGCGGGTCTTCAGACTTCTGTACCTTCTGCCTGATGGAAGGGTCTGGAAGAAGGCAATGCCTGGGTGGGAGGGGTCTCTGATAATGCTGTCTGCCTTCCTCAGGCAGCAGGAGGTGTATACAGAATCAATGTGAGGGTGGCATGCTTGTGTGATGCGTTAGGCTGAGTTCACCACTCTGCAGTTTCTTGCGATCTTAGACCGAGCAGTTGCCATACCAAGCTGTGATGCAGCCAGATAGGATGCTCTCTATCGCATATCTGTAGAAGTTTGTGAGAGTCGATGCAGACATGCCGAATTTCTTTAGCTTCCGTAGGAAGGAGAGACGTTGTTGGGATTTCTTGACTGTTGCATCAATGTGAGTGGACCAGGACAGACTGTTGGTGATGGTGACCCCCAGGAACTTAAAGCTATCGACCATCTCCACTTCGGAGCCATTGATGCAGACGGGAGTGTGTGTCCGCCTACCTAACTTAAATAAAACCAATTGCAAAGGTTGAGTTGGCCACGGTAGATTTGACAGATTACAAATTATAATGGTAGATGAGAAATTAACTTTTTATTGAGAAATGAACATTCTATGGGAGAAGAGATCTCTCTGTGGTTAACAGAAGAGTCTAAGGGTAGTATTAAATTAAAAATGAGAATTATAATATTGCTAGGATTTGGTAAGCTGGGGATTTGGTAAGTTTTAGCTACTAGCAAAAGATGACCAATAAAGTTGATAGAGGTAGAAAATAGAATATAAGAGTAAACTAGCCAAAAATATCAAAATAGACAGCTAGAGTTCCAGGCGTGTGTAAAAAGGGAGAAATAGCAAAAATAAATACTGGTATCTTAGAGGCTGAGACAAGAGATTATAAAGGATAATAAGGAAATGACAGGGACGTCTTACAAATATTATGGGATGAATTTTCAGAGCCCCTGAAATCAGGAATGGATGCATGGAAGCTATAAAAACAACACCAGGCTGTTGCAGGACTCCATTCCCAGCACTGAAAATTTTGAAAGGGAAGAGTTCAAAGTCTGGAAAGGTCACTATTCCCCACAAATGGGGCAAAAATTAGGCTCATTAAGAATCTTGTTAAAGATGAGTTTAGGAGGCCAACTTCGATTTTCCATTTGACCTTGGGATTCCCGCACAGTGGGGGGCAGGTGTAAGATCCATTGTCTGGAGATTGGCATCCAACAGCAGGTGAGAGTGTCAGTGCTCCACGCAGGGCTACAGGCCCTCCCTGCCTGCTTAGATGGAGGTGCAACAAAAGCCACCCTTTAGAAAGGTTTCCATAGACCCCCCCACTCCATTCTTCCCCGGTGATTGCCTGGTTGATTTCTCTATTTTTATTGATGTTTTTAAATGGCTAGGATGGCATCTTCTTGTTCGTACATTGGACTGCAGCCAGATGCTCTTCTGAAGCGGGGAGGTCTCTCATTGGTCCTCCAGCTTCAAGAGGTTGCCAGCTATCCTTAATTGGTCAGGAAACCGCGCTCCATGCAAATAGGGGCTCACCCATGTGAAAATATTGAATTTAAACAGGTTGCCCCTGGCAGGTTTCTGACCTGAAAACAAACCCAGCTGCTGATTCCTACCTCTGTGGTGAAAATTCAGCCCTTAATGTCTATCTTCATAGTAGAGACATAAATAACAAAGCAGAAATAGTGCAGAGTGAAGAACTTAAAATAATTATTATCAACAAAGAGTGTTTACTGGAGTGTAAGGATCCTTCTTGTTGATTTCTTATTTCCTCTTTCTTTGTTTTTGCCGTTATCTTTTTTGATCCATGGATGCTGAATGGACACATATCTTTAAGTCAAGAAGCAGAAAGAATGAAGAATTCAAGAAGTTGCAACATAGTATATGGTGCTGCTAGCTTTGGACAATAGAACTCGACTTTGTGGCACCCAAGAGATGGGGTGGGACTGAGTTCCATTGGTTGGCTGGTGGCCAATGAATTAAACAAAAGGCCATATTCTGCCTGGTAACAGGTGGTAATTGGATCCTGTCTAAGTGGGATGATTTCCAGAGACCTACAGAAAGCAGATTTGAGACCTGGCCACACAGGAAGAAGGACTTTCTCGCTTTATTTTTTTCCCTCTCTCTCTCTCTCTCCAGAAAGGCTGTGAGCCTCACCTCAATCATCGAACATCCATTGTTATAGAAGTGAAAACAGAGCATTGAGGAAATCGCAACAGGATTAGCTTTCTGAAAGAGAAATCATTTAAATTAGTTTTCTGAGAATGTAACTAGTAGGGTAGATTTAGGGGAAGCGATGTTCATAGTATTCATAGAGTCAGTAGTGCAGAGAAGAAAAGTCCATGCTGTAGAGCAATCTCGTCAGTCCCATTCCCCTGTATCCCTGAAACTTCATTTCACTCAAGTTCCCATCTAATTTTCTTTTGAAATTATAAATCATCTCCGGTTCCACCACCCTCGTAGGCAGCAGGTTCCATGCCATTCACACTCCTTTCTTGCCCAAAACCATAAAGGGCAGCATTGTAACACAGTAGTTAGCTGCTTCGCAGCACCAGGGACCCGGGTTCGATTCCCGGCTTGGGTCACTGTGCAGAGTCTGCACATTCTCCCCATGTCTGCATGGGTTTCCTCCGGGTGCCCTGGTTTCCTCCCACAAGTCCCAAAAGATGTGCTGTTAGCTGAATTGGACATTCTGAATTCTCCCTCAGTGTACCCGAACAGGCGCCGGAGTATGGCGACGCGGGATTTTCGGAGAACTTCACTGGAGTGTTAATGTAAGCCTACTTGTTACACTAATAAAGATTTAAAAAAAGATAAAATCTGTGTCACCCAGTCCTTGTATAATCAGTTAATGGGAATAGCTTCTCTTTGACCACCATACCTAAATATTTTGTTGTTGAGTACACCTATAAAATCAACTTCAGTTTTCTTTGCTTAAGAGAAGCAGTAGCGACTCCTTCATTAAATGTTTTTAAGATAAAGATAGATAGTTTTTTGAAGAATAAAGGGATTAAGGGTTATGGTGTTCGGGCCGGAAAGTGGAGCTGAGTCCACAAAAGATCAGCCATGATCTCATTGAATGGTGGACAGGCTCGAGGGGCCAGATGGCCTACTCCTGCTCCTAGTTCTTATGTTCTTATTAACAGGAGCAAAACACCAGCTTTCCCAATCTAACCTTGTAACTAAGGGGCGGGATTCACACCTACCCAGTGGGGCGGGAGGTCCTGGCAGGATGGAGTGGCGTGAACCACTCCGACGTCGGGCCGCCCCAAAGGTGCGGATTCCTCAGCACCTTTAGGGGCTAGGCCTGCCCCGGAGTGGTTGGCGCCCCGCTGGCTGGCGTGGAAGGCCTTTGGCACCACGCCAGCTGGCGGGAGTCCGCGCATGCGCGGGAGCGTCAGCGGCTGCTGGCATCATCCCCGCGCATGCGCATGCACAGGGGGGGGGGGGGGTCACCTACGCGTCGACCATTGCGGAGACCTACACGGCCTACGCACAGTAAAAGACTGCCCCCATGGCACAGGCTCGCCCGCGGATCGGTGGGCCCCATTCAAAAGTCTGATGGCAGTGGGGAAGAAGCTGTTCTTGAGTCGGTTGGTGTGTGACCTCAAACTTTTGTATCTTTTTCCTGATGGAAGAAGGTGGAAGAGAGTATATCCAGGATGCATGGGGTCCTTAATTATGCTGGTTGCCTTTCTGAACCAGCAGGAATTGTAGACAGAGTCAATGGATGGGAGGCTGGTTTGCGTGATGTACTGAGTTACATTCACCACCTTTTGTAGTTTCCTATGGTCTTGGGCAGAGCAGGAACCATACCAAGCTGTGATACAACCAGAAAGAATGCTTGGTACATCTGTAAAAGTTGGTGAGAGTCGTAGCTGACATGCCAAATTTCCTTAATCTTCTGAGAAAGTAGTCGTTGGTGGGCTTTCTTAACTACAGTGTCGGCATGGGGGACAGGACAGGTTGTTGGTAATCTGGACACCTAAAAACTTGAAGCTTTCGACCCTTTCTACTTTGTTCCTATTGATGTAGACAGGGCATGTTCTCCTCTATGCCTACTGAAGTCGATGACAATCTCCTTCAATTTGTTGACATTGAGGGAGAGATTATTGTCGTTGCACCAGTTCACCAGATTCTCTATCTCATTCCTGTACTCTGTCTCGTCATTGTTTGAGATCCAACCCACTACTGTGGTGTCATCAGCAAATTTGAAAATCGAGTTGGAGGGGAATTGTGCCACACAGTCATATGTGTATAAGGAGTATAGTAGGGGGCTGAGGACACAGCCTTGTGGGGCACCGGTGTTGAGGATGATCGTGGAGGAGGTGTTGTTGCCTATCCTTACTAATTGTGGTCTGTAGGTTAGGAAGTTCAGGATCCAGTCGCAGAGGGAGGAGCCGAGGCCCAGGCCACTGAGTTTGGAGATGAGTTTCGTAGGGATAATGGTGTTGACGGCTGAGCTGTAGTCAATAAATAGGAGTCTGACATAGGTGTCTTTGTTATCTAGGAGTTTCAGTGTTGAGTGCAGGGTCAGGGAGTTGGCGTCTGCTGTGGACCTGTTGCAGCGGTAAGTGAACTGCAGTGGATCAAGACAATCCGTCAGGCTGGAGTTGATTCGTGCCATGTCTAACCTTTCGAAGCACTTCATAATGATGGATGTCAGAGCCACTGGACAATTGTCATTGAGGCACGCTGCTTGGCTTTTCTTTGGTACAGGGTTAATGGTTGCCTTCTTGAAGCAGATAGGGACCTCAGATTATTGTAAAGAGAGGTTGAAGATGTCTGCGAATACCCCGCCAGCTGATCCGCACAAGACCTGAGTGCTCTTCCGGATACCCCATCTGGGCCAGTGGCTATCCGTGGGTTGACCTTCGAGAAGGCTGCTCTGACATCTGCAATGGTGACTTCAGATACAAGTTCAGCTGAGGCTTCCAGGGTGGAGGGCGTGCTGTCGCTGACCTCTTGCTCAAAGGGGGCATAGAATGTATTGAGCTCATCAGGGAGGGGTGCGTTGGTGATTTTACATGCCTTCATTTTGTAGCCCATTATGTCTTGCAGACCTTGCAATAGACGGCGGGGGTCCTTGTGGCTAGCCTGGGACTCGATTGGGAACAATACCCTAATTTGTGGCCTAACCAGAGCTTTTTAAAGGTTTATCATAGCTTCCCTCCTTTTGTACACAATACCTTTATTTGTGAAGCCCCAAATCACATATACTTTGCTAATTATGTCCTGTCACCTTCAACAATCAATGCCTATGACTTCCCAGATGCCTCTGTCCGTCTGTGGAACACATTATTACATATATATTGCCTGTACCAATCCTTCTGCCAAAATGTATTAAATTTCACCTGCCACTTGTCGGCTAGTTTATCGCTGTCTTGGTTGCAGTCTATTGGTATCATCCTCACCGTTTGTCACACCTCCAAGGTTAGTATCATTAGCAAATATTTAAATTTTAGGGAAATGCAACTATCTATGTTTTCTGTCCTCCAGCCATTGTTTTTATCCACTATTGATCCTCCTATTCCATAAGCCCCTGTTTGGTACTTTGACAAATGATTCTTCAAATCCATTTAGACAACAATCATCACCTTCATCAGAATTCTCCACTACTTAATCAAAACATTTAATTAAATTAGCTGCCTTTTACAAATCCCTAATTAATCCCAGCATGGGCTCTCCCTAATTAACTCAAACCTCTCCAAATGTCTGCTAATTTGATTCTTTTCCCATTCTTCTCTTTACTTTAACATTATCCAATCAATGTTTAGGTAATTAAACTTCCCCAATATCATTATACTTCAGTTCTTGCACATGTTTGTTACTTGTCTGCAGATTTGCTCCTATCTCTCTCTCACCATCTGGAGGTCTATGATAACACCTTTCTTGCTTCTCAACTCTAACCAAATTGATTCTGTCCTTCCTTGCCTCTTCAAGGACATACTCTCTTTCCAAAACTACAATCTCTTCCCTCACCCCTCCCTGATGAGCTCAATGCATTTTATGCCCCCTTTGAGCAAGAGGTCAGCGACAGCACGTCCTCCACCCTGGAAGCCTCAGATGAACTTGTATCTGAGGTCACCATTGCAGAGCAGCCTTCTCGAAGGTCAACCCACGGAAAGCCACTGGCCCAGATGGGGTACCGGAAGAGCACTCAGTTCTTGCGCGGATCAGCTGGCGGGGGTATTCGCAGACATCTCATCCACCATCTTTGCTTCCTATCTTTACTGAACACTTTGTATCCTTGAATATTAAGTAGCCAGTTCTCACCATTTTTTTTCACTTTTATTTTATTAAAATTTATCATACAAAATTTAATAACAGATTTCCATAGCAATCACTGAATCTCGCCACTCTGCAAGGTAAAAGGGAAATCAGATTGGAAAGGGGAGAAAACCCACCGAGAGTTAGGAATGAATAAAACGGTTCACAAAATAAAAATAAATTCATCACACCTTTCTCCCAGCTTTGGAAAGCAGCAAAGAAGCTCTTTTCACTCACTCACACACGTACACGTGAAAAGAAAAATCTTCAGACTGAGTTGTGCACTGGGTATTAAACAGTGTACAATAAACAGATCGGAGATGAGGGTGGAACTGGGGCATGTTCCCTTTCTAAGGTGGGATGGTGGGGTGTCTCGAATGCAATTAGCCAGACTCCTCGTTGCAGTAAAAATGAGAAGCTCACCAGTTTATTCAACATAGGCTCATTTATGCAAAGCTTTTCATCTTGGGGAAGGGGCTCAGAGTGTACTCAAGAATGGGTGGGGGGGGGGGGGGCTGCGTGAGAGGGCTGAAATTAAATACAGTTAATGCCACAAGAAAAAAGCTAGTCTCATTCATCTCAACAAGCCTGTAGTGCGGCAGGGTCATGGAAATCAATTCACCATCTCCTCTCCCTCTCAGGAATTTGATCACAATCTCAGCAACCAGAGAGAGTGAAAGGAAGAGAAAAGAACAACTCTGAGGGTGAATCTTATGGAAGTCAAGCACATCAGTTTTAATGCACTCTTCTGTCA